>NC_141549.1:4985000-5286250 GCF_021556685.1 Rattus norvegicus | reverse complement strand
TGAATTCAACTGCTACACCCATTAGTTCCCAGCAAATAGGAGAGAAATTAATTGCAGTCACTAACAACATGACTGTTCCAGAAAAGCCTCCCCCCCCCTTTTTGGATAAGTTTTGTTTAGCATGATTCAGAATAGTGACGTTTCTTTTAGAAAGATCATGGATAAGTTCCAACAAGTTGAACAAACTTTTTTTTTTTTTTGGTTCTTTTTTTCCGGAGCTGGGGACCGAACCCAGGGCCTTGTGCTTCCTAGGTAAGCGCTCTACCACTGAGCTAAATCCCCAGCCCCTAAGTTGAACAAACTTATCAAGAGTTAACTAGAAGGAAAAGAGAAACTAACATTGAGCAAGAAATGAACAAAATTATAGAATGGTTACAAAAGTTTCCATTTTATTCTGAGGGGCCATAAATATAGAGTTTAAACTTTATTACAACAAAGGTAAATGTTGAATGCATACCTGGTGCCCACGAGCCTGGCAGTATAACTGCAGTTTTCTAAACTATTGTTTGCGGCTGAGAATTGTTTCCTAGACTGTACGTTCAGTTTTCCTCCTTGCAAGGGACATTTGGTGGGGTGATGAATAAGAGCTGAATGATCGCCAATTATGATGGACCTGTTCTAACTGCTTAAATCTATGCCAACAAGTAAAGCTTTTCACAACAGCACACACCTCGAGTTTGTGTCTGTCTGTCACGCCGAATCCGTTCTCTACCTGAAATTCAAGCCTTGGTCCCTCTGATGATACACTCTCCTGGGTGGTCTGTGGCACCTGCCTCTGGGCTTAGGCATCTAAGCAAGTGGGTCCGTTTCAGCTGGTCACCTTAGAGGCCCAATGTTCAGTGAACAAGGATCATTGTGGGGTGAGGAGGGCACTTGTGGCAGGGTGGAAAGTACTGAGGACAGGCAGCTACAGCCTCTTTGCCCAGGTATGACCCTGTCTATAGCTGCTGAGTCTTGCTTATATTTCCTTCCACTGCCCACGGGCCACAGGTACATGCCCTTGTCCCAGAGTCAGGGCAGTGTCATCTCTGAGCCTGTCATCACTGGCCTTGGAGGTGGGTTGGGGGACTTCACAGGCTGTGTCTGGAGGCTGTCCTAGCATCCTAGCCTGGGTATCCTCCCATAGCTTCTACCCCTTCCTACCCCCTTTCACCTGGTTCTTCCTCTCTCCTTTGCCACCAGCGATAAGAAACCCAGCTAGCTGTCCTGACCCATTTCTCAAAGCAAGCCAATCCAGTACCCAATTCCTTATGTTTGTCCCACCTTCCCTTGCCAATGTCAGGTGAGGTTACTCTAGGGTCTGTGTTCATCTAGAACTTTCCTGCCAGAGCTGAAACACCTTCTGCCCGCCTTTCTGCCTCAGGGGCCAAGAAATGGCTGACTCATATGCCTGTTCCTGGGCCTTAACTCTCAATCCCTGCTGTCCCAAAGCCCTAGCCTTTTGCCCTGAGGGTACTACAGCAGGGTGTGTTCTGTCAGAGCAGCCCCAATCCTGCCCAGGGATTGGCACTCAGCCGCTCACTGAATGAACACGTTGGCAATCAGTAGTGATTTGCTCAGCTGAGAGGGAGCGGTCCCCTACTTGTCTGCACAGCTCCACGGGTTGTTTTTCAAAACCAAAGACCGATTGCCATCTAAACATCTCGCCCTGTTCCTCGGCCCCATGGGACAAATTTCTCAGAGGGAAACTGGAAAGAGGCCATCTCCGCTTTGCTTTTGCATCAGGGCAGGCACTCTGGCCTTGCGTTCTGACCCAGCGTTCAGTTTCATGCCAAGAGCATACACCTTTGCACCCCGGTAGCAGGGAAGTGTTTACCGTTTCAGAAGGGCTGCTATGAAAGCTCAAAGTGTTCCCAGGAACCACTGGTTGAGTGAGGTGGAGTGAGGGCCCAGGATGGCCCAGTCCCAGGTGGGGGTGGGTCTACAGTTTCCTGTTGTCAATTTCCTTTCTCAGGAAACTATTCCTTGCAATCCCACAGAGGCTAGGAATTGAGCCTTTTCCAGGTGAATCAAAGCCAGAACCTTCACCTGAGTCTCACGGATGAATTTACTCTGAATCCCAGTTGGGCTTCAGCAAACACAGCTGCTTGACTCCACCCGACCTCTCCGCTGGGATAAGCAGGACTTCTGCCTGAGGGCTCCCTCCAATTCCATTCCGGGTCTAAGAGTTTGGTGATCCCAGCTCTACTACGGATGTATGAGGGGTCGAAGCAGCAGAATTCCAGGCTTCTGTAGCCCTTACTCTAACCCCAAACGATACTGGGCTATCCCCGTCTCAAGCCATTTTATCTCAAAAGGATGGTCCCTAGTTCGCCTTCCCAGAATTAAGGTCTGAGAGGCAGTGGAGAGAGTCCGGCAGATTTCATTCAGGCACCCAAATGTCAGAACCTCAGCTCGGAACCCACAGTGCTGAGACACCAGCTTCGGGACCCCAGATGTAACCGCCAGACCTCATTCTATAGAAATACACTTAACCAGAAAGCTTGAGGGGCCAGGGGTGGAGATTCCTATCACTATTACCTTGTAACTGTAAGTTCCTGTCACTGGTCGCTAGTTCTCTCAAAGAAGCCCAGAAGCTTTCAGTGGCTCGAATCCCTCCCCCCTTTCTTTCTGTGACTCTTTCTGGGTAAAGGAGGCTTCCGGTTCTCCCGATCCACCCAGCCTAAGACCCGAAGCTCGCTACTCACCCAAGACACCTCCGCACCTGGGCCGCAGAAGGATTGGAATCAGGAGCACCGACAAGGCGGTGGCCGCCGATCCTCGCCCGCTGCGCTTTAACTGGCGGACCCGGAGTGTCGCGTGCTCTCCTCGGCCCGGATGGGGCTGCTCTGTCTGGCTCCAGGCGCCTGACCTGCGGCACACACCTGTGCGCGGGGCTCGACACGCACCGCGCCTGTTGGAGCTTCTATCCTCCCCGGCTCGAGTCATTCGCACCCCGCCCATCCCCGCGAGCCCCGCGGGCGACAAGGCGGCCACTTTACTGTCTTGGGACCAGGCCAGCGCCCGCCCCGGCTAGGGCAGGGCAGTATTGTCGGAGGCGGAGCCCGGAGAGTTGCCGCGGGCTCCTGGATAAGAGGACCCTGGATCTCCCGCCCCAGCTCCGCGTGGTGGTGGGCGGTGGCCGGGCCATGTTGCTAGTGTTGCTGAGCCTGGCTGCTATGTGCAGGAGCGCCCTGTCCCGAGAGCCGGTAAGCATCCCCCTCCGCCGTGGGTACCCTTTCCCTCAGTTTCCATCCTTTCAGCTGAACCCCGATAAGCACCTGAAGACCTATCAGCTCGACTGTCGAGGAAATTGTCCGTGGACCGCCCTCAGAAAGAGACCAGTTTTGCACCCCTGAGATAACCACAATGGGATTTGAACTCGATTCCCATCCTAGAAGGTATCTGCGATCAGACTGCCTCCCCAGGGGCGCGAGGTTTAGAGCTGTCACAGGTGCCACCCTGGGCATTTGTGCTTACCTAGTCTTAGAATTCTCCTGAAAGAGGGGGGTGATACTCAACTCACACAGGTAGTGTGCCTCGTCTCCGGGTTCATGAGGACAAACAAGACGGTACTGCTTATATCTGTGCTTCCCACCTATTGGGTCGACAGCCAGCCGGCGTCTGTCTGCCTGCTTGCTTTTCCTTTCTGTCTAGGGCCATGTTGACTGCAGAAGGTAGGTATCTGTTCGTTCTTCTCCAGTCCTCATGAAAGAACCTTTCTGGTTATTCAAGAGGAAAAAGCTCATCCTCAACAAGGCATTTAGATGCAATCCCTGTCCCGTTCAAGGCGGCCTTGATGACTGTGGAAAGTCAAAGCTTGTTCATGGCGTCCTGACACCAGCAGCTGCTGTCCTTGCCCTCTGTGCAAAAGAACGGTCCTGGGGGCAGCTGTGGGGAAGACGGAATAAACTCTACTATGTGTAGAGCTGTTGCCTGGCTTTTTTTCTGCACCTTGTCTTGCTACCTTTCAACTAGATCTCGGTTCCTACAGGTGGCTCATTTGTTTAATAAGAGAATGTCACAAAACAAAGGACAATGGATGACTTCATCCAAACAGAATTTGCTCCATCAAAACCTTTGCTTCCTGCCTTCAGCCAAGGTTTTGGAAATGAGGGGGCTGAGATCCTAGAGTCCCTTGGGTTTGTCACATTGTGTCTTGCCACTGAAGATTACTGACAACTGGAATAAATGTTTTAGGCTAAATATGCTATTCTGGAACCAGACTATTCTTTTTTTTTTTTTTTTTTTAGAAATTAAACTTCAAAAGGTTTAGTACTGGCCTTTCGTAGACACTGATGAGTTTTTCTTTTTTGAAAGCTGTTTTAGAAAGATGAAATCACAGTCATGTCACCCTCCTGTTCCCCCGTTTTTCTAAGTAGCTGAGTCCTAGATCAGAAAAGAAATATGATATGAACTTGGGGGTGGGGGTGAGGGGATGTGGGCTGAAGTCATTGCTACCTACTTTCTTCTCTTTGCACAGTCAATTCTTTACTTGGAGAAATTAATATTACATTGTCCCCCAAACCAACAGTTAAGCATTAGACGGTAAAGGGGGGCCTTACTGTGGCCCTCAGTAATCTGAGGCAGGGAAAGCAAGCATGCTGGAGCCTACCTGGTCTTCAAGTGGATGAGCAGCTGCCAGGAAATCAGGCATGCTAATGGCCAAACCATGGTCCATCGAAGCTACAGTGGGGCAGCTTAATTCCCCTCAAGTTGTAAAGTGCAATCAAATGAGCTCCTTTCTTTCAAAAAAAACTTAAAAAGTTTTATTTGTGTGTGTGTGTGTGTTTGTGTGTGTATGTGTGTGTGTGTGTGTGTGTGTGTGTGTGTGTGTGTGCGCGCGCACACACACACTTTCGCCCCTCCCCTCAGAAACAAGAGACATTGGATTTCGGAGCTGGAGTTAGGGGCAGTTGTTGGGAGTTGCCTGATGTGAGAGCTGGAACCTAAATGCAGGTCCACTGCAGGAACAATATGTTCTTAACTGCTGAACCATCTCTCCAGCACATCTTTCTTTGAGAACTTGTCACTTGTGCACGCATCTAAGGAAAAAGATGGTGTTTTGCCTAATTTGGTAAATGAAGCATTGTGGTTTACTGGCTTCAACATGACGTCTGGTTTCTCTCTTTCCTGCAGACTATTCAGTGTGGCTCTGAGACAGGTGGGTGCATTAGAGAACTGGCGAGGTCACAGATGACCAGGCACAGCATGGTGTGTTGCCTTGTTAACTGACGGGAGTGAGGTTTTCAAGGCGGAACTTGAGGAGTAAGGATGTGTTTGAAATGGGCTGGCCTCCTGATGAATTAGCACACAGGCAGAGTGGGACTCATCATGCTAAGTGGGAGGCAGTACCTGCCACCCCACAGAGGGACAGAGGTTATGGTGTGAGATGGGGACATTACTGTTGGGAGTAGGCAGCGAATGTTTTACAGGTAGGTTCCTAACAAGGTAGACTTTGAAGAATGAGTTAATTTCGGCCAAGGATGCGATTTGGGAGAATGAGCCGGAAGGTCAGTAGCAGCAAAGTGAGGGCCTGAGAAAGCTGTCATAGTGAGGGCTAGATGGCTGGAGTCCTGGATGAGGCTTGGAGAAAGGAGGACTGGCATTAGTCACACACACACACACACACACACACACACACACACACACACACCACCACATGCTGTGTAGTTTGGGGCCATGAGGCTGAGAGAATTTATTTGGGTGCGTAAATCTGCCAGCATCCAGGAGTTTGGTTTTCCTTGGCAGAAGTGAGTTGTGAATGGACAGGTGATGGAACAGGAAAGATCACTTGGAGGAAGTAACTTCTGACTGGGCCCAAAACAGGAGTGTCATAGGAAGTCTTCTTGCCTCCTCCCAGGGCCATCTCCAGAGTGGATGGTCCAACATACACTCACTCCGGGAGACCTGAGGGACCTCCGAGTGGAACTTGTCAAGACAAGTGTGGCAACAGAGGAGTTTTCAATTCTGATGAACATAAGCTGGATACTCCGGGCAGACGGTAAGTTTTTGTCAGTCAACGTGTCTACTAAACTAGGAACACGAAGGACATAGGCCCCCATTAATTCCAGTCCTCGGCACACACCCCAGAAGTACATAGACATATACTATCCTAGGATGTGTACAGTAGCACTCTTCACAACAGCATCCAGATGACCAAGAACAGAAAGGAATCACAAAGGGGGAACTTTGGAAGTCAATACAGCAATGAGAAGTGTGTGTGTGTGTGTGTGTGTGTGTGTGTGTGTGTGTATAAAACAATATGGATGTCACAAACACGAGCAGCCAGCATACAAATAGCCATACATTTATCTGTAATCGTGCCTATGGTGGCACACGAAAGAACAAAATAAGTGGTTTGAGGTCAGGGTGGGGGTTTGGGAGCTACTCTGGGTCGGAAGTGACTCAAGGCACAGGCAGCTCTGAGTGGGGGGCAGCTCTTGGCTGAGTGTGTCAGTGTGCAAAGTCACTGATGAGCAAAGGCTTTCCTCAGTCATACTTCATGGAGGAGATGACTCCCCTCATTTTAGGAAAAGCTCTGCTTGGGTTACCTTCCTACATCTCAAATGGCGCCATCCAAGTCCTGGCATTTTCTCCTGATTACGTCGAAAGCACCATGCATGTTCCTTACGCGAGCCGATCCGGGGATCCCACTGCCTATGCTGGTGGTGTCTGTTTGCCGGCGTTGAGCTTGGTTTAGTCAAGAGTCCGTTTGCTCAGCACCTGGGACACTGAAACAGGAGGTTGCTACAATGTGAGGCCAATCTGGGCTGTAGACTATTAGTTCCAGGACAGCCTGGGCTACAGGGTGACACCTTGTCTCAAAAACTCAAGGAGGTTGTAGAAGGAGCCGAGAGAAGGGTCCCTTTGACATGGGAAACAAGTCAGTGATGGGCCTGCTTCATCAGCACGTTTTCAGCGTAATAGGAGAGGCAGCCAGGGATGTCCCAAAGCCACACTGGATTTATGTGAGTTGGGTGGGGCTGGAAGGACCAGGGCAGGGCCCCAGGAGACTCCTGTGAGATGCTACACACATCTCTGCCCCACATCAAGCAGGGTGAGGTCTTTGGTTGATGATGTTATGGACTTTATAAAGGGAACCTGGAAATATAGGGATGGGGGAACAGACAGACTAGAAAGTATGGTCTGTACAGGCATAGGGCAGTCAGAACAGGCACAGTTGGGTACTGGTGCTTAGCAAAAGCTAAAGCCTGGAGCATCCACTGATCCAGAAATAAGCAGTGTTTAGGACCCATTCATCCCATCCCGAGGCACACCTAAAAGAAGTACCCACATGGATGCACTGAAAGACACACAGCCTAGGGTATGTACAGACCCCAAGCAGTCCTCTCAGACCAGGGCAGAAGTATCACTAACCACAGGCACTTTGTGCAATTCAGGCCAGCCTAGAAGCAAGGGATCTTGGGCTTTGGAATATGAATTTGCACTTACTGCTGAAGAGCTGTAGGAAGTTCAAGCAGAATTCCCCCCCAAAGTTCCTAAAACCTTCACTCCGTCTGCACACTGGACACCATTGGACACACCAGCCGAGACAAGGCATTTACTGTTGAGTATATGTGAGCCACATGGGGCTAATGCAAGCAACCTCCCACTTCACTGTCTCTGCAGCCAGCATCCGCTTGTTGAAGGCCACCAAGATCTGCGTGAGTGGCAAAAACAACATGCATTCATACAGCTGCGTGAGGTGCAACTACACAGAGACCTTCCAAAGCCAGACCAGACCTTCCGGCGGCAAAGCAAGTACTTCTAGGCTGTCCTTGACAGACAGACCCTGGGTGTGGGGAGCACGAAAAGCACGCTTCGGAAAAGCCTGGTGATCCGGAGCAGAGCAGAGCAAGATGCCTGGCTCCAGACTCACTTAAGGCTCAGTGCCTGGGGAAGGCAGCATCTTTGAGACTCAATGCCCATCGACCGGAGGGGAGTTGAACTTAAATTGTATCCTGGCTCTAAAATGCCACACTTTCCTGATTCTGAGTTTTATCAGTAGATGGGCTGTGCCCATTCGCTACATAGCCATTGGCCAGAGACCTGTATCAGCTGGATGCTCCAATGAATGACAAAAGGAGGGGCGGGGCTCTCAAGCCTGACACCCCTCAGTTCAGTCCACAGGACCGACATGGTAGAGAGAACGATTCCTTTGAGTTGTCCAAATTCCCATGTGCACTATGGCATGACCCCCATTAGCACACACATGCATGCACGCAATACATAAATGTGAAAACATTTACAAATGAAAATGCCCCCACAGTGGTTCTTGCTTTGTTTTGCAGTGGATCTTCTCCTATGTCGGCTTCCCTGTGGAGCTGAGCACGCTCTATCTCATCGGGGCCCATAACATCCCCAATGCTAACATGAACGAGGACAGCCCTTCTTTGTCTGTGAACTTCACCTCGCCAGGTAAACGTCCTCCGTGTTACTGTGTCACATGCATCCTGGCATGCGGTTGGTGCAATGAGCCTTGGAAACCCCTTGGAGCTGTCAGCTTCCTCATGTGTGGACACGGTCCTCAGGGTAGAGGGTTCAGTTAGGTGAATGTGGGTGCCAGGCGGGACACACTTGCCCTGGGCAGTGCACACAGCAACGGTGAAGCTCCAACTCTGGTCCTTTGCGGTTGGTGCCTTGAGCCATCCCGAGTGGCTTTGGTGTCACACCATTTACTACACGGTGCTTTTTAGCTTCCTGATGACACCAAAGCTCACTGTTTTTTTGTTTGTTTGTTTTGTGGGAGGGTGTCCTTTATTTTTAAGTGAGTTTTGTTTGGTGATGGTTTTCAAAAAGGTGCAAAAGTAGGTGTCCCACACAGCTCTGGGTTCTGGTTCCAGTCCCGCCCGTTGTCAGCATCTTGTTTTTAGGGTGCACTTGTGAAAACGGGGACATAATGTCAGCATATTTCCAGTAGCTAAACACCAGGCTCTTTGGATTTCAGCTGCTTTTCCATTACAGTTTCCTCCTGTTCCAGAGTCACTCAATTATTGTGCCACCCCAGCCTCTGGCCACCCTTTTCCACGCCCTTGTCAAACATTATCTAGATTGTCTCCAATCCGGATTTGTCTGATGCTTGCTTTGTATGTAGGCCACAGAAGGCATTGAACCCTCCTCATTATGTCCTATCTGGGGTGTGTGACATTATTGGTGAGGGCTGTGCCTACTGAAGACCCACCACCTGGAGCTTCATGTCTAGAAGAGGCAGGACCTATATGTATTATCAACTTTCACTTTTTGGTTTCCAAGTCACCTCCTGGAGACTGTTTTGATAAAGGCTGTACTTAAAAGAGATTACTTAAAGCTTCTATGGGAGGATGACGCTGTCTTTCTCATATTTGGTGTGTGTGTGTGTGTGTGTACTGGGCAATGGGTTATAACACAGGTAACTTTTACTCAAATGTAACAACTTTCATTCACATTCCCAGGCTGCCTAAACCATGTAATGAAATATAAGAAGCAGTGCATTGAAGCAGGTAAGTAGACACAGCATTGTGTTTCTGTCACTTGGAGAATTCCTTCCTGGGGCCCATCAAGTTCCATCCATCCTCACATAAAGAACTAAGATATACAGGTGGAGGGTCTCTTACGTCACTCAGTGAAGGAGCTGCTGGAATGGCTTTGAGCTGAGCAGCTACTCAGGCTGGGGTGGGCTCTTAGGTTTACATAGGACAGCAACAGCTACAGGAAACCACTCCTGTCCTTATGCTAAACTCATACTTTATCCCATATCCCACTTAAAACAGTGTCCACAGGAACCTGTTTAGTGACTGGAGAAGAGTCCCATGAGCCTTTGCAACCTGCTCATCACAACTGACCTGTGATTAGTGGAGGCTCTGGGTACCTTCTGTTTGGATTAACAAAGAGGATGAGAGTTTGTCCAAGTAAGGTCCCAGTTGTCTTCTCAAAAGACTCCCTTCACTCTGGTAGACTCTTAGAACTTCTTTTCAATCATGAAGGGGCTATTTTAGGATAGTCAGTCCCTCATCCCGACTTCTAAGGGTGAGTATAAACTTCAGAGCAGTATAGTCTCGTGGTGTTGATGAAGTTAGTGACACTGGGGGTGGGGTGTCTTTCCTCCCACCAAAAGAACCCTGTAAAAGAATGGAGCTGTGATGTGTGTGTAGTCCAGGACCTGGAATCAGACCTCACAATTCACTCCTAGAACCATTCCCAGTCAGGGACCCCAAGCGGTCCCTTCAGTAGGAAAGATAACCTGTGCTATTACATACACATGTTCCTGGAAACGTGTCCAGTCTTATTTGCAAGTCATAGAGTGAGACAAGGGCTTTCTGATAGTTATCTGCCAGGGAATCCTGTAAGTATCCTGTGTGCATTTCCTTCCCCCTTTGGACTCAGTCAGGCTGACAGTGTGTCCTTGTAAATCCTGAGTCTCAGTGTACTGCCTTTCCATTTTGGTACATACCTCCTACCTCCTAAACCGAGGCCCTTCCACCCTAGAAAGGAGAAAATAGTGGTCCTAGCTCTCTCACCTCAAAATGTAGGGTGAGCATTGAACCCAGTCTTGGACTGAGATCTGTACCTACCACTACCAGCTCAAGTTACTATTTGTAGCAAAGTAGCGGCATTGAGGGTAGTTCCTAAACTTCCTTGGACATCAGATACTTTAGATTCTGGGAACAGGGTGAGAAGATATCCTATACTTGAGTCCCTGACTCTTGGCTGTGTGCCTAAGGATTTAAATTTGTTTCTGTAAAGCACCCTGGAGACTCAGTAAAGGGAGGAGTTATCAGAGTACTCTCTCAATTTGCAGGAAGCCTGTGGGACCCAAACATCACAGCTTGTAAGAAGAATGAGAAGACCGTTGAAGTGAATTTTACAACCAATTCCCTTGGAAACAGATACATGGTTCTCATTCGACGGGACACGATGTTGGGGGTTTCTATAGTGCTGGAGGTACTCGCCCCCTTAATCACCAGCCCAGTCCCAACCTCTAGTTTCGGTATTGTGAAGGGAACTACACACATTTTAGGGTCCTCTGCATAGGTTTCAAGAGAGCTGAAGCTAACTGTTGTCCAAGCCTGCCAGGGCTTCCTTGATTAATGTTGCAGAAAAGAGTCCCTGTAGGCATCTGGGATGAGGAATCTAAAATCAAGTAAAGGCAAAAGTTCTAGGTTTCTGAAGTGGGTCCTTATGGTGATGCACCAGAAGCCAGTCAGGAAGAATGGCTTCATCACTGACAGTCTCTACACACATGTGACTTGTAGCTCTTGACTGTGTCTCACTTGTCTGCACCAGAACAAACTGACGAGGACATCTGTAGTCATTCCGGTCAATGATGAGAGTGAAGGTGCCTTGGTTGAGGTGAGTTCAACAGTAGTCTGGGAAGGGAGGGGCACCAGTCTCTCCACCATGGACGCTTCTGTATGTGCATATGTCACCGGTGGGATGCTAGGGACTAAAGCAAGGATGTCTTGAATTCTGTATAAGTACACACAGCCCTCTGGGGCTTCTGTTAAAGGATGGCAAGTCTCTCCCCAACCAAGCAGTGTTATCGGAGTCCTCACTGGTCTTTGCAGTGGTGAGATCAGAACGCTGACTCGGCAGCTGTAGTGTCTTTTGTTTGGACTAGTGGCAGCTGCCTTTCCAATGTGTCTTCATTTCTATTTACTATCATGGAGTAATTCTGAGATGGACAGCCATTTTACTTCCTCAGTGCCTCAGGTTTAAGTGAAAAGTAAAGCTGCGAAAGCCTGAGGCTGGAAGGCTGGAATCCAGGTCAACGCCTCAACTGTGGAGAGCAACTGTCCATCTTCTGGGGGCCTCAGTTGACTCAGGTGGAAACAGGAAGTCAGGTCCCTATAGTTTACAAATGGGTATACAGAGGGTCACAGTGCAACTCAACCACACCCAAGTACGTCACTCTCCACTCCCTGGAACACCAAGTACACAGGGTGAGCAAGACCCTGGCACCACAGCAACCGCTCGTCCTTCAGGAAGCTGTGGCTTTCCCAGTGCCAGGGAAATCGCCTCCTGCGGTCCAGGGGGAAGATTTGTATGTTTATTGGGATGAAGCTGCCCTTTTAGACTAGGAAAGAACCACGTCAGGAACAGGCACA
The DNA here is from genome assembly GCF_021556685.1 of Rattus norvegicus. Taxonomy (NCBI): domain Eukaryota; kingdom Metazoa; phylum Chordata; class Mammalia; order Rodentia; family Muridae; genus Rattus; species Rattus norvegicus. The sequence goes on along the minus strand of NC_141549.1, from coordinate 5,274,185 downwards.
AAGTTCAAGGGCATTACAGGTGTTTTGGTCTCCGGTCACCAGATTGGATTTGTAGGCTACAGAAGTGTGACTAAGCAGAAAAGTGACCATGCCAAGAGGTAAAAGCAGAAAAAAAAAAGGGGGGGTGTTGTAAGTGGGGACACTATAGAACATTTCCTGAGCCACTGGAGAACTTTCTGATCACCCCTTCTCCTCAGCTGACCCCATATTTACACACCTGCGACAATGACTGCATTCGACGCAAAGGGACAGTGGTGCTTTGCTCAGAGACAAGTGCTCCCTTCCCTCCAGATGACAGTAAGTACCCAACATTACCTTGCGATGGTCAGGGAGGCTCAGGAACCACAGGACCTCTTTCATACGTAACGGGCTATGCTGTGTCTGTGAGGAGCATTAAGAGGTCCCTACCTGCGTGCCCTGAACTGCTATGGCAGAACTACGCTGCCCCAGAGAGCTCATGGCCACGTAAGAAAGGCTTGATTTAAATGAATGACTCTTCAAAAGCAGGGTACACAAAAGGGGAACAAGTGCATGGGAATTGTTCTAGGTGTCACCAGGCTTGGAATGGGGGTCACAGACCGGTGTGAGCAGCACTGGGGCTGTGAGGGTGTGTGTGTGGGTGTGTGTGGGTGTGTGAGGGTGTGTGTGTGAGTGTGTGTGGGTCTGTGAGGGTGTGTGTGTGTGGGTCTGTGAGGGTGTGTGTGTGTGGGTCTGTGAGGGTGTGTGTGTGTGGGTCTGTGAGGGTGTGTGTGGGTCTGTGAGGGTGTGTGTGGGTCTGTGAGGGTGTGTGTGGGTCTGTGAGGGTGTGTGTGGGTCTGTGAGGGTGTGTGTGGGTCTGTGAGGGTGTGTGTGGGTCTGTGAGGGTGTGTGTGGGTCTGTGAGGGTGTGTGTGGGTCTGTGAGGGTGTGTGTGGGTCTGTGAGGGTGTGTGTGGGTCTGTGAGGGTGTGTGTGGGTCTGTGAGGGTGTATGCATTGCAAGACATTTTTGATTCTCCCTGAATCTTATTTGGTTAACAAATCAGGAACACTGGCACCAAAAGACGCTCCCTGGTGCCTGAGAGCATGTTCTGGAAAATGTCTGTGGACTTAGAGATGCCTTGGTTCTTTTTATGGATAAATAGTGTTCTGAACCCATGGATGGGGCCAAAAGGCAACATCAGCCAGACAAGCTTTTGATAACTCTATGTGGGCACGCTCGTGTGTCTGCATTATGTATGTAAGTTCATTCTGAGGATCAAAAATTTCTCAAACAAAAACCCCAACATTCAAACTCTGGCTGCCACAGTGAAGATGTGTGTATGCTTGAGGAATAGAAACCGGAGTTCAGAGAATGGCTCCCAGTTACTGTGGAAAATCCAGGGAGAGGGCAGGTGAGTTACTCAGTCAGTTCAATCACTGCTGTACGCAGTTTACAACCTGGGTTGGTTCCCTCCTGGAACCCATGGTCAAAGGAGAACACAAACCCTAAAGTTGTCCCTGCCGTCTACATATATGCTGTGGCATGTGTTCACACACACGACAGTTACTGTGAGCCTAGCCTGTAATGGCTAAACCATCACTCCAGCTATAGTAATACATTTTTTTTGGAAGAGACCTGGATACTGGCAAAAAACCCTTAGTCAGCAGACCCCCTAAAGATCTTCTAGCCCTTCATTTGAAAGTTCTAAACTTCCAAGAGTAAAAGGATCCACTTACAAAGGCATGACTGGGCTGTTTCCTGCAGACAGAAGCATGCTGAGAGGCTGGCTGCCTCTCCTCCTGGTGCTGCTGGTGGCTACATGGGTGCTGGCAGTTGGGATCTACCTAACTTGGAGGCAAGGTAAGGGTGGTCACTTCCTGAAGACTCTCTAATGAGATCCTCCCCATCAGCATGTGTAGGAAAAGAAACCTAGCTAGCTGGGGCAGCGTAAACTGCACTCCCAGTCCTTGAGAGGAAGAGGAGGGGGGAGGGGGAGGTCAGGGGTTCAAGGATTTCATCAATTACTGTTCAAGGCTAGTTTGAGCTACACAAGGATCTATCTCAAAAAATCAAAAAGGAGCTGTTAGTGTGCCCTGTGAGTTAGTCCTATGTCACGGCAGAAGAGTAACTCCATACCTTTAAGCTAAGAAAGCCACATGAACTTCCGCCTCAAGAACATTTGCATTTAGAGGATGTTGTTGGTGCCCTGTTACTACAGGGGTACAGTAGCTTTCTACATAGTCGTGCTGTGTGGCAGTGTGGGGCTAAACTTTCTAGAGGTAGAAGAACTCTACCACCTGCAGGTAGAAGACGTACAAACTACAGCTGACCCAACTCCTACTATGATGGGTAGAGGTCCTATCTGCATCAAGGTACAGAAGTTTTAGCAGCTTGCTTCAAACACTATGCTCTCAAACGTCAACAGCTGCTATGAGTTTATCTGAGAAGAACTTGACTATGGAGGCTGATTTGATAGGGACTTAGAAATACACCTTTTAAAGTACCTTTAAGATTCAAGCATCAAAAGGACTATCAAAGAATTTTTCTTCTGTCAGGAATAAAACTTGATCCCGGCTGACACTGGTGGGGATCACTTAGTACTGAAGTTTTAGTCTACTGTAAAGGCCTCCTGTCTGCTGGGCACCGTTTAGTTGTGATGATTTAGACTACTGTAAAGGCCTGCTATTTGCTGCACAATTAACGTTTCCCCCACAGGAAGGAGCACAAAGACATCTTTTCCTATCACCGCCATGCTCCTGCCCCTCGTTAAGGTCCTGGTGGTTTACCCATCCGAGATATGTTTCCATCACACAGTCTGTCGCTTTACTGACTTTCTTCAAAACTACTGCAGAAGTGAGGTCATCCTTGAAAAATGGCAGAAAAAGAAAATCGCCGAGATGGGGCCCGTGCAGTGGCTTACCACTCAGAAGCAAGCAGCAGATAAAGTCGTCTTCCTTCTTCCCAGTGACGCCCCTTCCCTTTGTGACAGTGCCTGTGGCCACAAGGAGGGCAGTGCCACGGAGAATTCTCAGGATCTGTTCCCTCTTGCCTTTAACCTCTTTTGTAGCGATTTCAGCAGCCAGACTCATCTGCACAAATACCTGGTGGTCTATCTTGGGGGAGCAGACCTCAAAGGGGACTATAATGCCCTGAGAGTCTGCCCCCAGTATCATCTCATGAAGGACGCCCCAGCTTTCCACACAGAACTTCTCAAGGCTACGCAAAGCATGCCGCTGAAGAAACGGCCACAGGCCTGCCACGGCAGCTGTTCACCCTTGTAGTCCACCCAGGAGGAGAGGGACCTGAAGCCTTCCTACTCTACCTTCCAGTGACAAAACACCTTGTGACGACCCTGAAATGTACTGTATAGGCTGTGTGTAGGTAGTGCTATGTACAGAACTTGCTCTAAAACTGGAGTTTACAGTCAGAGCTTGAGCACAGATGCCTGAGGCTAGTCATTAGCTGGCTTTATGAAGACATTAGTGAGTGGAACCTAAATGTTTGAATATACCCAAAGCCGGGTGCTGATTATCACCATGAACTCAGCACTCTGGCCAGGAAGGAATGAGGCATTTCCCAGTCAGGTGTCTGGTCTTACACTGCCCACGCTCTATGCTGCACATAGGACTGTGGACTCCTGAAGATTTTAATCTATTAATGAGTAACCCCTCTGGGAGGCTCTCACTAATGTGTAGCTTCCTAAGAGAACAAGCCTATTACACACACAAGCTGCCTGACCAGATGATCCAGTGTCTATGTAACCACTGCGCTGTCTGATGTTTGCACAGTGCTTTCCCTCACCACACTTTTGGACAGGTAACCTTTACTTTTTATCTTATGAGTGCCAGGAATTGAACCCAGGGTATTATGCGCACTAGACAAACGCCCTGCCACTGAAATACATCCCCGTCCCTCACAGGTGTCACACCTTTAATCCAGCACTCAAGTAGAAGAGGCAGGAGGATCTCTGTCTGAGGCCAGCCAGAGACACACAGTGGGGCTCCGTCTCAAATGAACAAGTTGTTACCCATAAATCTAGTGTCTACTTTTGTCCAGTTAACCTGTCCACTGTTGTGGTTCCCAGAGTTCTTGGTTATTACCTAAGATTTCCTGTTCAAAACTAATTCTTAAAGTGAAATTAGCTCTCTTGAAGTAATTAATCTTCTCTGTAATCAATCGCTTAAATAAAAAACTACCAAGAAGGAAGGACAGCTCACAGACTCAGCTCTGGACTCGGGTTGTTTCCAGCACCCACACGGCCGCTCATAACCATCTTAGCTCTAGTTTGGGAATCCGACAACCTTCTTTGGCTTTTGAGGACACTCTACATGCATTTTAAAAACACACTGTATATATCGCAGTGTTTTGCTTGCATGTATGTCTGTGTACCATGTGTGCTTGGTGCCTGAGGTCAGATTACCAGCTTGGTGCTGGATTACCTGGAACTGGAATTACAGACACATGTGAGCCACCAGGTGGATGCTGGGAATCAAACCTGGGTCTTCTGCAAGAACAAATGCTCTTTAACTGCTGAACTCTCTCTTTACACCCCCTAACATAAATAAATCTTATTTAAAAACAAAAATGAAAACAAAAAAATCTGACCAGAAACAGTAACAGTATATAGACTTGTAACATCTTTGAGCCTTCTAGATTGTTACTTTCTCAAAGCAGCTTTTTCTTAATGTAGAAACTACAAAAAAATGTATATAATAGCATATGTGTTTGTCTAGTATGGCTTCATACAGCATAATAAATCTGTTTTGTAATGGGACCCTATTTCAGGTAGTTGACTTACAATATTAGTACCCGGAGGTCTGGTGTGTCTGGCGCATTGGCTCAACCCTTTAACCCCTAGGGCGCCAAGGCAGAAGCAGGCAAATATTTGAGTTCAAGGCCAATCTGGCCTACACAGTGAGTTCCAGAACAGCAAGGGCTACATAATTGAGAAAACTTGTTTAACAAAACAAAACAAAACAAAACAAAGACAAAAGCAAAAGTTTGTAATTGATCCAGTGAGTTAGCAAACACTTAAAAAAAAGATGTATTTTTAAGTATGTCTAGGTGTGTGTGTGAAAGTGGGTACATGCATGTGAGTTTCCACTCACAAGAGTATCCACTCAGAAGATGCCAAAGGCCTGACATGTGCAGGGAACTGAACTCAGATCTTCTGAAGAGCAGCAAGTGGTCTTGATCACTGAACTGTCTCTCCAGTCCCTGGGGCATGGATGCCCTGGACGGAAGCAGGCAGAGCTGTGAGTTCCAGGTAAGACTGTTTCAAAAACAGTCATGCTCTGGGGCTGAGGCTTAGTGATAGAACATTTGTATATCATGTACAAGGTCCTGGTTTCAATCCACAGCAATATAAAAAGTGTGCAAAAAAGAGGCAATATAAAAGGTTGGCGATTTGGCTCAGTGGTAGAGCGCTTGCCTAGCAAGCGCAAGGCCCTGGGTTCGGTCCCCAGCTCTGAAAAAACAAACAAACAAACAAACAAACAAATAAATGGCCACAGCATTCACTCTAACATGTCTTATGAATAAAATAAAAACCCAAAGGTGCATGAAGCGCAGTCTCGCTGCAGTCAGCTTCATGAGCAGATATCTAAGGTTGAGGCAGTGCAGGCAGGGCAAGGATCAGCCGTCTGGGAAGACAGCTGTCAGAGCTTATAAAAGTGCTGATCACGGAAGATGGAGATGGCTTGTGTCAAAACTTGAACCACAAACCAACTTCCTCCAAATCCTACCACTGTAAGAGATACTCGTGTGCACAATGATTACAACAGGCGCATTCCGCTTTGGAAAGCACAGGGCAGTGCGAGCTGTTCACAGCTCTCAAACATAAAATCATATTCTATGAATTCTGTCCAAAACATAGAAACAGGTAAGTTTCAGATGTGAAAGTTCGTATCCGGAGAGTATGCCCAGGTTAGACCATTCCCTGGTTATTCTTTGGTGCCAGCAGTGCTATGCAATGGAGACGGCTGCAGCCCACGCTTGGCTCATCAGGCCCACTTTCCCGGTCTCCCAGTCCTCCCAGTGACAGGTCTGCGGGGGCAGTTATGGCAGGAGTGGCTGCCCCACAGCCAGCTCAACAATTCCGCTCCACCTGCCCTGCCTTCCTCATGCTGTGCCCCCGGAGTACTCTCTGACCTGCCTGTGTGGGCGTGTGTGTGCGTGTGTGTGCGTGCGCATGTGTGTGCGCATGTGTGTGCGCATGTGTGTGTGTGTGTGCGTGCATGTGTGTGTGCGTTACAAAGACCGTGATTAATTCCGAGAGGACCTTGTATGATGTGCACCCAGACTGAGCACTGCAGCTCCTAACTACTGCTAGGATAAAGGGAAAGGGCCACAGCTGGTCCCAGTGGTCACACAGCACCCCTTGTTAATGGGTGCGTGTTAGTGTTTCATCAGGATGAAGGCTGGACAGCAAGGTTCCCATCAGGGACAGGGTGGACCTGACTGAAGGAGTATTTCAAATCAGTGTCATACTTTCACATAAAATTGAATTAATTTAATTCTAGGAAAATCAAGCTTCAAGCTCAATAACTTAAAATACATACACTCTTTAAGTCTTTATGTCCAGAGACATGGTTGTGGTTTTCACCACACAAAGGCAGCTCGTTCCCGTAGCATTCGGACACCAAAGCGTTGCCACTCTCGCTGGTAAATCCACAGTTCCTGAGTGGTGTCCAAACACGCCAACACTGCACCCCCCTTCCACGAAATCAGCCGGGGATCCATGTCCTACACAGAGAGCGGTGTTTCAGCAAAGGCAGGTAAGACACAGACAACATCTCCTCTGCATGTGGGGTTGGGACCCCTGCTCAGTCAACAGCAAATAAACCAGGATTTACGTCTGTGGGAAACAACAGAAAATTGGTGGGGGTGGGGGGCTCAGCCACAGGGCAGCTGCATGACACGTGCAATGCCCTGAACCGCCACGATCAGAACAAATGGCGGAACTGACTGACATACTGTCTCTGCTGCAGCTGATGAGAACAGCTCAGTTCTTAATACTGAAGATGTCATGTGGGCTGATGTCTGTGTGCAGGTGAGGGCAGGCACAAGGTAAGGCAAGGCCTGGAACTGTCAGTGAAAAAGTAAGGCGGGCACAGAGCTTGGAGAGGAGAGAGAGAGAAGGGGAGATGGAGAAGGGTGACCCACCCCCGTCACAGCTAAGTATGAGTATCCTCTAAGGGGTAGATTTTTTTAGGACAATTTGTCTTATCTAGGTGGGGAGTTTATATCAGGATCAGTTGGCTCTGAGCTCTTTGTGTGGACATTCTGTGGCGTGAGAATTTACTAATATAAATCTGATTGGTAAATTACAAGCTTCTAGAGTTTTGATTTTACCTGGATACTGGGAACTGTGACAATAACCACAGGGGGTAGATGGCTCCATGGGGCTGGGGTGGGAGGGTGGTCACTAGTGTTATTCTTCACTACTCCCTGAACAATCCCTGTTGGCAGGCACATGTCCACGGAAGTGCCAAGAGAGAAAGGAGACCCCCCAGAACCCCTCCGTCAAAGAGAAACATATCAGAACACCGCCACGGGGTCCGAATACAGAAAGGACCTATTTCTAAACTCCTGGCTTTGTTTCTTTTTAAAGGAATTCAAGCCCCAAAAAGGTCCTTCAAGACTTCCAGTCTCCAGACCAAAAATACTTACCAAAACCAGAGAGAGGAAAAAAGGGAGCAGTTCTTGTTCTCAGAGCAAAACCAGCCCTGCCCTGTTGCACCAGAAGCTGAAGTCAAGGAGAGCACGGACCAGAGAAAGAAAGCCGGTCTCAGCGCTGGCCAGGCACGTCAGTAAATACCCAACCTTGGGAGGCAGCAGCAGGAGGGTCAGGGACTCATGGCCAGCCTTAACCACACACTGAGTTTGTGTCTCTCAAAGGATGGAGTCAGGTGCAGGGTTAGTAAGCACCTCCAAAGGAGCTGGGTTCAGTTCCCAGCACCTGCATGCCAAAGCATGGCGGCCTTCACTCCATTTCCAGGAGAGCTGTTCTTATCTTCTGGCCTCTACAGGCACCATGCACGCATGTGGGCACAGGCATACAGGCAACGCATAACATAAAAAATAATCTTTTAAAAACAGAAGCACCAAACCAAAAGAAATCTGGCCCTGAGTCCAGAACTCCTGCCACCCTTGTGACTCTCTGAAAGTGTTTACATTTCTCCAGGTCCTTGACACTCCACAGCCACAGGCCTCCCTGGATCACTCCCCTCACACACTGCAGTTAGATGTAACCACACTGGTCTCATTGAGAACTGTCCCACTCATATCGCGAAACAACTCACCTTGGGCCTTGTGATCACATCCACATTTTCAATAATTCGCCTGAATGAAGGTGGCATTTTGTTGAGAATTCTGTGCTGGAGAAACTCTTGAGCTTTATGAAACATCAAACCGCCTCCCACCACCAGGATAGAGCTATACATCTTCTTTTTAGTATCGTCGGATGCTGAAAAGACAATCCTGCCAATTACCAGCCTGGAAAGGCAACCCACTGTCAGCTCAACAACCCAGCGACCTCAAGGACCTGCCCCCAGATCCACCCTCAGCACTGCAGGGAGGGATCAGCCACCCACGTCCCATCCCGCTCCTCCTAGGATTAGAACCCAACTTCTACAGGAAACCCACGGAGGTTCCTGCGTGGTGCGGACTGCCTGGATCACCATGCTGGTTTTGCGGGCTGCCTCAGTGCAAGTGTCCCAGCATTTGAATGCTAACCCTTGTTACTGCTCACAATTCTCACATGAGTCAAGAAAGCCACGATTACAGCTCCTCCAGAGAAGGGAGAGTTCCTTACTACAGGTCTTGATCAGAAGCCCAGTTGGGGCTCCGGAGTTCAACTCTAGCATCTACCGGAGCTGTAATTTCCCGGTAAAATGTGTTAATCTCTGACTGGCAGAGCAACTGCAATGGGGTCAGGAACCACCTGCACAGCACTGCTGTGTCCCCAGCCTCTGGCAAGGCAAGGGTGGAACAGGCTTGACGACGTCTGAGAAAATGCCGCACTTCACAAGCAGTGACCCAGCTCACGTCTCTGCACCCACACTGTCCACTGTACCCAGGGTGAGCTTACAGCAACAGTCCACGCTGTGGAGGATGGCCTTATCAAGGCCTAGGGCTTTTCCCTCAAACAGTGAGATGGCAGTTTTCCTGGACATCAGTGCAGTGAGGGCTTCTTCAGACTCATTGCCGGCCATCAAACAGTCTCCCTGTGAAGAAGCCAAGTCCACCTCCTGGGAATGGAGTCTCTCTGGAAGATCAGAGGACTGGCCACGGAGATCCCCTTCAAATCCAATGGGTTTGGATGCAGACTTGCGGTCAGCAGTAGCTTTTGCAGACTGTAAGTTAAGAGAGAAAGCAATCTATGGTCTGAGCACAATAGACATTGTGCAGTCCAATCAAGAGTCCCTTCTAGGACCTCAGAATAGGGTAAGCAAAATTTACCATAGTACATACACACACACACACACACACACACACACACACACACACACATACTCAAGTAAGCTGGGCATGCGAGTGAAGATGTTGGCCAAGGCCAGAGCAGGCGCTGGCCGTGTGATAGACCTGTACTATCTGTCAGTGGGCTTGAAAACGGAAACATCCACCTAGACCCTCCCTCAGCTCACTTTCAACTGGGTATGTCAACAATGGAAGTCGAAGGCTAGTGACTGTTACAGAATCCTCATTCAGACCCAATCTACCTCCTTCTTGTCTCTAGGACAGGAACAGAAATGAGCAAGGTCTCAACCCCTGGTCTCTGCCATGAGCTGTTCACACCAGATCAGAGGCTAAGAACTATAGTTTATGCCCCCCAAGTAGACATCTGATTGCTGGACTCAACAAACAAACGATTCAGCTTTATGTCTCCAGTAATATTTTCTGTATTAAGTACAGAACAAATAACATTTCAAACACTGTTCTGAAAACAGTACCAAGTGGTCTGTTAGGCGGCACCGATGATCACAGGAGCCGTCAGCTCTGGGTATAGTGAGGCAATGTCCCCTCTCCCAGAGGAGCTGCTGTTACCTGTTCTTGCTTGCTCTGTGTGGCCAGCAGATAATGCTCATCATGAGGATCCTCAGGATCTCCCTGGGACCTGTGCTGCAAAGTTGTCATTTTCTGTCCGACGATTCCAAAGGTTGCTGGGTAAAACAGCGCCATTGGAGCCTGGGCATGGAAGGGAGAACGCTTAGGGAAAGATTGTGTCTCCTAGGAAAGAGTTTCTTCCCCAGACGAAAGCCACCAAACAGTGCTCCATGTCACGTGGGGCAGCGTTCCTTCTAGGAAAGGGACTGCACATCAGACCAGAAAACTCATAATCCAAATGGATGAGCGGCAAGACAGCATGTGGGACTCTCAAACTGACCATCAAGCGAATGCCTTAGAATCTACTTTATGATTCCCTAGCGAGAACAGTGGCCACCCGAAAACCCACCGATTCCTAACGGTTAAAAGAGGAGTCTGTGGTGGGGAGGTGGCTCAGCAGTGAGGAGGACTCCTGGCAGAGGACCTGAGCTCAGCTCCCAGGCTGGCAGCTCACATCCACCTGTAACTTGAGCCCCAGGATGTGTCTGACCCTCTGCGGGATCTGTGGGCACCCGCACACATATATGTACATTGTTCCTCTCCACACACACACACACACACACACACACACATACACACACGACTAAAGTGCAATCTATAGAAAAGACGGGCAGATCTGTTCTACTCTCCTCTCACAGGACCACGTTGGCTCGGCGAACAACGACTTAAGGAGCCAGCTTCAACCCGCGCAGTCCTCGCTGAGGATTCTGCTTCCTTGTTTCACTCAGCAGGGATGACTTCCTGTCCACCCACGAGCACATACGCCTGCTGGTTACCTGGAGCTTTTCATCTCCCAATCGAAACTGGTAAAGCAGGGCAGGTGAGTCCGGGTGCCGAATCTGAAACTCATGGTCCTGAAGCCCGGAGATGTCCTGATTCCAGGAAAAGACGCTGTCAGTAGGAGTGTGAGTAACCCCGTCAGTTCTACACGAGCCGCTCCACTGTACGAGCCCACATATACGGTGGTTATCCTCCAACTCTGTACCACTTACTGCAAACTTCACAGAACAAGAGCTCAGCTGTACCTCATCTCTCTACTTAATTTCCAAGCTTTCTGCCACCCATACTGTTTTGGCTGTCACTGCTGACGGACATCAGTATAGGTCAGGACTCAGGAAGAGTGTACCCTTATGTACCTTGCAAAGCTGGAACACTGACATTTCCCAAGGTTTGTATCACCCGAATAAAGTTTAAAACTGAAGCAATCCGCACTCAGCAATGGGATGATTAAGTGCGGATAATACACTGTACAAGACATGAACATCTGCACCTATCTCCTTATGTGTCATTCATTTCCCTTCAGCCTTTGTCCCCTAGCACAGTGGTCAGACCCCATGGGCATAACCCTGACTCCACCCAAGAGCTTGGACGGCAGAAGAGCTCCACTTCCTGGCTTTACCAGTTTACTAACCAACACTACCAATGCTGTTCGTACCTGATCTAAATGACAAAAGGTCTCCTTAAGGTGCTGCAAGAGGAGGCAGTCCATTTTATTTGCTAACTGGCACTCTCTGTAAGGGAATCCTGCTCTCTGCATGAGCCAGTAAAAACACCTGGACACGTCGGAGCCCCCGTAGGCCAGGCAAAGCCTAAAGTTAAGAGAAGATGGTTAATCTGTCAGTTCAGAAGGTTCACGGCATGTTGTAAGAAATATCTGTTGTAAGAAATAAAAGGCCAGTTAGATGAGAGATTAGAACTCTAGCCAAAACGAGCGGCGGAATGCATAAAACAGCCAGTTGTTCATAAAGAAGTATCCTGGACTAGAAAAACATAGCTAAGACCGGTTTGACAGATTCACGTGTTTCCCACGTGGCAGACTGGCTTTTCACTCACTCGCATATAAAGGAATCAGGCACGGACAAAGCACCCAGGAGAGCAAGGCTCAGCGAGAGCATCCCCTAGTGCAGGTCTCTGAGGGGCACGCCATTACGGTCGGAGGAGACAGGTAGTTTGAAAACTACAGAATTGGACAAGCAGATCTGTTCCAGTACTCATTTTATTCACGTGTGTTAGTGATGTCACGAGGAGATAGACTCTGTCAAGTCACTCACCACTGAACTTTGCACCACTACGATAAGGAAATCAGATATTCAAAACGCTACAGAATGTAGACCTGAAAGAACCTGGCTTATTTCTACATGGCTCGCTTAACACAGCTCTTTGGAGTAAACGACCATGGACAGGCACAAAGCTGACTTGCACAGCACTCCGCAGCTCAGGAAATACAAAGGTGGATGCAGCTGGGAAGCTCTGTAAGGACAGGGCCACCTGCCAGACAAGGTGGCCTTGCCAGAACTTAGACCCCAGTCTCTCTGGACTCCTGTGCAGACTTCGTCTCATAGGTGACGTCTGCCTGAGGGGATCTGAACGGACTGTGACGCTCGCTAAGAGCCTTACCGTGTGTTCCGATGAGACACCCCATCTTCTACACAGCACACACTTGTTTTCTGGTCCCCGACGTCTACAACACAGGTGCTGCTTAAGCCACTCCCAAACGTGGCGCACACTGACTCCTGATGGACCACGATCCCTGCCATTGAAGAGGCAGAGTGGTGGCCGTCACACGCACAGCAGCAGACACCATGGAACAAATGATCAACTCAATTTAGGAGCCTAGAGATTTCTGGGCAAACTGTAAGGAACACCACTCCCTTTGGAATACACATTTAAATAAGCCAGTGGGTTCAGTCAGGCCCGTCAGTGAGAACGAGCAGCTTCAAGGCTCAGACATACCTGCGAAGCCCATCTTCATCAGTATCATGTGGACCAGCTCTTTAACGTGCTGTTTGTTATAGATGTCTGGGATTAACAAGATGCACCTGTAATACTGAACGACAGTGAGAAACAAGAACGGGTCAACACCTGTCACGTCACGGCCACGTGCCTGTCCCCTGTGGAGGCTTCCCTGCACAGAGCAGCAGCTGTGGACACAGGCCCTCAACAAAACCTCAAAACTCCGTGTGCTCCAGGCCTCTTGGTTTCAGGAAGAACCAGGACCACCCTAAGTTCCCTGACTCCGTAGAATCACTGTAAATTTGTGACATGGAATTGTAGGGGGTAACGTGTCTGAGTGAGGTACAAAGAAAAGCTACTCATGTGATCAAGTTTAGCGGCTTCAGGGTAGCACCCAGACACCAATGAAGCAGGGAGAGAAATCACTGGACAGGATTAAGTCAGGAAGCAAAGATATCCTCACTACCCAAAAGTTAAGTGTTTCAAGGACACTATCTCTCTCTCTCTCTCTCCCTCCCTCCCTCTCTCTCTCTCTCTCTCTCTCTCTCTCTCTCTCTCACACACACACACACACACACACACACACACACACCAGTAATGAATACTTGTACTGACCAAGAATCTCAAAGACAACCCAGATAAACGGGAATTTCCTCTCACCTTTAAATCTTTCAGTGGGATTTCCAAATACTTCTGTATCGCGTGAGACCATATCACTTCAATATCCGCCAGAACAGCTGTTAGGGAGCCTCCAGGACCCGGGTGGATATTCAACTGACCCCTTCTGATAGGCCAGTGAATGTTGTAACAGTCCAGGGGGTTGACGTACAAAGCCTAGGAAAGGAAGAGTACATGGTTAGAACTGTCCCTAAGGGTTTTCTGGACTCACTCAAAACTAAGGCCGGAAAGTTAGTATTTTCTGACTGCTCTAGATCCTGAGCATGAAGTTTTTAGCAATTCAGAGGGCCAGTGTACATTTCTGTTTCTCAAAAACAGGATTAAAAATGTTAGGACGAAGCAGAGTGAATTTCAGGAAGATCAGCTATTTTTTTTTTGTTTGTTTGTTTGTTTCATTCATTGTCAACATTTCTTACCTCCTCTCCTACCAAATACTCAGGCTGGTGAGACGTGTTTGTCCATTTGTTTCCAGAACAGTGATCTAGAATGGCAGGTCGCATCTGCTTGTTGTAGGAGCGTGTCTGGAAACAGAAATCGAGTCAGAGCTAGACTTCTGCAGGCGGGGCAGTGTAGGAGTGCCCTGTGTCCTCCCTTTCTTTTTGGAAATTCTAACTCACATCGGCATAATGACTTAAGGGACATATGCAAGTCCTGCTACGGCCGGGTACCACAGCACTTTGTGACAGGGCACATGTTTTAGCGTGGGTCTGGAGTATCACAATGGAGTTGAAACCTGGAGGCACACCCAGTCTTGACGTACAGCTCCATCTGTGTGGTGACGCTCAGGGAGGCAGGCGGCCGCCACACAACAGTACGGGGTGCAGAACCACACAATGCACGACCCCGACATGAGGATCCTTGCTTCAGTCTACACTACTTCCTGTCTGGGGTGTATACCTTCTACTTCCCTGCTTTTAAAAAATCCAGCCCCGAGGCAGGTCCTTTAGGAGGCGACGTAGAAGAGAGTATCAGAGGAACAGACTGTGACATACACATTATTGCCCATGAAGACTTCCCCATGGGACAAGACAGTGACACTGGTGATCTTGAAACTGTGTGGGCTTGGGAGGGTGGCTGTCTTGGTTTAAACAAAAAGTTCAGATGTAGAAAAAATAAATTCAAAGAGCCTATCGGGTGTGGATATAAAGAAAGACTTTTTATAGCTCCACAGTGCTTGTAAGTAACGTATCTTTAAGTGTTAGTATGAAAGGGTAAAGCTGTGATATGCGGGCATCTCCTGCGTGCTCAGGTCAGATGTGTGCCCTGTCTGGCAGCTGTGGATGCCCACGAAGCCGAATGTCCTGGTGGGGTAAGAGCAACATCAAACACTGGAAGCAGTCACAAAACTCCACTGTGGCGCTGACCATTCAGTGCATTACTGTGGATGGTGGTGCTGCTGGTAAAATGCATCTCACGCCCTAAGTAACAAGCACATGACTCCGGCTGCAGTTCCCAAACGTAGGTAATCCCTTCCAGTCCCCCAAACTCGACTCCTACAGAGTCATTAGTCCATGGTTTTCCATGATCCGGTTCTCTATGCATGCAATGTTTTCCAACAGACCAAACAAACAAGACCTTTCTCCAAAAAACGTTGAAACGTTTTAAGGTTTGTAAATTATTATTGAAGACATTAAAGAAAATCAACTTAGTGTACGGCGTTTAGGAAGTCTACAGTAGGAGAGAGACGTGTTCTAGGCCTCCACAATTACCCACCACTCCCTCCTGACTCACAGAGGGCAGCTTCATGAGTACCCTAGAGCTGTACACTGTAGCTGTATTGGTTTTTACTGTATGTGTGTGAGTGTTTACCTGCACGCATGTATGTGTACCACATGCCTGCCTGATGCCCTGGGAGGCCAGCAAAAGGCTTCAGATCCCGGAACTGGAGTTACAGACGGCTGTAAGCTACTGTGTGGTGCTGGGAACT
Organism: Rattus norvegicus; assembly: GCF_021556685.1. Lineage (NCBI taxonomy): Eukaryota > Metazoa > Chordata > Mammalia > Rodentia > Muridae > Rattus > Rattus norvegicus. Next base: position 5,258,781 of record NC_141549.1, on the reverse strand, counting down.
GAATGTGGGTCCTCCACAAGAACAGCCCTGCTCTTAGCTACTGGACTAGCTCTCCAGCCTCAACACGCCTTTTAGATATTTACATACATGAACACATTTGTGGTAACGCTGGCTGCAGAACACTGTGTCTCCACATACTGTACACTTGTGGAGGCTGGGCCCCAGGCCGGGCCCCAGAGCCCAGGTGTGCACGAGATACACTAGTCAGTCAGTCTTGTCATAGGCGCTACTCCTCCAGGGATACATGACACACACATCCTGTTACTCAACACGTGACGACATTCAGAGACGTGGAAAAATACTAAATGTAAAGGAAATGTTGACCAAACCTGTTCTGGTGACACAGGGATCCGCCTTGTACCGTTTGACATTTTTTTAGACCATATTGCCTGGTCCACCATTTTAAGGCCATTTTGTCTTTGTTCATTACTTTCAGGTTTCTGGAGAGAGAGATGAAAGACGATGAGTATGAAATGTTTAATGAAATAGAAACCAACAAGTCACGCTACAGTGCGCCTGTCAGTGGATAGATCATCTCTCACCAACAAGTCGCAGCTCTTGAATCTTTGCTTAGACATGGCAACCCTAAGAAAGCCAGAGCTAGACGTGCTAGTACATGCCAGCATCCACGAACAGAGAGGCTGAGATAGGGATCCAGAGAAAGAAGCCTGGACAACGAGGACAGATCTTATTCCAAGAGTCAAACAGACAGACAAAAAGTCAAAATGGAACCCTGATAAAAAGCTGTAACTTCAAGTGTCTTGTGACCGATAAAAATTTTCAGCACCATTCAAATTACTAACAAGCATAGGGGTGCACATGAGGCAGAGGCTGGCAGACTTCTATGAGTTCAAGGCCAGCCTGGTCTATACAGTGAGTACTGGGTAAGCCTGGGCTACATTGTGAGACCCTGTCTCAAAAAAAGTATCTCAGAGGTTCTTCAAACCTCCATATAATGCTCATCTTTCTGACTCTGTAACAATATCACATTCCTTTACATATTTTTAATAAATCAAGAAGTATTTCAAGTTACTTTACTATTGTAAATTATTTTTTGGGTGGCACCATTCCCTAGGCCGTGAGCCTGAGCTGAGAAAATGAGCTGAGCACACACACGTGGGCATAGACACACAGAGACAGATATATGCACGCATGCACGCATGCACGCACGCACGCACGCACACCCACACACCTACACACACACACACACACACACACACACACACACACACACACACACACACACACGTTTCTCAACTGGCTCTGGACTGTGAATGTGACCAGCTGCTTCAAGTTCCTGCCACCCTGACCTCCCCATGATGGTGGACTGTAGCCTGAATTTGTGAACAAAATAAACCCTTTCTCCCTGAGTTGCTTTTGTTAGGGTATTTTATCATAGTAACAGGACACAAAACTAACTGAGATGAAAATTATACTTGCAACCCTGAGTGGTATTATATTTAGAAAGTAGAACCCCAGCCCCACCCCCATGGTAACAACCCTAGGCGGTCCCCAGCTCCTGCTTTCTGCCTTACATTTAGTCCTTCCCTTAGGAGCCAGTTGTCCTTGTACAGGGGCTGCCCTTGCTGTTTGTGTCTCCGAGCAATGACGTGAGGAATGCTGGCCGGGAGCGTGTCTGTGGCTCGGCCGATTCTTAACGTTGTTGAGCCTGGGTGTACGACGACAATAAAGTTGCTCTGGATTTGCTGCAGACAGAGAAAAACAAATGTGAATTTAGGAAGACACAGGCGATAGGTTAGCTCACACACTGGGGACACATCGCCCGATGTTTCCTGCAAACACTATGTTCTAGTTAGGCTTACAACAGCCGTGATGACACACTATGACAAAAGCAGTTTGAGAGCAAGGGTTTATTTGGCTGACACTTCTACATCACTGTTCATCATTAAAGGAAGTCAGGGCAGGACTTAAACAGGACAGGAACCTGGATGCAGAGGCCATGAAGGATCGCTGCTTACTGACTTGCTCCTCGTGGCTTGTTCAACAGGTTGAAGCCAGGACCACCAGCCCAGGGTTGGCACCACCCGCCGTGGGCTTGGCCCTCCTACATTAATCACCAGTTAAAAATATCCTACGGGTGGGCTTGCCTACGGCCCAGTCTTATAGAGGAATCTTTTCAGTTGAGGTTCTCTCCTCCATATGGCGTTAGCGTAGGTCAAGTTGACATAAACCAGCAGAGACTGTTGGACAGAAAAGCCAGAAAACCACTCAGTGAGGAGCTGGGAGGCGTCCAATGATGGTTGCTCTTCTAATGCAAATTCTTTGTGTTCCCTTGAGCTGACTTACAGTACACTCTTCATAAATTCTTACTGGAAGGAATGAAAATCCCCCAGTGCAGATCAGGATACAGTTTCTGAGCATTTAGATGGCAGGGAATGTAGGTCGAATGGTAGTCGATCAGAGAACTTTCCATTTAGTAAGAAAGACAGAGGGATGAAAGAGAAGACGGGAGGGGGGGGGGAGGTGGTGTGTGAAGAGGAAGGGCCAAGCCGTCCCTATAGATCTTCAGATGGAGAAGCTCCAGGAGGCTGAGGAAGTGGCTAACTAGCAAAGCTTCTGGGGTGACTAATACCATCAATCACGTCTGCTCGAGGAGTTCCAGGGAGGAAAGTCAGCGGAGAACTACTGCTTCCCAGTGTTGGAGGCAATAGTCATCAACAACTTGAGTTTGTCCCCTGTGTTCTCTGCGTGCCGTTTGCCTGATCTGGCAAGAGCCTGGGGTTTAAAGTCAGAGTTTGCAACTCTGTCCCTGTAGGTCAGAAGAGTGAACGAGAACTGACAACACAGCACAAATCCAGAGGAGTAAGGCGATGGCTGTGGCTTTTACAGAATAACTACTTTACGTCTGTAACTCTCATGGGAGAGAATTCAAGCTCACTTGGGAAAACTTCTGCCCGCCCCCACCCCCCAAAGTTTCACCAGAGAGTACCGGGAAGGACGGACTTTGGCCATGCCTCTGAAATCACGGAGTCTGGAATAGGCAGATGGCTCAAGGGCTAAGAGTACAGCTCTTGCAGAGGACCAGAGTCTGGTTCCCAGCACCGATGTCAGCCAGCTCACTACCTCCTACTCCAACTTCACTCATCTGGTTCCCTCATCTGGACTCCATGGGTGCCGCACTAAGATGTGCACACACATACACACACACACACCCACATCACACATGCACATAATGTTTTTTAGAATGATTCTTTTTTTAAAGAGCTTCTATTCAAAAGAAAGAAAACAAAATGGTCTATTGAGAGCCACAATCCCAGCCCAATTCCCTGGTACCTACCTCCTTTACCCTGCCCTCGCTGTGTAGTTCCTTTCATAACATTTCTGAGGCTCACAAATACTAGGAAGGCTGGAACCTCCTCTGTCAGGCCCTTGCCAAGCTCTAGGACGGTTGTCCTTTCCGTCTACCTAACCCTCTCAACCCAGGCCCCAATATCTGGTTTACAAGCATGTGCCACTCTGCCCAGCTTCAATCCAGGCTTCTGCTGATCACAAACCTCAAAGACGCTGGGGCCTTCAGCAACACTAACCCCTCCGCCTGCAATGGGTTCTCTCTGTAGTTGAGCTCCATCTAACTCCTCCCTTCGGGAATGAATTAAACGTCACCCAGAGTAGTCTGCTGGTCCCTTCATAATATGATCGCACAACCTTCCTCCTTTCCACGACATACGACAAACCCTAATGAAGAGGGTGCTCCTGTCTTGTTTCCCATGCTGTCAGCATCACTGCCACGGAGGACATCGGCCAATGGACTGGGGAAAACACCTAAGGCTGCTACCCATCAGGGACACCTGGACTATCAAAGACCCATAGGCTGCAGTATGTGGATTAAGAAAATCTAGAGAATGCAGCTATGTATGGACAATTATAATTTTTTAGTAACTGTGTATTTTAATGTGTTAGGAAAGAAACCTAGCAGTACGTTTTACTCATTTCCTTGGAATTACTTGTTACTTAACCTAAGACTGAGAAAAGTCCACGAAGTACAAGTGCCACAGAGGGTATGGGATGGTCAAAGCATGTGACAAAACTTGCTGGGGTGTAGAAAAGGGACCAGAAATGCTATAAATTCAGCCTGCCACTTGCACTCATCAAGTTCTTGGGAGGAGGCCAGAGTTAACCATGTAGCTTGGATGTAGAACTGGTGGCCTCAGAGAATGCCAACTGTTCAATCTGAAACCCAAGGTAAAATCGTAAACTCAAACTTCCTTAAAATATTGGTTTTTTTTTTTTTGGTTTTTTTTTTTTAATTTTGCCTTTTTACTGGTGACTCAACTGAGTGGCTCCCAAATGTAAACTCTGCAAATGAAAATGATGCACCCCAAAACCGTCAAGTTAGCATCCAATTCCAAAATTCTCCACTATCTTCAGTCAAGAGGTGAGGCTACGGAGCTTGTGTGGACACTGAAAAGCTGTATGGTCTATGTCAATTCTAAACAGCTATGTCTCCAATCCTTTTCATCCTCTCCTGACACAAGTTTCTCAGGTAGTTCTCTTCCCTAGAACCTTCCTAATGCTGCAACCCTTTAATACAGTTCCTCATGCTGCGGTGACCCCCAAGCATAAAATTATTTTGTTGCTACTTCGTAACTGAAATTTTGCTACTGTTATGAATCATAATGTAAATACTTGACATACAACCCCCAAAGGGTTTACAACCCACAGATTGATAAATGTTGATAAACCTCGAATTGCTCAAAAGCATTCTAACCTCACTCTAAATCTCCAGCCTCCCGGGACCTCTGCCCTCCTCTGTCGAGGCTGGAGGAGATACACATTGTGGGTCCTCCGGAATAGTACACTACACTGTGCATTTTACAACAGCCCTACCAGTTAGGTAATTTAACGCAGCTACGGGAGAGGGAGAAGGTTCTGAAATGGTCCACGGGAAATCCAACAGCCAACCCCTCCCTATTTCTCTGGGAGCTGTGCACTTCCGTGGCCCATTGCCCAATAGGAATGTATTTCCTTTATTTATCAGTAAGCCCTGGCTAGTGAGAGTGTGAGCTATGCTACTCTTAAATTTTTGACTTAAACTTATCCTGTTATTGACACACAGGCTACCTTTTCCCTGCTTTTAAACGTGAACTGTGAGATCTGCAAAGAAAGGAACGGGGTAGAGCTCTAACCATCCCTGAACAAGTATCTGCTGGCGTCCCTGAGAGCCAGGCTGTTGCTAAATCGTGACGTCTTACAGCTGAGACCTGGAGGCTGAGACCTGGATGCTGTGCACCGCGGACTTGGCTTTGCCCTGCACCGATACTTCACACAAGCAACCTAGGCTGGCGTGCAGGGGAGGGGACCAAAACGCTTCCGGCTACGCCCGGCCCTTGGGCCCCCGCCAGCGGCCGAGGCCCAGGCTAGCCGTGGTCTAACCAAGGCCAAACCCCCTGCACCTCACCTCCTGCAGCGACTCGGGGACCAGTGCGGGCACGATGGGCCGCTTCACGCCGCGCTGCTCCTTCTCCTTCTCCCCGCCCTTCTCCTTCCCGTTCTCCGCGTCCCCCTTTTCGGCTTGGGTCATCTCTGCCACCACCGACCACCAACAACCCCGGGGCTCAGGAACACCGACGCCACAGTAGGCAGTGGAGAACCATCGCGCAGGCGCAGCGTCCCCTGGCTGCCCACAGTCAAGATGGCCGCCACCGGCGTCACCCGTAGAGGATTCTGGGACTGAGGGCACGACCCGGTTGAAGTTTGATTTTTCCTTTTTTTGTTTTTGGTGATGATGCAAACCAGGCACCTATGAATGGTGAGCATGTTCCTATTACCAACGAGCTACATCCCCAGTGTAATACAGTTAATTAATTAGTTAATTAAATACATTTATTTTAGGTAAGATATCACTACTTAGCCCTAGCGAGCTCGGAACTTGTTTAGACTCACAGAAATTAAAGGCGTATGCTACCTCACTTAACCCTAATAAGTTTTGAGTGCTCCGTGTGAGTCTGAGGTTAATAGTCTCATTTTGACTCCGCAGGTCTTCACTCACAGGTTCCACAATATTGCTAGTTCTCCCAGTTCGTTGGTCCTGCCCAGTACGACCTCTGATTGGGTTCTTTGTGACTAGATATCTCTTCTTTACACACTCCTGGAGTAGCTTCTTTGCATTTCAAGGTTTTACCCATTTTAAGATTTCTTCAAAGCATTGCAAAATTAAATTCGGATTTGTTTTATTTGCTTTAAGACAGGGTTTCTCTGAAGCACCCGCCCCCCCCATCCTGGAATTTGCTTTGTAGACCAGGCTGGCCTTGAACTCAGAGACTCTCCTGCCTCTGCTCCCAAATGCTGGGATTAAAAGGTGTGCCACTGCCTGGAAAATTCCTAATTCCTACTCCCTGCAGGAGGATGGGACAGGGGATGACAAAACCCCAGCAATAAATCAGATATGTAATTTGGCTGCTCACCAAGTGACTAAAGTTTTCTTGAATTTATTCACTTCTTTGAATGTGGTGTTACTTAGGCAACCCCTGCTGGATGACAACAGAGCCTCTAAGATGAAGTTCTTGTCTAGTCCGGTTCCTGATCATCTGTCCATACGGCTGCTCGGTGTTTTAGTACAAATTAGTCTGCTGTGGCAGCATACACACTTCATTCCAACACTCAGGATTGCCTCGTTTATGGCCATCTACCCCAAGACTTTACTTGATCTAGTTCCTGTCATTTTCTGTGTGCCCTGTACACCTACAGAGCCAGAGGACATCCCCTTGTCCTGATTTATTATGCTACCATATACTACTTTGAAACAGGATTTCTCAATAAACCTACATCTCAGCTGATAGCTAGCAAGCAACCGGGTCTCGTCCTCCACCTGACAGCTGGGGTCACAGGCGAGCACAAGGTATTACCCAAGCCTTGTTCGGTGGGTGCTTTGATATGAAGTCGAGTCAAGAGAGCACACTGTATGCTGAGCAAGCCTTCAGCCTGGACCACTCCCTCCCATACCTGTGGCCTATAAAGCTCTATTTGATCTTCTTGGTGTGTTTGTGTGTGTGTATGTGTGCACACTCTTGATAAGGAGGTCAGAGGATAACTCTAGGGAGTTCTTTCTTCCATGTAGGCCCCAGGAGTAGAGCCAGCCGGGTTTGTCACCCAGTACCTATGCTTTCTGTATCACCAGCCCACACTTAATTTTGGGTGTCAAGTCAGGGTATCCCCCGACTTCTGCTGCTCTTTTGCTTGGTTGTGTCTTCTCTTGCCTGGAAGGCTATTCTGTCAGCTGGGTCACTTTAGCTCCCCCACCCTCATCCCCACCCCAGGGTGTCCTTCCATTACGGTTCCTTAGACCTGGGAGCCATTGGTGTGTGGTTGTTTTGCCTATGTACTTTATCCCACACTAGAATGACGCTCCGTGAGAAGTGTGCCTCTGTAAGCCTCAGAAGATGGTGAGGAAACGGGGATAAAATGACCTGAGCTGGATGTGGGGAGTGCTCCTGTGGTCTCGTGTAACTGAGAAGGGCAAGAGTGTCTTGAGTTGAAGGTCAGCTTGGACTACATGAGACTGTCCAGTATTCCATCAGAAAGAGCAGTTTAGCATGGCCCATCTTTGTATTTCAAACCAAGGTTTCTCTGTATAATAGCCCTGGCTGTCCTGGAACTCACTTGGTAGACCAGGCTGGCCTTGAACTCAGAGCTCCACCTGCCTCTGCTTCCTGAATGCTGTGATTAAAGGCGTGTCCCATCACTGCCAGGCTTTGGTCTACCCATCCTGATTTCTCTTCATAAGTGACAAGGCATGACTCAAAATCATAAGCTACTGAATAAAGACAAGGTTCAAAGGCAGGATATACCAGAGGATAGGTCCTGTATTACAGGCTCCAGTAGTGCTCGAGCGCAGAACAGGTCTGCTAAATACCAGTTGCATGCAGGGGCTGTGGGATAAGCCCTGAGAGAGGAAGCCTGTACCAGCAGCAATCATGACAGTCAGAAAAGACTCAGATCCCAAGCACAGAGAAGCTTACACAAGTCACATACATAGGCCATGTCCTTCTTACTACAATAGGTGAAACATAGCAGTGTTTTGGCCAGTCACAGCCACACAACTTAGGGAGCTGTTGAGCTCCGAGCCCTCCTGTTTCTCTGTGTAATTCGAGAGTCAACTAAAACATAAAAGAGGTTGAATATAGCTGAGTAGTCAAGAATGTTCTTACTCTAAAACTTCCACTTCCCTTTCTCTTTGAACACCAATAGCTTGTGATACTACGCCCCCATTTTGGAGAAGTAGATATAAGTAGCTTTCACCTAAATATTTTGGTTTCAACTCTTGTACACTTCAACCCTTGTATCCTGTTATTCACTTTTATAATATTCCAGCGCCTATCTTATGTAGTCACTGTCCGTAAGGGCAGGGTAAGCTAAGCATGCCGCTGCACACACATGTGTAACCTCAGCACCCCAGAGGCATAGGTACAAAGAGCTCAAGCGCTAGTTCAGGGCCAGCCTGGGCTATAGTTTGCCTTGGTTAGTTTTTGGCAACTTAACAGCTTCGAATCAGCTGGGAAGAGGAGCCTCAATTGAGAAAATGCCTTCACCACAAGACCTCACAAGAAGTCTGCAGGCCATTTTCTTGATTGTTGTGTGAGGACCACTGTGGGTAGTGGCGCCCTGAAGATGGTCTTGGGTTACACAACAGAACAGGTTGAGCAAGCATTGAGAACAAGCCATAAGCAGTGTTCCTCATGGTCTAACTCTGCCCTAACTTCCCTCCATGATGGGCTGTGAGCTGTCAGAGAGCAAAAACAAACAAAAGCCCCTTTTCCTCCCCAAGTTCCCTTTGGTCATAGTCTGTGCCACAGCAATAAAGCCAACCTCGAATCTCAGGAACGGGGAGAAAGCACGGGGGGAGGATGAACACGAAGGGAGCATCGGACACAACGGAGAGCAGGCAGGAAGGGCAGTCAGCTACGGGATCAGATTCCTGATGGTCAGGACAGTAGGGAAGCCCATGGGTTTCAAGACTGGCGAGCTTGTGGTTGGTCACTTCAAGCTCAATCTTGATGACTGTGGCCTTATAAACACCCTGATGATGTTATCTGGCAGTAAGTCAGACGAGATGCATTTACAAAGTAAGTATATCAAAGATCAGAAATTCAAAAGCAAATTTACGTATGCTGCGAAGTAACTGCATTGTGGTTTATTTACAAATGAGAGCAAAGCAACAGTGAGCAGTGTTTCAAAAGCCGAGGAAAGGCAACATTAACAGGACGATATACACTGGAGAAGGGCACGGTGGCTCAGAAAAGCCAGACCCCCAAAAAAAAAAAAAAAACAAAAACACCAAAAACAACAACAACAACAACAACAACAACAACAACAACAAAAACCCAAAAACCCAAAACCCCCAAAACCAACCAACCAACCAACCAAACAAACAAACAAACAAACAAAAAAATCCAGGACTAACTACATGGCCTTTATTTCTTCCAGATCAAGGATTTTGGGTATAATCATATAAAGATGAAGAATCAAGTTTTGCAACCTAAAAATATTTACTTCTTAAATCTATATTAACTTTAGTGAACTATACAAAACAGATAAGGAGACACACATGTACATTTATAGAACTGCACATCAGTCAGGCCAGATCCTGCAGAGGGAGTTCCCAGCATGACCTCATTCTTCTGTGAGGACACAGAGCAGTCCTTGTTTGGACATACACCATCTTCTCCTCATGAGCCGCTCCTCACCTCTTGATGGTTCCCTTCTAGGCGTGTATGTCTAGTTGTCTGCTTCTCAGAGCAGACGTTTACCTAAAAGAGGTTAAAACAATTAATTAGCTCCTTCTAGTTAAATTGAATTTCTCCCTCTCCCTTCCCTACCCCTCCTCCTCCCTCACTTCCCCCTGCCCCTCCCCCCTTCTCTGGCATGTGTACATATATCAGCATAAACTTCCTGAGGGGTAGAGACAGTGAAGAGAGCTGGCCATGAAGCCACGGAGGTCTGGAGGAAAGGACGGCAGATAAACAGAAAACAAATCTTTTTTCAACTGATATTTTAATAATAAAGTCAATAAACCTCCAAGAATTAAGACATATCTTTCTAAATAGTAAAATATGCAACTTCTAAAGAGATGGCTAAGAACATTTCCTACTCTTACGGAGGACAGGAGTTAGATTCTAAGCATCCATCTTGGGTGGCTCACAACTGCTGGCAATACAGTTCCAGGAGGATTTGACTTTCTCTGACCTCCGTGGGCACCCATACTTACAAGCAGATACATACACACACACATATACATAAGTAAAAAAAAAATCGTAAAAAAATGCCACTTGCAGGAGAGTCAGTGTCCTGTACTGGTCTCCTCCCTGCGCCCCTCTAGCCCCAACATACACAGTACAATTATGTATATGTAAACAAAACACTCATATACATATAAACACAAACAAACAAAAAACCAAACAGTCAGTGGAAGCAGAAGACACTTTTATCCCGGTACTCGGGAGGCACAGGCAGGCAAAGCTCTTAGAGGCCAATCTGATTTAGGGATGAACAGAAAAATTCAGTCTTGAAAAGCCCCTCACCAAAAAATGCTTTTCTAAACAAAATATTCCTAAGGAGGCAAAATAATTTCAGATTTTAACTTACCTTCCTCATCCACCGGCCATTGGAGGAGGGCTGGGGCCACGAAGGTGACTGATCCGACCCATTCTTCGTGGAGGGTTTCCTGGTGGCCTAATCAAAGGAGAAGTTATCACCAGCTTCAACTGCTCCTCTCTTTTTTGAGAGTGTCTTGCTATGTAGCCTTGCCTAGCCTGAATTTTTATACAATCCAGGCCTTGAACTGAGATTCTGTCTGCTTCTCAGACATCCTCAGAGCTGGTTTTGAAGGTGTGCACTACATGTCTGGCCAATTGGTTCCTTTATTAAGCCTTCAACTACAGCTTGTTCAATAAACACAGGAAAATGAGCATGGTAGCCTACAACGGTTATCTCAGCACTTGGGAGACCAAGGAAGAAAGATTATCAGAGGTTTAAGGTCAGCCTAGGATATGTAACCAGGACCAAGCCAACAGTACGGCAAAGCAAACCCTATCTCAAAAAAACAAAACAACGCACACAACCCTAAGTTGTCTTAAGCCGGCAACTACCATGCAGGTTAGCAAGTGAAAAGGAAGGAAGCAGGTGGAGCCGGTTTATTGCAGACGAAAGGGAGACCATAGTTAGAAGCAGAGGCATCTGGGAGTGTCCAGACCGAGCTGGGTCGTGTGAGGACAGGGGAGTGGAGTGAGAAGCCACTGACCAAGAGGGGCAGCCTGGACCAAGAAGGTAAAGGGTAGAGCAGAAGGCTAAGTAACCAGAATGGCTGGAGCACATGACACTCAGGGGGTGGGAGGTATGCTAGCCAGGCCCTGTAACAAGTATGGGACTGAAGGCTGCAGGGAGAACCGTGCCAGTGTCTGCTTTGATTGTTAATGAGTACCTCAGTTAGCCATTGTTTCAGGTTTGAGACCTAGCAGTTGGTGAGGTGGGATATCAACTGAGACCTCCATCGTCAGAGCGGCCCACAGGGCACGCTTATGGTGGACTTTGATAGCTGACTGCTATAGCCCACTGTAGGTGGTGCCACTCCTCAGGCTGTATTAAAACGGTGGCTGAGCAAGCCAGGCGAAGCAAGACGGAAGCAGCCATTCTCCAGGGTCTCTGCTTCAGTGCGTGCTTCAACTGCTCTAGGTATGGACTGTAACAAAACTTTCCCTGCCCAAGTAGCTCGTGGTCAGCTGCGTCACAGCAGCAGAGGGCTCAAACTCTAAGTGGGACCACACATTCAAACACACGCTGTGAGACCTGCAGCTCCTCCTTCAAACCTAAGCTCAGCCAGGTGCCTCTTCTCACCGGAACCGGCCATGGCTGCTGGAAGCCCAGACTACACTGAAGTCTCTGGATTTGAATGCTGCCCATTAGTGTTCAGCCTCTAATTTAGCTTTCCCACGGTATATTTTAAAATTAAAATTTTAAATTTAAAAATGTTAAAGTTCTAGTTTGACTGTTTATTGGGAGAAGCAATTAGGCTTTTACTTTATAGCAACTTGTGAATTTTGTGAAATGAGATTTTCTTTGAATTTCTACAAGTCTAACTCTATCTAAAACAGCACAATGAAGACACAAAGGAGACACGTCAGTAGGAAAGGCTCTCTCTCCTTACCCTCTTCCGTCATCGTATCTGGAATCAGAGGAGCCCCCGTAGCCTCTTCTTTTCTTCACATCTTGCTGAAGCAGAGTTTTGAAACTGAAACAAGGGGCGGAAAACAAGAGGTCTCACTTCTGACGCCATTATTAAGCATATTTCTCACTATGGTTCTCGCTATGTCTGCAAGAGGGTGACTAACCCAACTTATTAGCTTAAGTCTACACTTCCTGATGCCAGCTGGACAAATTTAGCATAAGCATGTGTCCAAAACAGGGTGTGCCACATTCTATACCAAAGCCACCTGTCCCCATATTTCTCCTCTGATAGTGACTCCTGTAGACAGCATGAAACCAGAGTCCTCCTTGGTTTCATTCTTCCTGTTAGGTTTCAACAAAATCTATTTTTACAGTATCATACAGCCATCACCCCCCACACACTAACTTATTCTGGTTTTAACGTATCTTACATTCACCAGACCTGCAATTCCTTTGCCTACAGCCTACCTGACATCCTTTCAGAGGGAATAGAGGAGGGTATTATAGTCAGAGGTACGGAGCTTCTCAATGTCAGAAAATGCAATTTTCTTTCTTTTTCTTTTTTTCCCCTAAGACTAGGTCTTACTATGTGTGACGCCCCGCTGGCCTTGACCCCCACCTGACTGTGAACTCTGAATGCTGGGATTAACAGTGTATGCCGCTATTCTTAGCCAAGTTCTCTAACTTCTTAGATGGAGGTCTTAACTAAGGCAAAACAGCAAACAAGAGAGATTAGGTAAAATTCGTAAAAGTAGTTAAACTTCGCACTGGTAACTTTTAAGTTAGGGCTTGTCCCTCCTCAGGTAACTTCCTCTAATGTCCACTTTCCACAATGACACTCATTTTACCCTCCCTTGCAATATGAAGACTGATATACTGAATCTAATGTACTGAATATACTAAATTATACGGACTATGAAAACTGGTATTACTAACATCATGCCTGCCTTGGTTTCGGGTTACTACTGCTGTGATGAACACCATGACCAAAAAGCAAGCTGTCGAGGAAAGGGTTTATTGGCTTACAGTTCCACAATCATGGCCCATCACTGATGGATGTCAGGACAAGAACTCAAATAGAACCTGGAGGCAGGGGCCGATGCCGAGGCCAATGGAGGGTGCTGCTTACTGGCTTTCTCCCCATAGCTTGCTCAGCTTGTTTTCTTGTAGAACCCAGAGGTGTCCCCACCCACAATGGACTAGGACCTCCCACGTTAACCAGTAATTAAGAAAATGACCTACAGGTCTGCCTCTAGCCTGATCTTATGGTGGCATTTTCTCAATTGAGGTTCCCCATTTCGGATGACTCTAACACGTGTCAAGTTGACATAAAACTAGCCAGCCCAACACTCAATGAAAGGAGGAGTCTTCCCCGTCTACTCATAACTTTCTAAACACGAGAAATTCAAATATTTACTCAACTCGGGATAAGACCTGCTAGTGACTGACTGGTAGTTTAGGTAACGCAGCGTGTGAAAGTCAGACACCACCATCACCACTCATTTAATAAAGAACTGCTCAAATGACGGAAAAGTCTACATTTTTTTCTATTACTGACTTCTAACCCTTCATTAAGAGTTCAGAGCCAGGAGTGGTGGTACATTCTTATACTTTCAACGTGTAGGAGGCTAAGGCAGGGTGACTAGAGTGAATTCTAGGCCAACTTAGACTCTCTGTGACACTAAATCAGCTGTGTAAGGCTATACAGCAACACTTGGTCGCAAAAGCCAAAACCCAGAGAGTATTTTGACACGAGAATGGATAGGTTGGCTAGAAGTTGACATGGCTACCATAACAGGTCAGGCACAGTCAAGCTTACTAATTTAATACCATATTTATAATCATAAAAACTCTTAATTTTCCTTCGTTAAGCTATTTAAACAATCACAACTGGAAGGAGCTTCAGCTTCTATGTGCAGTGGGCCCTGCCAATGCTCACAGAGACTCGGAGCTGGTCAGAGTGCAGGGTCAGGGCCTATGCCATCAGCGGGCACATCTCTGTCACACACTCCCTCCCAAAAGCTCAGGAACAGCATAGAAAAGGGGAGAAAAGATTGTAGGAACCAGAAGTCAGGGAGAACTGGGACCTTACTGTCTCTTAAACATGCGACACTCATCAATTCTTTGAAGCTTTGGGTGCCTCTAGCTAGTAAACCACAGAGTGTGGATGTAGAGGGGCCGCACAGTAAACCACAGAGTGTGGATCTAGAGGGGCCGCACAGTAAACCACAGAGTGTGGATGTAGAGGGGCCACACAGTAAACCACAGAGTGTGGATCTAGAGGGGCCGCACAAGCCCCTCCTCCTAAATATGAGCTACTGACAGCTGATGATTGCTGCTGGGAGGGAGAGGCAGTTTTCTTTAGGGGTGTGGTAGGGAGACAATGTTCTGGGGGATGGCCCTACACCCGAATGGCCAGTAGTAATTACACTTAGTGGATCATAAAAAAAAGAGAGGCCAGGATATGAAGTTAGGAGGGGTAGTGAGCAACATGGGGGGAAGTGGGGAGAGAGGGATGAGTATGATCAAGATACGTTGCACACACATATGAAATTCTCCAAGATAACCAACCGACATAATATCATGTAATTCCACCAGCTTAAGTATAAATGCGATTAACTTTCATACTTACAAAAAAACCACAAATTCTGCTATTCCCCAGAAGAAATCTGTTATGAAAGACAATCTCCAGGGGGACTGATTCCGGCTGTCTAACACCTGACCTACAGAATTAAAAAGAAGAAATTGAGTAAATGCCAAGTCCACAACTTGGCGTTGCATTTCATCACTGGAGCGACAACCAGTCAGCTCAGTTTGAAGTCGTTCGATATTTCAAAACCAGCCGACATCAAAGTCCACGGAGAGTGACGTCAAACTCTGAGATCTCCAGTTCACTCCTTCGTTGAATGCCTACTTTCCGTATGTAATGCTTGGAGGCGAACTCATTCTAGGCAACTCTTTTCCATCTCCTTCTCACTGGTGAAATGCACACTGAACACTTTAGTGGCAAGATGGACGCAGCAGAACGTGCATCATTTTTGAGTGCAGAGTTGTGTGAGCACTCCACATCTCCACTGCCTACCCAAAGCTTCTCTGTCTTCCCCAGCTGACATCCTATCCATTCTCTTTAGACTTCCTGCTACTTCTTCCCTGTAACCCCTGGCAACCAACAAACTACTTTTTTAAAAACATTTTTTAAAGATTTATTTTATGTATATGAGTACACTGTCGCTGTCTTCAGACACGCCAGAAGAGGGCATCGGATCCCCTTACAGATGGTTGTGAGCCACCTGGTTGTTGAGATTTGAACTCAGGACCTCTGGAAGAGCAGCCAGTGCTCTTAACCACTGAGCCATCTCTCCAGCCGCCATCCCCACCCCCACCCCCACCCCCCCCCACTTTTTAAAAAAGATTTATTTATTTATAACAAACTACCTTTTGCCTCTGTAAATTACTACAAAATCTTAGAAAAGAAATCAAACCATTTCTAAGTATGTTTCAATAAGTGAACCATATAGGTTCTTTGTATAAGGATTTTTATCAAAATAATTGATTTTAAAGGTCTGTTTATCTAAATAACTTTTATTTTAAACAGGCAAGAGACTTTGCAGGTGGAAAAAAAATTCTTTAAACACTTATAAGAAGATAGATACTGCCACATGTGTTGATGTGCACCCCTGATTGCAACACCCGGGAGGCAGAGGTAGGCAGATCTCAAGTTCCAGGCCAGCCAGGGTTACCTCAAAAGAGAACAGCAGAGGCGATGCGGGCAGCTCGCCAAACATCTTGGTCTTCCTCAAAAATGCGTGAATAGATGGGTCTCTATGTTCATAGTGGCATGATTCATAACAGAAAACTGAAATGTCCTTTGACAGGTGGATGGGAGCCGAGGGTGGGAGGGGCTCTAAATGTATACCACGGAACACCGGCCAATCTTTTTAAAGAGAAGAAATTTTGATAGGCCATTGTATGACAAAGCACTAAGCTATGCTAAGTGAAGCAAGCTGTTCACAAAGCCATCAATTATCCCTTCTCGAGTCTAAAGAACTAAATGCATACCCACCATTCTCCAGGACCCTTTGCACTCTGCAAAGGCAGAGCGTGATACCATCCCATGTCCCCAGAGGGTGAAAAGGTGCTTGAATAAAGTTGCATCTGTCAACTACAAATTTTTGTTTTGAAAAAAGTCCTCACACGACACAGTATGCAGCATCTATACTCTATATTATTATTTAATAATGCACAGATAATAAAATAATAAAATAAAATTAAAATGCAAAAACAATAAAATCTGCAAGCCCTTGAAACTTAAGATGAAATGCTGATGCTTCTTTTAATGCCCATCAAACCACCTATCCCAAAGCCTTGTAATCAGGAGGTGACATTCTGAAGCCAAGAAATTCAAAGTTCATCATCTAAAAGACTTCTAACTGCCTTACTCTCTGGAAATACACGGGTGAATCAGATACAACCACGCCTCCTTCCAGGGACCCAAGACAGACTTGTAGAAATGCACCAAGGGTTTTCACCGCAGTCACGCAGGTGGGCAGATGGTTCTGGCACTGATATGACCTTCTCCCGCAGTATTTTTTTTTTCGTTCCCAGTAACTGGAGACTTGCTAACCAAGTTCTTTTCAGTTGGGGTAAAGCCTTGGGCTTAGGACTAGCTGCACTCTTAAGGGAGAAAAATCTGTCGGAACTTTTGTATTGCCTGGTGTGGTGGTGCTCACTTTTAATCCCCGTACTCCGAAGACAGAGGCAGGAGGATCTCTGGGAGTTAGTAGCCAGCTTAATGTACACAGTGAGTCACAGGACAGACAGAACTACAAAATGAGACCCTATCTCCAAATTTTTTTTTTTTCATATTCGTGCTAGTTCTGTCTCACCATCATCACCATCGTTATTGAACGCATTTGGGGAGGCAGCATGGTAGGTGACACTGGAGCCAATCTGAGTTCAATCTAACCGAAGTTACACACTGCCTTTGTGATCTTAAGCGTGCCAGTCGATCTATCTGCGTCTCAGTCTGATCCGAAAGACAGGGATAGAAACATACCATCTGAATAGAACAGTTACAAAGACGAAAGCGATGCTAAGCAAAGAACGCTGTTATAGTGGCCCAAACAAAAGCGCGTTGTGCACCGGCTTGGCATCTGTCATTACCGGGTAAGGATACCCGCACCCGGGACCACTAACACAAATCCACAACGGGAATTCGCTGTACCGGGAGGCTTCAGGGACCTGCGATTGCCACCCGGGCCACCCAGCAGCTCCTTCTGGGACGCGCCTCAGGTCCCACCGCCTTCGCTTCATACTCCTTCAGGCCATTGACGTGGGGGAGGCCGCCCGAAGCTCCGGACCCGGCGACAGAGGACAGAAGCGGCCCAGGGTAAGGCTCTCACTCACCATTCGAGATGTAAACCATCTTTCCTCCGGTTGCCCGCTTCCTAGCGACAGAGAAGACCGGACGCCCTGATGTTGCCGTACCTCCCCTCCCGCCCCACCCTTACGTCACAGGCCTCTAATAAACCGAAGACAGGCTAGAGGTGGGTCGAGCCCATTGGCTGCTGGGAGACAACTCCTGACTGGATGTCCCGCCCAGTCACACAATTAACTTCCGCTGGCGTGGACGCTGAGTCAGGAGACCGGATATGACGTTTGGAGCGACATTGTTTGATGAGGGAGTCTTTCTTTTTCTAACTTGTTTCCGTTTTGACTGAGTCTTTGCAGCCACTGCACTACTGACCGGAAGTCACTTTCTAGTTGGTAGCTAACGCGCAGGGTTTGGGTCTGAGGTGGCTTGTAGAGCTTTGACGGCGATACATTCCTCAACTTTCCAGATGTGTTGCTGTCTCATGGGTTGGAAAGGAGACGCCCTGAGGCAATGGCTGGTACATGAAGAACTGTGTAACCCTGGCTGTAACTAGCTCTGTGGAGCAGGCTGCTCTTGAACTCAAAGATCACCTGGCTCTTGCCCCCCCAAGTGCTGGGACTAAAGGTATAACCACCCCCCAGCTAAGAAGTGGCATTTTTAAAACTCTAGAGACGCAACTAGGAAAAATAAAATGAATTTCAGAAGGGCGGCATTGTCTGTCAGCCTTGTAGAAGTGACATATGCAGTAGGAAGCAGGGCTTGTGCAATCAGTAAATTTGAAGGAAAGTCCTTGCTGCTCCAGCTCCGATATTTTCTGTGCTAGAAGCACGACAGTCTCTGTCAACAGGCCTTTGTACTTAGCTGTTCTTTCTACTATAGAGAGCCAATGTCCTTTCTTTTTCTTTTTAGTTCTCAAACTCTGTGCCATTTTTTTGGAAGAACTCTATTCCCTTTCCTTAAAAGGAATATAAATAAAATTTGGAACTAATGCTTTAACAATGTTAAGACGGTATTTTAACAGAGCAGGGTGGCACATGCCTT
The DNA here is from genome assembly GCF_021556685.1 of Rattus norvegicus. Taxonomy (NCBI): domain Eukaryota; kingdom Metazoa; phylum Chordata; class Mammalia; order Rodentia; family Muridae; genus Rattus; species Rattus norvegicus. The sequence goes on along the minus strand of NC_141549.1, from coordinate 5,240,186 downwards.
TAATCCCAGTGCTTGTGAAGAGAAGGCAGGTCAGTCTTTGTGAGTTCAGCCTGGTCCTCTTACATTTGGGGAGTTCCAGGACAGACAGGACTACACAGAGAGACCTGTCTAAAACAAAGGTACATTAAGTGAGATGTAGTGGCATATGCTTGTACACTAATGAGTATGGCCTGGGCTCCGTGTGTCCTGGAAAAACCGCTTCCTTTCAAAACAACATGTATCTCAAAATCTGTCAGTTCTGGGTATTAAAATATAGTGTGTGTGTGTGTGTGTGTGTGTGTGTGTGTGTGTGTGTGTGTGTGTGTATGTTGTGTGGTGTGGTGTGTGTGTGTGTGTTGGAGGGAGGGAAAGGGAGGAATGAGTGTGTGGAGTCAGTACAGAAAGGGAGAATTGGGTGTTTTCCACCTTATTTTTTGAGATATTGTCTTCAGTAGACATGGAACTGTCCTAATTGGCTGGACTGACTAGGGATCTTTGGTCATCTGCCTGTCTCATCCTCCAGAACTAGGTCTGAGATGTGTACAGCCACTGCTGGCTTTTACATGAGTGCTGGGGAATCTAAATTCAGGCCCTCATGTCTGTGTGTAGCAATACTTTACCCCACAGGAGCTCTCTTCTTAACCTGGGTCTGTGACTTTTCTCAAGGGCCTTTCTAGTCCTGAGCTAAACCATGAAACCGTATCTCACTTTGTTCTGTTCTATCATTTCCTTCTGACTGATAATACTTTTGTCAGACTTAAGCAGTTTTCTAAAGTACAACAAGAATGATTTATTTATTTATTTAAAAAGTCTTTGTTTAGCTTAAAACCTTTTAGACACTAAAATGTAGTGATCTCCTATTACTCCTAAAACTTTTCAGTATCTACTGATATACCTGTTCACTTCATGGCCCTTTAGTTCCCTGCTGCACATTCCCACCCAAACCACACTCTGGCAATAATTCTCTTTAGAGTTTTATGAGCACCCTAAGTTTTTTCATATTCCCCGAATGTGCACATAACTTTTCTTCCCAAAACACTTTAACTGACTCATTGCCCGTTCACCAGTCCTTCACCCTTTAGCTGTCAGCCTGAGTGTCAACATTTCAGAGTGTCTGTTCTTGGTTATTCATTTCTTGTCATTTTATTCATAGTCCTTATAACAATAGCGAATTATTGACCTGATTATTTAGTGTTGTCATTCTTACTGAATAAACTGCTGTGTGCCCCTGTACAAGGTGTGGTGGTGCAGACTTGTAATTCGAGCGTTTTGGAAGGCTTGGGCTGGGGTCCTGTGGGTTGAGGCCAGACTGAGTTACGTAACAAGTTCCCAACCAGGTGATGTTACAGAATGAGACCTTGTCTCAACAAACAGCACCAGCGGCCACACAAGGAAGGGAGCAAGCCCTGGGACCAGCTCCTTCCTTTTCATTCCTCTGTTTAGATTTTATTCCTGTCTTATTGCAGTGGTTTCCCTAGCCTCCTGAGTTCTAACCCATGTTACTTCCTGCTGCCAGTTCAATGCAGCCTCACCAATTTCCTGCCCGTTAGCTTTCCTAGCCACCACCTGCCACATAACGCCCTAGTGGGCTGTGGAAGGTCTCTTTGATACCACTTAGTTATTCTCTCTGACGTCTAGTTCCTCAATAGACCCTTGTTTTCCTGAATTCTTGCTTATGTCCATGTTTTCTCCTGAGGAGAATGTTCCTTACCTGTTAAAACTTTAATCCAGGGCTGGAGAGATAGCTCAGGGTTCAAAACACTGCTCTTCCTGTGTTCAGTTCCTGTAAGTTTTCCCTCAACTTGCAAAGCTGTTCACAATTCCTCACTTACATAAAGCAAAACAAGTCTTGCTTTGAAGAGTTGGTTAAACTTAATTCTCTGTTTCAGTGTGTCTGGGTATTTGGTCTGTATACATGTCTATGTGTTGTTTGCAAAGTTAGTGTCCATGGAGGCCAGGAAGGGCATCAGAACCCCTGGAACTGGAGTTAACAAACGTTTGTGAGCTGCCACATGGGTGCTGGGACCTGAGCTCTGGCCATCTGAAGGAGCAATGTGAAACTACCTGAAAACCAGAAAATAAATAACCGAAACACTTCATTAAAGTAACTTCATCCTTTTACATCTTGATATGATTGTTAGAGAAATTTAAATTAACTTAGGTGGCTCACACTTAGTATGTTGCTACTAGGCATGATTGCTATAATATAAAAAGCATTATTGGACTAGCACAGAAAAGGTGAAATAGAATAGGCTATCAAGACCAATTATTACATATGGGTTTATTTATTGTTTATTTACTTAAAGCCCTGCTTATACTGCCTATTTGCCAACCGTGACTTTTCCTGGAGAATCAGCTGAAACAACTCTTGTTTGTCCTAACAACATGCTCACTGCCATGTTTACTTCTGTAAGACGTTGCTTGCTTGTTCATCTTACCTTGTGGTTTTAGAGTATAAAATGAGAACACAAACTAGACCCAAGAACTATCCTTGCTCCCATCCACTGGTGACATCTCTCTTCATGTTCATTGGGGACAGAGTGCTTATTCTAGAAAGAGTCCCACAACAAAGGCACTCAGTAAATATTTGTTGAATGGATGAATGAGTGCATATTCTATGCATATTTATTGATTCAATTATCACCAAACTAGTCATGTTTATGCAACACTTGCCTGTGCCAGACAGTGTTCTGGATGTTTTTCATGTATTTATTTAAATATCAATGCTAATGTCTTAGGGTTTAATTGCCGTGAAGAGACACCATGACCATGACAACTCTTATAAAGGAGTACATTTAATTGGGGCTGGCTTACCGTTTCAGAGGCTTAGTCTATTGTCATCATGACAGGAAGCATGGCAGCATCAGGGCAGCCATGGTGCTGGAGAGCCAAGAGTTGTACATCTTGATCCAAAGGCAACAGAAGGCTTGGTGCCACACTGCGGGTAGCTTGAGCATAGGAGGCCTCAAAGCCAGCCCCCACAGTGACACACTGTCACAGCTACTCCAACAAGGCCACAGCTGCTAGCAGTGCCACCTCCTATAGCCAAGCGTTCCAACACTTGAGTCTGTAAAGGGCCATACCTATTCAAACCGCCATAGTTAATAAGTGGGTTCTCTTGTTATTCTCATTTTACAGATAAGTAAACCAAGTCCTAAAGAGCTCATGCAGCGTGCTCAGGATGCTTATGGTGAATTCTCTCTGTCCTTTGGTTTGTGGAGGCGTTACACCATGACAGAGTCAACCATAGTACTCTCCATGTAGAAAGGTGTATTTTCTCTAGAAACTACCTGGTCGTATCTCAGTTTTCTCAAAGTTGCAGAACAGCTGTTCAGTTTTTCTCTTCTAGACACCCTAGGAAAATCCTTTTGAGTGTCTCTTAAATGGATTACCTCCTTATCCCTGCAGCAATCCCTTGTCTGGGGAGGTCATTAAGAATGTAGCTAGAGCAGGCAAGTTCACTACCCAGCACCCATGTCAGGTGGCCCTAACCACCTATAAGAGCAGCTCCAAGAGATCTGATGCCCTGTTCTGACCTTTCTGTCACCCCAACACCATAGTATTCCCATACACAAAATAAAGATATAATCTTAAAATATCTAGCCTTAACTTTTTTGTTTCTGTGGTGGTTCATATGGGTAGTCAATTTGATGGGATTTAGAATCACCATGGATACAAATCTCCAGGATTATTAAATTTGTGTTTGTTGGCTGGGAAGACCCACCCTAAATGTGGGCAGTGCCACTCCATGGGCTGGAGTCCCAGACTGAATAAAAGCAGAAAGCGAGCTGAGCACAGGTATTGATCTCTTTTTGACTGTGGAAGCAGTGAATGCAGGTCCAGCTGCCTGAGGTGGAGCCCCTCACTGTGATAGATGGGGTCCTGGAAACGTCAGTCAAATAAGGTCGTCCTTCAGCTTTAGTCACAATGGTGAGGAAGAAGTAACTAATACAAGCTCCGTTACTGAAAGAGAAGTGACTACTCCAGTGGTACTTAGTAACCGTTCACACCCATGTGTAGCTGTCCCAATGACCAACGCAAACCTAATAGTGATGAATGGAATGCACTGGTCTCAAGCTTCACGGTAAGACCACCAGAGATGTGTTGATGCCTCTCAGGGGGCACTAATTAATCATTAACTTTGTTTCGTTTTCAGAATTGCGTTCTGTAGTCTCCAGATACCTTCTAAGCCTTGTGTGATGGCTGAAGCATGTAACTCCTGCTTACCTGAGTCCTCTGTTTCACTTCATCTTGGACACACGGGCCAAAGAACTGCCATGAATGTCAAGCCAACAGGGATGCAGTATGAGACCCTGTTGTTGTTGTTGGTTTTTTTAATTTTATATTTCTAATTCTGGCATAGAATAAACAGCAGAAGTATACATTTCATTAGCATGTTTATGGATCGCAATAGGGCATCGATGATTAATGAATAGGTTATTTGCTATGCGACTTCAAGGACTATGTAATTTATCGACACTGATTCGGCACAATACACTTGGTGGTTCTTGCATCTTGTGGTGTTTTAATATGAAACCTGCAGTAATGCTAAAATAAAAGGATGTATTGGATGCACCATGGTATCCTCCCTGAAACATAGGATTCCAAAGTTCGACTCCAGGGCCTAGCGACAATGTCATAGCACTGCTTAAAAAGTTTACCTGACAGACTGTAGCTAACAGGTAAAGCCTGGATTCTCATAGACTCTTAGAGACATTTCTTTCTTTCTATTTTTATATTTTATTTGGTGACGGTGGTGGTGGTGGTGGTGTGTGTGTTTGTGTGTGTATGTGTTTACACATGCCACTGCATGCATGTGGAGGTTAGAAGACAACTTTTGGGAATTGGTTCTCTTCTATTATGTGAATGCAGGGAATCCAATTTAGGAAAAAGGCTTTGTGTCAAAGAGCCCTATCCTTGGAGCTATCCTGCTCCTTAATACTATTTTGAGACAGGGTCCTCCTATATAACTTTAGCCTAGCCTCTGGCTCACAATCTTCCTGCCTTTAACTCTTAGTGCTGGGAAAACGTGTGTGCCACTATTCCAGATAAACTGATTCTTTTGTTTAGAGATGGGGTATAACCAATCTTTGCTACTTTGTGGGTTTTTCCTTTTACGACCATTTATACCCCCTCCTTGTACCACACCCTATAATTAGACAGAGAGAAAGAAGACTAGAGGGGGGAGAGAGATAGGTAGATATCCCCAAATCTAATTTCCTTCTGTTTCTTCTTTGCTTATAGCTGGTCTTTGCTACTTTGTGGGCTCTTCTTTTTCCCACTCTTTATCCCCTTCGCCCCCAGTTTCATCCCCTATCAGTAGATAGGAGAGAAAGGAGGATGGGGAGGGGGAGATCCCTGAATCTATTTTTTTCTTATTTCTTCTTTGCATACTACTTACTACAAACAAACTGAAGCCAGCCCCCTTGAATGTCCATCAACCACCAACCCTGCCTCTGGGGCCCTAGCATTTATACACCCCCTGAAAAGTTTCCAGAATTCCAAAGGTCACACAATCGCAGAAACTATCTGCAGCTGAGAAAACCATGCCTCTGCTAGAGCATGAGGAAAATCATAGTCAACTGCTGTGGACAGTCTGAAGCAGCTTCATATCCTACACCTGGCTTCATTCCTTCTCATGCCTCCCATGACATCAGGTACTGGTGCACTGATACAGGGTTAGCCTGGGTCTCAAGCTCTACATACACAGCCTGCAGGTACGCATATGCACACCCTAGCCTAGCCATTTCAGCCCAAGCAAGAGGAAACTTTTCCAGCCATCGAACAACATCCTCTGTCTTTTGGGTATTGGTATCAAAAAATGGTTTTGTATGTCTTCCAGCATAATAGTAAGGACCTGGACAGATTCTTCAGCACCCTCCCTCAGTTGAGGGTCTTTGGGAAGGAAGTGCTCCCATTTTGGAGAACGAATCTCTCCTGAGCAAGGGATAGGGGCAGTCAGGGATGACCATGAATGAGCCTATGCTCAGGTCTACAATTCTTTGGGTAGTCCATGAATATTGTTTAGTCCCAGTGGCCTCTTGGACCCATAATTTTTTTCCCCCTGGAGACTGGCCCATCAGCTTGGAGGACTAAGTGTTGGGCCCCAGTATTCATCAAGAATTTGGTGGGTTCCCCTTCCACTTTTAACCCTACCCTCCCTGGCCGCTGTCTTCCCTCGGGGCTAACACCTTTGCTGTTTGGGGGCGCCTTTCCCAAGACCTGGGATTTCTTGCCTCTGGCTTCCGTTTGTTAGGGCACTCTTGGGCACAGTGGCCCCTCTCCTTGCAATATGCGCACTGGTCCTTTTTAATGGGTCTTCTGTCTCTCTTTAGTTGGGGTCTCTCTTCTAAAACTGTAGCCAAGATTCTACAGTAAATTCCTTTCCTGTCACCTTTCTCTCTGTATCTCCCTTTCATCTTCTTCCTTACTCTTTCTCTGCTCCTTCTCCTCCTCTGTCTCCCTGTTATGGTAGACTTTTTCAGCAACCTGCACTAAATCCCTCAACAACTTATCCTGTAGTGTCTCTAGCTTCTGAAGCTTTTCCCTGATATCTCTACTAGCCTGGATAAAAGCTAAGGTCACAATAGTTTGTGCTCCTCAATGCTGGGGTCATAGTGTGCATATTGGCGGAATGCCTCCATGAGCCACTCTAGAAAGGCTGAGGGTGGCTCGTCTGGTCCCTGCTTAACCTCACATACCTTGGTCAAATTGGTGGGTCATTCTGCAACCCCCTTGAGATCTGCCAATGGAGTCTGGTGGCTTAGGTGCTCCTTACCTCTTGCTGTATTAGTAGTACTTGTAGGTCTAGTCAAAGAAAATCTGTTGTCAATGACAACCTGGTCAATCAATGGTGCCCCCGTGTCTGAGGGGACATTCTCTCTGGCTTCCTGCATTATCATCGATCATGAAGAGCACTCTCATGAGTTGTTGGATATCATCCCAGGTGGGCTGATGAGTAAATAAAACAATCAGATTAATCAGTCCCTTGGTGTTATCTGAAAAGGGAGGTGTTGGGCCTTCCGAAGAAAAGGACCAATATTGCATGGCCTGATTGCCATCCTCGTCTACAGGCCCATAGGCTTGGAGGGGGAGGGCCGCTGTTGTATCGAGTCAAGTGGCCCTCTTGCTCCGGGTCCCCATGTCTGGTCCTGGTTCTGAGGGTCCCTCCCCACGCTCTTCCCTTGCTGGGGCCTGAGGAAGAGTGGGGTAAAGGGATGCTGGATGAGAGCTCAAAGGAGATCTCTGAGTGAGGGGCCACGGGAACCAGGGCCATGGTGGGGCAGTGTAAGGGGGTGTAAGATCCAGCAGCAGCAGATCCGCTGTGGAGGGGTCCTGGAGGCTGTTCTTACAGACTTGTTGGTCTCTACTGGGTTCTTCTCCTTCATGACTAGGACCTGAGAGAGTCTTTGAGACAAAAAAGCTTTTATCCAAGAAGGTGGTTGGCGGTTCTCCTCTAGATCCTTCCAGGTAACTATATGGGGCACTTGGTTTGAGTACCTGAGGGATCCTGGCCTAAAGACTCTTTCCTCTACTGCTTTGATCACCTGCAAGTCGAAGGTCCCTACGAGTGGCCACCCAACTCTGAAGGTAGGCCATTCGGAGGAGCAGAGAGTACCTAACCTGCCCTTCTTTATTACTACTGACAAGTTTTCTCCTCTTTCCACAACTTCCCTCCAGTGGTTAACTAGGATGTTTAACAGGGTAGATTCAGTCTGTCCTATGTCCAAAAATAGAATCACAGTCACAGTCCAAGTCCAAGAACACAGAAAAAGACAACCAGTACACAGTTTCACCCCTGCCATAGGTGCAGAGCAAGACTCACTCGATCGGCTCCTGCAGATACTGAAGTCCAAAAACAAAGAGAAAGACGATCAACACACAGACAGCTTGCTCCTCTCATGGGCACAGAAACAAGGTAGCCAGGCAACCCTCCAGCTTACACTGGAATCGAGTCCAACAGGATCCAAAAGGTGCAGAGTCCTCCGGACTGCCTCTAGACCAGACCAGACCAGACCAGACCAGACCAGACCAGACCAGACCAGACTAGACCAGACCAGAGGCTCTCTAAGCCTTACAGATGCTCGAGAGCAAACCAAAAGCAAGACACAGATACAGACAACTGCAGTACCTGACATCAAGCTTGAGCTATTCCTCTGATCACTGTTCCTCGAGACCTCATGGGGGGTGGTCTGGTTTCCTGGCCAACGTACCAAATGTAAGGCTCAAAGTGAGTCTTAATGACCAGAGAACAGAGTTCAATGCAAAAGCAAGAGGTTTATTTTTCTGGCACATCAGGGTTGACCTTCAATCATCCCCTCATGGCAAGTGACCAGGAGGTGACCCCGGATGGCCATAACAAGCAGTTTTTATACTTTTTAGAGGTACAGGTTGCATCAGCAAGGTTACAGTTTAAACTTATTGGCTAAGCATATTGACCTTTGAATCTATTGTCTAGCAAGCCTATGACATGTATTCGAACTCTTATCCAGGACCAGAGGGTCAGGTGACTGTCACTATGGGGTGGGCTTGGGGACCCTACTCCTAGCACCTCCTAGGATGCTGAGTCTGTTCCTGGCTTCCTTCGAGTGAAAATGTAGAACTCAGCTCCTCCTGCACCATGCCTGCCTGGATGCTGCAATGCTGCCATGTTCCCGCCTTGTTGATAATGGACTGAACCTCTGAACCTGTAAGGCAGCCCCAATTAAATGCTAAGAGTTGTCTTGGACATGGTGTTTCTTCACAGCAATAAAACCCTAACTAAGACAAGAGCCCCATGGAAGAGTTAGGGGAATGATTGAAGGAGCTGAAGGAGATGACAACCCCATAGAAGACCAACAGTGTCAACTAACCTGTACCCCTGGGAGCTCCCAGAGACTAAGCCACCAACCAAAGATACATGGGCTGGCCTGTGGCTCCTGGCACATCTGTACCAGAGGACTGCCTTGTTTAGCCTCAGTGGGAAAGGCTGGGCCTAAACTTGTAGAGACTTGATGCTCTGGGGAAGGGGGATGTGAGGGTGGGGTGAGGTGGGGTTGGGTGGGTGTTGGAGTACCTTCTCAGAGGCAAAGGGGAGGGAGGATGGGCTGAACAACTCTTGGAGGGTTGGCTGGGAAGGGGGCAACATTTGAAATGTAAACAAATAAAACATTTAAGGAAGATGTGAAGAATGCTTTCTTTGCCAGGATACAGTGTACCCTCAAAACTGTGAGCCCCAGCTAACCTCTCACCCCCAGTGTGGCTTCTGTTGGGTATTTCGTTACAGCTTCAGAATCAGTAACTTTTACCCAAGGTCGAAGATGGGTCTCAACTTCAGAAAACCATCCTTCACAATTACGAGTAATCTATTTCTTTTGCTGTAGAACTCTCCCTTGTTTTGGATGGGAAGCATGAAACCAAAATTGAAACTGGAATCTGGCAACTGAAGAAGTGTTGCTTGATATCTTTTCATTTTTCTTGAATGTATTTAGGTACTTTTAGTGGCACCCCATCTTTCGTGTTCAGACTGAGATATTTCACCCCCGCGGCCATATGTGCTAAACAGTAGAGAAGCAAATGACGCGTTAGGAGCCTCCTTGCATCCTGACCTGTTTGGTCTCTTTCAGTCCTCCGCCATGTTGCCCTCTCTACAGGGGAGGGACAGGTGCAGGACACGCAGAAGAGTCTGGTGTGCAAGACAGGAGCAGTGCTCAGGCTCCCGTTCTAGAGAGGCGTCAGGACAAACACTTCACACTGGGAGATTGTAGGCAGAGTAGTAACTTAGCAATCGATCTGGGGTTGTTTTACACGGGGAAGCCACCCAGAATATGCTTCTCTCTTGTCCTTCTAATCAGGTCATTGTTCTTAGAAATATAAAATTCCAAAGAAGTCACGCTGCCTCACGTGTTTCACTATCATGTTCATATCTTTAACTCAGCATTTTCAATTTTAGAATTTAGTTTAAAGAGACAATGGGGAACATTTGTGTGCAAGGTTCTGGTTCTGTCTGAAACAATAAAAGGGAAGCTCATTATACAGTAGGGGATAAAATTTTGGAATACAATAGCATACTATGAATTAAAATAATGGAAAACCATTCACATTAAGTTAAAGAAAATGAATACACACAATATATGCAGTATGGAGCTGCGAAAGCAGTGTAGAAATATATTCATAGGGTTACACAGAAGCTGTAAGTTTTGTGTGTTTTTAAAATATTTCCCAATTTTCCATAACATGCATTCCTTTTACAGTTAGAAATAAATAATAATACATTTAGTTGAAAGTTATACTTGCTAAAAACTGAGAGTTCATCTTAATGGTATGACTATTTCTGTAAAATATTTTTTATAACTGCCAAGCTCCCACTGTTAGGACCCACAGACCCACTGGCACACGTTAACTGCTGCCCTTACCCCCAAACACACAGTCACTCACTGGATTCAAAGAGCACCAACTTATCACGAGGCATCATGGGTGAGGACTTCTGTGGTTGGTCCTCTTAGCTCTTCTTGCCCTGCCTATCTCCCTAGCATATGCATAAAACCCAAGGATCTGCAAGGGCAGGGGAATCTGGAATCTGAGGAGCGTTCTACATGGACTATTCCGTGGGCAAGTTTTTTTTTTTTTAACTTAGACCCCTCAAAAGCTTTATGGATGAAGAAACTATTTTTGAAACTAAGCCCAGTAAAGAAAATGGTTTTCCTCGATTCTCTAAGAGATTTGGAGTTTCTTTAAGGACTCTTCTTATTGCTAATGATAATGATCAGAATAGTGTGTGTGTGTGTGTGTGTGTGTGTGTGTGTGTGTGTGTGTGTGTGTGTGTGAGATTAGGTTATTGCCTTTGCATTTTTAACAAGTTGAAGAATTGTGGAATTCAGGAAAGAGAGCTCCAAAAAGGTTTTGGCACATTAATTCTTTTGCTCTAAATGTCAGAGATCTATTCGTATATCTCATCTATCTTGCTCTGAATAACTTTCACAGGGTCTTAACTGTGTTCATGTCATTATGCAAGAGAACAGACAGACGATAAGTAGCTTATATTCATGCAGCACAGATAACGTCTCAGATACTCTTCTAACAGTTTCCATAAGTAGCATTGTATTGAGCAACATGAATCGTAAGTTATGGTGGACAATTTCATTTGTGATCCCCTCTACTCCTTTACACTTCGCCGAGCAGGTTGAGTCCTTCCATACTCCTAAAGGAAAACCTGGGCAAGCACCACAATGCCTTTCTTTTTTTTCCTGGGGAGGGGGTGGTCACCTATTTTATGTCAGTTTAATAGTTCGAATATCTAGTATTAAATCAGAGTTAAAACCTCCAATCCCTCAGACAGGATTGGGATGCTTCCCTCTCTGTCTCTGGGTTTTACTTCTTCTCCCCTGGCTGACTCACATTGGCTTTTGGCTCCTTCGGCTGAGGAAGGGAAAACTCAGTGGACATCAGTAGTCCTTACCTCTGATGTTTACAATCCAAGTTTTTGTGTTCTTTTAATTCAGCTTGAGGTGGGTAAAGGGAGGAAAGTCTCTTATTTGCTGAGGATCTATCACAAACAGCATCCTTGATAAGGTCAGAGGATCTCTCCCTAGTCCTGACTTTGGGAAGCATATATAGCTCCCCCTCCTTCCTAGCAATCTTCAAACTTCCTCCATCATTTTCTACTCATGTGCTTTTGTCCTGTCAAGCAGCCATTTTGACAGGAATTGCTAATGTCAGTTTTCCCTTTCAGCATTCTGGAAGTGTGAGCCAATTTAATTCTTATTATTTCTTCTTAATATCAGAAGCTACCTAGGGCTAGCATGATTTGTTAGCGAGGTATTGGGACCTGGCCAGTAGCCATAGTTTGCCAATTAGCCTGTCGAGGAGAAAAGGTGTGTTGTGTGTGTTTACTTATTTTAAGTAATATTCTATTCCTTGATAATCTTATAGAGTATATTTTGCTCATATTCATCCTCAACTCTTCCCAGCCTTACCTCCTTACTCAGTCAATTTTATTTTGTTTCTTTAACCTGTCTGTCCAATTTAGAGCTGAGCATTTTGATATTATTTTAAAATATTCATCTGTATTTAATATGTATATTTGCTTGCATGTGTATCTGTGACCTATGTGCATGTCTGGTGTCTCAAGAAGAGGGTGTTAGATGCCCTGGAACTGGAGGTACAGATTCATGGACGCTGGGAGTCAAACCCAGGTCCTCTGGAAGACAGTCAGTGCTCTCAACTACTGAGCCATCTCTCGAGTCCCTATTATTTTTATTTGTGTGTGTGTGTATGTATGTGTGTGTGTACACATATGCATGTACACACCTGTAGGTGTGCTGAACTGTAGGGCAGTGGGCTGTGAAAGGTACCCTGATTCCTGTTTGAGATAAGTTGAATCCCCAGGGACCCTAAAAGGGATGGCAGAGCATTCCCAGTCTACCAGGAGATCATGCCCTTCATAGCTACAGCCCCCCACACAACCACCTGTAGAGAGGTTTGAGACAGATCAGTCACGCTGGGCAACACCCCAATCCCCTCCTCCACAAGTCACTTAGACTCAAGACAAATCAGTTGTAGAAGCAGGACCATGTCCCAAATATGTAGATGAGGTCTTCCCAAGCTCTCAGGCCAAACCAATACGAAGAACCTGCTGTCAGACACTGACCTATCCAAAAACTGTACTTAAGAATCGTGTAAAACCCCATAAGAACAACAATACCAACCAACCAACCAGAGCTCCCAGGGACTAAAGTACTACCCAAAGACTACACATGTACTGACCCATGGCTCCAGCTGCATTTGTAGCAGAGGATGGCCTTGTTGGGCACCAATGGAAGGAGAAGCCCTTGGTCTTGCCAAGGCTGGAACCCCCCCCCCCAGTGTAGGGGAATGTCAGGGGGAAGTAAGAGGGGTGGAATGGGAGGAGAACACCCTTATAGAAGAAGGGGGGAGGGATGGGATAGGGGCTTGTCTCTCGGAAACTGGGAAATGTAAATAAAAAATCCAATAAAAGAAAAAGAAACATAAAAAAGAATCGTGTTCAGAAGGATTAAAGGTGTGCAGGAATTATGCCATTGCCTGAGAGATCTGACATAAGAGCTGTAACACCGCTGCTTGGGGGAAAGATCTGCTCTCCCGAAATCACCACCAGAAGTGCCCTTGCACCCCTTTCCCAGCTAATCAGCCTCCTGCTGGCTCAGCCTGGCCCGAGCAACTGAAACAGCAGCGGCAGAAAGGAGAAGGACCAGCAAGGGGGCAATGAAAGCTGTTCCCCCTCCCTGCCTGAGTTCACTTCCCTTCTCCTGAACCCACCACCTAGCTGGGCCAGAGATCTCCGGGGAAAGCCCCAGGTGCACAGGCCCACACTGAACATTTTGATATTTTTCTTTTTTATTTGTGTGTGCACATGGCATGCATGCTCTGATGCATATGGAGAAGTCAGAAGACAACTTCGAGTCTTTCTCTTGTACGCTGGGTTCTGAGGATTGAACTCAGGTTGTCAGACCTTGTGGACAAGTGCTTTTTTCTGTTGAGTAGGAACTACAGCTGTGAGCCATCAAGCCCGGGTAGCAGTGGATCCCTTGTACAGAGCAGAGTGGATTCCTGCTCTATTCTGCCTTCTGTTGCTGTAATAAACCACTCTGACCCAAGGGAAAGGGCTTATTTGACTTCTATTCATCATCCAGGGAAGTCAGGGCAGGGGCTCAAAGCCAGAACCTGAATGCAGGACCTGAAGCAGAGTCCAAGAAAGAATCCTGCTTTACTGATTTGCTCCCCTGGCTTACCTAGCTGGTTTTCCTACACAGCCCAGGTTCACCTGCCTAGGGATGGTACCGCCCGCAGTGGGCTGGGTCTCCAAACATCAACTAGCAATTAAGAAAATGTTTAGCAGATATAGTCACATGTCAATCTGATCTTTAGTTGATGTTCCTTCTTTCCAGGTAACTCTAGGTTTGTGTCAAGTCGACAAGTGAAGCTATGACAGTTCATATGGGGAACTATACTGGATATCATAGTTGCATTGTGGAACAAACAGTGGGGTGTGGAAACAGATTGATTCGGGTTCTTGGTGTTTCTATATTTTTCAGCTATAACGTAGTCTTGGTTCTTCTTTATTCCCTTTCTTTTCTCTGTTTCTCCATTTTGTCTCCTCATTTTCTTCGTCTTTTCCTCCTTCCTTTTCTCTTTATTGGTTTATTATTATTATTATTATTATTATTATTATTATTATTATTATCTGGACAAGGTCTTTGTGGTAGTTTGAATATGCTTGGCCCATGGGAAATGCTACCTACTATTAGGAGTAGGTGTGGCCTTATTGGAGTAGGTGTGGCCTTGTAGGAGGGAGGGTATCACTGTGAGGGTGGGCTTTGAGATCCAATGCTCATGCTCTGCCCAGTGTGGAAAGAGTCTCCTCCTGGATGCCTTCAGATTAAGATTCAGAACTTTCAGTTCCTTCTCCAGGACCACCGTATCTGCCTGGATGCTGCCATGTCTCTCTTTTTTTTTTTTTTTTTTTTTTTTTTTGTGGTTCTTTTTTTCGGAGCTGGGGACCGAACCCAGGGCCTTGTGCTTCCTAGGTAAGCGCTCTACCACTGAGCTAAATCCCCAGCCCCCTGCCATGTCTCTTGCTATGATAACTGAACCTCTGAAACTGTAAGCCCAAATTAAAATCTATCTGTCTGTCTGTCTGTCTATCTATCTATCTATCTATCTATCTTTTTTCTATCTATCTATCTATCTATCTATCTTTCTATCTTCTATCTATCTATCTATCTATCTACCTACCTATCTATCTATCTGAGTTTCTCGAGTCACGTTGTCTCTTCACAGCAAATGGAAACCTAAGACAGTCTTGCTCCACAGCTCAGGTTATTCTTAAATTCATGATCCCCACCATCACGGCCTCCCATGTATTGGGATTACTGGCATGTGCTACCATAGCCAGCTTCTTCTGAGAAATGCATCATGAAATGGTCTTTTTTGATACAATTTTAAATGGAAATTACTAACCAGAATATGGGTTTCTTACAGGAGCAGTAATGACTCAAGAGCAATGATAACCACAAAAAACCCTGGTTGTGTCTTTGAAAAAGTCACATGCCAACATGGGTGACAACTCATTATAGTTGCAGCTCTGGGGCTCTCTGCACAGCTTTCATGTGGCTGAGATTGGGAAGGTCTCTTCTTTGCATTTTTGGCTGGTTGGAGTCTTGTCCCCTGGAAACTGTTTACTCCTTTTATAAAGCTAGGGAGGGGCTTGGAGAATTGTACTAGTTTTCATTTTCTCAAATATCACACATTTGGTGTTTTGTTTACCTCCAGGGTCTCATGAGTTTCCTCCTCTATCCAGGAGGAAACTGCCTTAGAGCACATGCTACATAAATCAAATATTTCAAATGTGTTAAAATAGGCAAAGGAAACAATGTCTACAAGAGTAAAGAGTCTCCATAAATAACAACACTAATGAAAAGGCAGAAGTTACTTTGTGTTGCTGCCGTAGTGAACACTGATTCTAACAGTTGAGAAATGGGGAGAAGGACTATGCCTGAGCTACAGAGTAAGACCCTGTCTCAAGTAAAAAGAATAGAAGGAATATAATAAAGAGAGAGTGGGGGACATGGCTGAACCGTGCACAAGCAGGAGGACTTGGGTTAGAGTTTCATGTAAAAAAAGCTAAGCACTCTATGCTTCTAATCCTACTGATGGAGAAGAAAAATAACTCCCTGGGTGTTGCTGGCCAGCCCGGCAGGCCCAGTCAGTGATATCTAACATAAGAGATGCTGACTGTACACACACACACACACACACACACACACACACACACACACACACACTCTCGGACGCACATGGGTGGTGAGGGAGGAAGGGAAAGAGAAAGGGAAATGAGAGGAGGGAGAGAGGGAGAGTGAATAGGAAGAAACCAAGAAAAAAATATTGGCTTGAAAACTATAGAGATTAAAATGAAAATTTACTTTTGTGGCTCAACAATAACCAATTTAAGAAGGTAGAAAATATATCATAAACTTAAAGTTCGTTAAATTGAGATTATCCAATCTGAATAATAGAAAAATCATGCTGGTCCCTTGATCTGGGACTCCCAGCCAGAACCATGAAACCATGAAACTGTCAAAAATAACAGTTGTTTAAGGATGAGAGAGAGAGAGAGAGAGAGAGAGAGAGAGGGGAAGGGAGGGAGAGAGAGAGAGAGAGAGAGAGAGAAGATTAAAGAAAACGGGGTACACCATCAACTATACCAACTTGTGCAAACCTACATATAACAGATGTTATGGGAGAAGAGGCAACAAATTTCAAAATTGAAGAAAATCAGTCATCATCTAAGACATAAAGACCAAATAAGAAAAAAAAGAAGAGATCCACACCCAGGTACATGCCATTCGGCAAAAGCAGTGGTGAAGAAAATTTACAGGTTCAAATATCTGTAATGCTGGGTGTGATGACAGCAGAAATCCCAGCACTTCAGAGATGAAGAATAGTCAGGAGTCTTTCTTGGCTACATAGTAAGCTTGAATCCAACATGTGCCAGAATCACACCAATACCCTAATAATTACAGAAAGTGCATTTGTCAAGTCCTCCTGCCTGTGCACAGTTCAGCCATTTCCCCAACTCCCTTGTCAAAGAAGAAGGAGAAGAAGAAAAAGGAGGAGGAAGAGGAGAAGGGAAGAAGGAAGGAAGAGAGGAAGACTTTAACACAACTTTCTGCTTTAGAAGGATGGAGATGTTTGGGGATGTAGCTCAGTGGTAGAGCGCTTGCCTAGTGGGTAAGACCATGAGTTCAACTCTTAGCACAGAGTGAAAAACAGGAGAAAAAGAGGCTGTGTGAAAGAGGGATATCTTCTATTCTATCCCAAAGTGGAGGGATGGAATGAAATAAAGACAAGCGTGTAAAGAAATGAAATAGAAAGCAGAAAAGAAAGGGAGGAGAATAAAATCTGGACTTGGTTCTCTAAAAACACTAACAAGATTTTCATAAATTCATCGTAACTCTCACCATGGGAATAGGGCATGGGAGGAGGGTGCAATCTCAGAGTTTTGTGTTGAGGGAGGAGATCAAGAGTTTGAGGCTGGCCTGAGTTACAGAGTCAGACTGTTTCAAGAGTTATATTCTATGTTACATAGCTGCCAGTGGGATTTATTCTAGGAATGCAAATTTAGTTGAACATCTTGTGGTTTAAGGGAGAATGGCTCCCATAGATTCATATATTTGAATTCTTGGTCCCCGCTTGGTGGGACTTTTTGGAAAAGACTAGGAACTTTGGCCTTGTTGGAGGAGGTGTGTCACCAAGGGCAGGCTTTGGAGTTTCAAAAGTCCACACTATTGCCAGGAAGCTTTCTTGGCCTCATGTTTAGAATCAAGGTGTAAACCCTCAGCTCCTGCTCCCGTGCCATGACTGCCTGCCTGCTGCCATGCTCCTGCTGCAATGATCATGGATCCTCCCTCTGAAACTCTAAGCCCAAAGAAACTCTTTCTTCTACAAGTTGCCTCAGTCACTGTGTCCTTTCACAGCAACAGAAAAGAAAGTAAGATGCATCTAAAACTAATGTAGTCATATTAATGACAAGGGGGACAGAAGCACACCAATACCTTGATAATTACAGAGAGTGCATTTGCCCAATGCAACATGCTCTCACAATGGGAAGAGTGCAGTCAATCCAGGATTCACACGTGTCTAGAATATGTAAATAGATAAATATGTAAAAGCAAGTAATCTAATCTCAAACTGGCAAATTATCTGTAGGCATCTCTCCAGAGAAGTATAGAGCAGGGTTGGAGGGAGATCACGGTGGGTAAGAGAAGTAGCTGCTTTTCCAGAGGACCTGGGTTCAATCCAAAGCACCCACATGGCAGCTCACAACTGTCTAGGACTCCACATCCAACGCCTCTTCTGGTCTCCATGGGCACTGCATGCAAGTGATGCAGAGACATGAACGCCGACAAAACACCTGTAAAATAATTTAAATTTACAAGATCTACAGATGGCTGCGGCCAATGAGCACAGTATTATTCTCAGCATCAATGGTTACAATGAAAATGCAAATCTACACCATGGCAAGACAGCAGTTCTTCCCCAAATAGAAGGCCACAATAACAAGAGACAAAAGCAAGTGCTGGCACAGATTTAGGACATTTTATTCCCAGCCAGGTTTGCAACAGTTTAAACATTATTTCTTATGGCCGAATTGTATCCCTCACAAATGAACAAATGAATTATGTACTCGTGGAGGCAGGGTCTCAGGATGTAGCCTAAGAAGTCTTCAAGTCTCAGCCCTCCTGCCTCTGTTCCAAGTTCTGGGACTAGAGATGTGTGCCACCAACCCCATAAATTCCTATGCTGTAGTTATGAATCCCATTGTAGCAGGAGAATGGAGAGACTGGAGAAGCCTATGCCAAGATTGACATGTGAACACTGCATTGTGTATGGAGCTCTTAAAAAAAATAAGATTATACCATGTGTTTGTGTGTGTGTATTACATAAAAAAGATTGACATATGAAAAAAAAAGCCACTTTACAGAGAAACCCTGGAAGTCTTTCCCTATCTGGACTTCATTTAATGAACGCAGCATCCATGGGAAAAGCCCACACTGTAAAAATATGGGAGAGGCTGGTGCTAGGTAAATGTCCTGTAGAGAGTTATGAGCTTTGTTTTCCATTTCTGAATAAACTATTCCTAACTATCCTTTGCCCTGGGGACACAAGAGCCTTGATACTTCACCAGGAAGCTGGCTCTCAGCTACGTCTCCAGTGCTATCTGCCTGCTAGAGGCCATGCTTCCCACCATGACGATGGTGAACTAAACCTCTGTGCCCATTACACCGTCTCAGAATGTCTCCATACATGGAGACAGAATTTTTACTGAGTTAAAATCATTAAGGTAAAATCATTAGGGTGAGATTTAACCCCGTTATTACTGTCCTGATCAAAGGGGGGATTGGGACAGAGACATGCATAGAGGAAGACAGTTCAAAACAACACAGTGATAAAACAGCCGGGTATAGGCCAAGGGGGCGAGCCTGGGATGGCTTCTTTCCTCGGAGAACCAACTCTGCCTCAACCTTGACTTTACCTAGACTTGGGACCGTGAAACAATGAGTTTCTGTTAATTAAAAGCACCTAATTTGTGTGACATCTAGTATAACAGCCCTAAGCAGATTGGCACATCATTACTATAGTTTTTAAATAAGCTAGCCGACTCTTTTTAACTAAGTTATAGAAGTGAGAAGTATGGTAGTTTAAATAAGAATGATCCCCAGAGGCTTGAGTTTGAATGCTTAGTCATTGGGAGGTGGCACTCCTTAGAAGGATTAGGAGGTGTGGCCTGTTACGGTGGGTGTGGCCTGTTACGGTGGGTGTGGCCTTGTGGGAGGGAGCGTGCCATTTCACACAGGCTTTTACCTTTCAAGGGCACCAGGCAGGTCCAGTGCTTTTCTCTTCCTGATGCCTGTGGACTGGATGTAGGACTCTGAGCTCCTTCTCCCCGCACCACGTCTGCCTGCACAAGGCTGCGCTTCCCACCATGATGATAACGGACTGACCCTCTGAAACTGTAAGCCAGCTCCGATTAAATGCTTTTCTTTATAAGCGTTTCTGTGGTCAAGGTGTCTCTCCACAGCAATAGAACCCTGACTAAGCCAGGAAGATTTTGTGAATGTTTTTATTTTGGCACATCCACAGGTGTTTACAGGTTATTTCTCTGTCGCACGCTTATTTCAATGGAATTCTGATTCCATGGACTAAGGAACAAACACCGCACTTGCCTCTTTTCTTCCCATTATCGAGAATGAGCCCTGAGAAGCAAAGCTCTCAGCTAGGCTTCTGCTGAAAGGAAGCTCACTTTTGGCACATGGAGAGTTTCAAAGCATTTGTGCTTCGGGGTTCTCAGCCCAACACCTGCAGCAGGGAGGCCCCCGCGGGCTGATTGGCTGCTGAACACTGAGACTGAAAGAGGCTTGATTTGAAAGGAAATGGATACCATCCGTCCTTAGTGGACTATCAAAAGTTGTAGGACGCAGTGCTCATCAACGGCTTCCCAGGAAACCAGCAGAGTGGCAGCACATGCTGCCCGCTGAATTTCGATCATCTTTACACAGCTGCTATGGAATCGCTTGACTATTTTAAAAAATCATTTATTTATTTATTTTCCAAATGTTGCTCCACTTCCCCGTCCTCCGTCCTCCTCCCAGAGTTCTTCACCCCTCCCCCTCCCCTTTGTCTTTGAAAGGGTGCTCCCCCACCCATTGACCCACCCACCACCCAGTTCCTCATTTCACTCCCCCCACACCTGGCATACCCCTTCCCTGGAGCATTGAGTCTCTAAAGGTTTAGGTGAATACTCTCTGAGTCCTCTGCTATACATGTTCCCGGGGCCACAGACTTGCCCATGTATGCTCTTTGGTTTGTGGCTTAGTCTCTGGGAGCTTCCATGGGTCTAGGTTAGTTGACACTGTTGATCTTTCTATGGGGTTGCCATCCCCTTCAGCTCCTTCAATCCTTCCCCAAACTCTTCCGTAAGGATCCTGACCTCAGTCCAATGGTTGGCTGTAAGTATCTGCATCTGTCCCAGTCAGCTGCTGGTAGAGCATCTCAGAGGACAGCCATGCTAGGCTCCTGTCTGTAAGCACAATACAGCATCAGCAATAGTGTCAGGGATTGGTGCCTACACATGGGATGGACCCCAAGTTGGGCTAGTCACTGAATGACCTTTCCCCCAGTCTCTGCTCCACTTCTGAAAGATTCTGGGTCAAAATTTTTGAAGGTAGATTGGTGACTCCATTCACTCTACTGGGAGCCCAAATCATTTGATTTTTGAAAACGTTTTCTTACGTTTCATGGCCTGTGTGATAATTTGCAAAATGCAGCCTTCCAGCTTCCAGTCTGTGGGTCTCACTATTTTTGGGTTGCTGGTGTGTGTGTGTGTGTTAGAGAGACAGAGAGAGACAGAGCGACAGAGACAGAGAGGATAGGGGAAGGAGGGAGGAAGAGGGAGCAGGAGAAGAAAAGGGGGGGGAGAGAGAGAGAGAGAGAGAGAGAGAGAGAGGAGAGGAGAGGAGGGAGGGGAGAGAGAGGGAGAGAGAGAGAGGAGAGAGAGGAGAGAGAGAAGGAGGGAGGGAGGGAGGAGAGAGAGAAGGAGGGAGAAAGAGAGAAGGAGGGAGAGAGAGGAAGGGGGAGGGGAGGGGAGAGGGAGAGGGAGAGGGAAAGGGAGAGAGAGGGCGCAAGCAAGTGCATAATCCTTAGTAGAGTTGCACTCAGGCTTGGAAGCAATCAGTTGACCACCACTCATAATAGTAACTGAACAAGATCTAGAATCACCTCGGTGTTGGGGGGCGGGGCTTTGAGCGCATCCACGAGATACTGTCATGGTTATGTTGACTGATGCAGGAAGACCCAGCTTAATTGGGAAAGGAACTGTTGTCTGAACAGAGAGAGGATCTCGGACTGTGTAAAGGAGAGAGGGAACAGTGTGCCTGCGTTCCTTGTGGTCTTCTGATTGTGGCTGTGACGTGAGCAGCTGCTTTAAGCCCCCGCCGTCTTGACATCTCTGCTGTGATAGATTACCTTGAACTGCGAGCCAAAATGCGCTGAATTTTCTTCAGGTGCCCTTGTCAGGCCCCTTTTTTCTTTTAAAAATCACAGCAACAGGAGAGCAATCAGGACACTGCTGATGGTAAAATTGATTTTACCGCAGTGACGGTGGAGTGCCCAGTTTCCCATTTCCAGGTTCTTTGATGGAATTTGGGCTCTCAGAAGACTTTTGGGATATCCAGGCCTCCCATATTTAAAGTGGCTCAGAGATTCTCTGGGTATTTGTGGGAATGAGAGTGGGTAGGCTGGTCAATTCCTCACAAATGATTGGAGGAGACTCATGAACCCTGCAGAGACAACTGTTACAATAAAGTTCCAGAGCTCGGGATGTTCATGTGGTAATTTGAACAAATAAACCCTTCAGGCAATCTGCAGCAGAGACGCGGAATAAGAATCTGCCTCACAGGTAGCTGAGTGGGACAAACCTGGTGAGTGTTTCTAGGGAGGACACGAGCCGATGCGGGCAGACCCAGGCGCTTTATTGTCCGCACTTCATTTCCGTGTATGAAGTTTCTCTGTGTAATCCTCGCTGGCCGCCAACTCACAGAGCGCTGCCTGTCTCTGCTTCCGGAGCGCTAAGACAGAAGGTGTGCGCTACCACACCTGGTAGGAGTCCAGTCGAAATGCTGAACGTCATTGGGTGATGCTGTCATTTCATCAGATTTAAATGACGAAACTGTCCAAGTAGAAACAAGCATGGTTGTCCTTCACGTCACCCTGAGGCCACAGGGAAAAGAATTTCCAACGGTCATAGAGTGCTGTACCTCTGTACACCCATACAGACTGCTAAGGTTTGGTACCTGGCTTGAAGATTGGAAGAAGGGAAGAGTCAAGATATATCACGATGAGAATTTAAGATTTGTGGAGGCAGGAGGATCAGGAGTTAAAAACCAGACTATGCTACACATCACATCTGAGGCCAACTTGAAATCCTTGAGACTCTCTAGGAAAACAAACAAACACACAAACACCCCAGGGATAAAATGGAGAGAACTTTGTAATAGAGAATATTCGAGTTCCCACACAGTAAATTCATCTGTTACTGATGCTGACGCATCAAAACTTGCAGATCTTTAATCTTTTCTATTGGAGACATTTACACGTCGCATATTATGCCTTAACACTATGGGGCATGTGGGCAGTGTGCTATACACAACTCAACCTTGTTAACAAGTGTATCATTATAAGCGCCCATTATTTTTCTGTGCTAGAATGTGGGTTAACCCAGCTTAGAAGGCTCTCACCATGAACACGTTCTACTGTGTGGGGTCCTGCTCAAGACAGTTCCCTCAAGTGTATTTAAACTGTTCTAACAAGACATGTGCGCACGTATGTGTGTGCATGCGTGCCCATGTGTGTGTACGGGTGTGCACGCACGTATCGGTCTGTCTGTCTATCTCTAACTGTAACATATTTGAATGTTTCTTAGCAGTGCTGATCACTCTCTGTGCTGTTCTGTGTCACAATGGTCCCCAGGCTGTAAGCACTCTTCCATCCACACTGCAGATGTTGTCTGCCCGTTAGTCACTTAACAGTCAACTCTGTTTCTCAGACTGACTGGCACAGGGCTAAGTGCTTGAGTACAAGTGACTCACCTCTTACCTCTAAAGCATGGGATAGCACTGGGATTCTGTAGTGTAGACACACCAAGGAAAGGTGTCAGAGTGCTTCCCTCGTGTTTAAGGATGAAAACCCTCAGTTTTCCCACTCGGAGGCTGCTGGCATCTACGCTGGGGACAAAAATCCATCCGTGAAACTCAAGAAGGAAAGAGAAATCATGCGAGCTTTGTGGCCGAACTTCAGACTGCAGAGTTTATGGCAACAGTGCCATTTCCTGCTCTTCAAGTCGTCATGTGGGAGCCTTTCACCTTAGACCACATGGACGCACACACTCTGTGACTTTCAATCCTAGCTGTATATTTATATTGAAAGTGCTTTTCCAGTTAGCAAACTGTTACAAGTCCAATAGTGGAAAATTAGTTAAGAAAATTATTTTTGCATAGAAAAAAAAAAAACCAAACCCACGGCAGTTCTCTTAGAGAGAACGTGGAGCTGCCATAATTTTGCCTATCTTATGCCTTCTTCTTTTTAATCAGAACTTAGGCCGGTGCTGACAACTTCCTTCCGCGTTGGGAATGTCCCATGTATGTGCTGGGCAGCACAGCAGGGATCAGGTGGATGGAACTGTCGAGCCTGTGAGCCTGGGGGATGGAGCTTCTGTCTTTAAGGTCAGGCAGACTCCTGCGTGAGGGGCTACCATTTCGGTTACTCTGGCTGTTACTAACATTCAACCCAACGTTTGCTGTGAATGGATTTGAGTCTGCCATTTTTGCTGTTTGTCTTCCTTTTGTTCCCACTCTTTGTCTCTCTGTTTTTGAACTTTTATGCTCTTCTCATACATTGGGTTCTAACCACAGTTTCCCTCTCCCCCCAACTCCTCTCAGCCCCTCCTTACCTCTCCTCCCCATCCTGCAGATCAACTCCTTCTGTTTTTTAAAGTCAGAGACACCTTTCCAGCTATTTGTAGAAGTCCCACAAGAACACCACGATACACAGCCATAATGTATAAGCAGAGGACCTGGCTCAGGTCCATGCAGGGTCTGCGTTTGTTGCTTCAGTGTCTGCGAGGCCCTGTGAGCCCTGCTTGGTTGATTCTGTGGCAGACCCAGGATAGAACCAAGCATGACTGGCAAAAAATAAAAACAAAATAAATAAAAAGCCAATGAAATGATTCCCAGTGAGATTCTGATATAATTGTAGATGGGTGTCTAGCCCGGTTTCATCAGTGGGGCATCATCTAGCAACTGATGAGACCCACAGAGATCTCACAGAGATCTGCAGAGATCCACAGCCAAACACTCTTCGTCTCTTGACCCACTGCCAGGTCGGTCTGTCTGTCTGTCGTGTGAACATATTAATTTTTATAATACTTGAAGAGTCTGTATTATAATATCCAGTTACTCACTGACAGCACAATGAGATTGTTTACAGCCAATGATTAATAGGGAGAAAACCGAATACTATGTCAGAAAATAGTTAATGTAGAAGAGGAAAAAAAAAAACCCCTTAAGAACTCATTGAATAAATAGAAGAATTAAGAACAGAGAAAACAAATACATCAGTGATAACACTTTTATGGAGACTGGATGTCCCTCTTAAAACACAAAGATTGTAAAAGGGGATATGGCTTTGAGGCCTAACCAGTGGATTGACCCGAGAACATTTATGTAATCACCTGAGCTCTGATGGTCAGCAATGCATGCAGTGTTACCAGCTAGGGAAGCTTCCCGGAGCCTGACACCCAGTGTCACTGAATAGGGGAAGGTAATTAGCTGTGTAGCTGTTTGTCTGACTGACCCCAGCAGGTTGGCCACACTCCAGTCCTTTCCACCAGAAAGAGGCATTTACCATAAGCCCCATCTTGAACTTTGTACAACATTTCTCCTGGACTTCATCCTATGTGCATATTTTCCTGTGTGCATTTTAATCTGTAACAGGATTTTTCACTGTAATAAACCAGAAGCAGGGGTGGACAGTTTTCCTGACTTCTGAGAATCCTTCTAATGAGTGACAGTTTTGAGCCTAGTCTTGGGGACCTTGGCTCAGTTAATTCTTATCAGTCCTGTCCAGATAGGACACGGTAGAGGCACTTCCGAGTATGTTTTTCCATACCATCCCCATCCCCACCGCACGCTAAGAGCCTCAGTGTGAAATCCTGTTCTTTCAGGTTTTTGATGTCACGAAGGAAGCCTCCTCTCTTGTCTCTTCATGGCCACGCCTCTGTCACCGTGTTCTGTTTGGAGTTGAGAGGTGGAGAAAAAAATTTGATCAATTCCTCCAAACCAGACTCATCTCTCACACAATTCTCTCTCACGCCTTTAAGTATTATTGTCATCTGCATACCGTTTTAGAGTGAAAGGATAGCTTCACTAGCTTTATAGCCATATTTCTGCATTGTTTTGTGTGCATGTGCGTCTAAATTAATGCTGTACCACTCCACTTAAAAGAGTCCTCTCCATGTACCATAAAGTCATTCACTGTAAGATTAGTTATGATTTCTGCTGCAAATCACCACCTTTAGGAAGGGAAACCAGCCTGCTGGTTTTTCTGGCTTTTCTTCGCCATCATTTATTCTTTCCCAAGTCTCAGTTTTCACGTGGAATCACCTTCCCATAGCCCAGGGATGTCGCTTAGCAGCAGGGCTGTTCCTGACGTCTTGTCCTGGGTTTGCTTACCAGAGAGTATTTCTCTTCATGGAGGATGTTGTCACCGGATGTGGATTCTGGCTGATGCATAATTTATTGGTGTTCTATCGTCTTCTGACTTTCATTGTTCGTGAGGAGAAATCGTGTTGTACTGCTTGAAGGTTTTTGCTGTGTCTGGTTTCTAGATGCTTGTGTGCATGATCTTTAAAAATAAATACTTAACTACTTGGAGTTTGTAGAATCTTGAGCTTACAAATTTACTCCACTCACAAAAATCGAGGAGGTTTTGAAAATTTTTTAAACATTTGTCTGCACCACCCTTCCTCATTTGAAACTCCACTAACACGTAGGTCAGGTCTCTTGATGTCATATGATTCCTTCTAACCCTGGTTTTTAAAGAAGAATCTTTGTCTTTGTGCTCAACCTGACTATTTCTTCGGTTCGCTTGTCTTTACTTACTCTTTCTTTTAAAAAAATCAGCTCTTGATTACCAAGACCATTCAGCGTTTTTCATTTTTAATTTCATAGGTTGTGTTTTTATTTCTAGAATTGGTTCTCTGTCTACTCCCACCCCCTTCTTTCTTTCTCATTCTGCCTCTCTTCTTCTCATCCACTTTTCCCTGTGGTCTTGGGGATTGGAGTGAGTGTATATGATATGCACACACAGACACAGACAGACACACAGACAGAGACAGACACACACAGACAGAGACAGACAGACAGACAGACAGACAGACAGACAGACACACACACACACACACACACACACACACACCCCACTTTAGAATCTTCGTTAGCTGACTCCAACATCTGTGTTCCGTCATGTTCTGGGTCCAGCATGGCTTCTCTCCCCACTCCAGAGCAGCCTCACATCTGTCCTCATGGATTTATTCAAAGGCCCAGTGTCTCAAGGGGAAGCGGTACGCAGAGAAAGTTGTTCTCATGGTCATGGCGGAGAAAAAGAGGAAAGCTCACATTTGTGACATATATTAATCCAGACTTGTTTGAGGTCTGCCAGCACTTCGTTCAGTAAAACAAGTTCCAGGGTGAAGCCCAAGACAGGCAGTCAAGGAGACATACCTGCCTCATAAAGACTGGGAGAAGGAGGTAGTATGTTAGTATGGCTTTTAAAATGAAAATCTAGGTATTTTCGAAGAAGAACCTTTGGCTAGTGAAACACAGAGAGATCAGTTACCGGCCCTAAGCTGTGTAAGCGGAAGTGGCTTGGGACCATAGATATTTTTGGGGCGTAATGAACAGCAACTTACTGGGGAGAAAGGCTGGCTCAGAAATACCTGATGCTTAAGTTTAAAGCGCTTTCTTCCTGATAAGATTATCGTTCTCTCTACAAAGCCTACTGGCCTCCAAAGTGTCTGATTGACTGACAAGGAAGAAATGATCTAAGTCTGGGAAACAGTCAACCTTGACTGCCCAGGGCCCAAGCTTATGTTGGTCTTCAGGCCACTGACATGTGATAGGTTCTCGATGAGCCTAGTTTATCTTGTCCTGAGGTATCTGATCTCTGTTCAGAGTTCAAGAAGTGTGCAGAAACACAACAGTTACTCTGCTACACTAGGGGATTTAATTGCACGTATTTCTACCCCGAGTTTGTTTCTCTGAATTATTTAACCAAAAGCCCCTTAAAACACCCCCCCTCCCGCCCACGTGAGTTAGCTCCCTGTCTTCAGGGCGGAGCTTCGCTTTATGGAGCTCTTCAATTCGTGGCTCATTTGCATACCTACCGATAGCTCTTTCGAGGCTCCTGCTGTAGTAATGCATTTTCCTGGGTTGCCTAAATGGTTCTGGATATTTCTTCAACAGCTGGCAGTTGTAGGAACCGTCTAGATGTATCGCCACTTAGAAGTAACCGCGAAGACCTGGGACTAGGGACTTCTATTAGAACCCGGGGCGCCTTACATAATGGGGCCCTTACCTGTGGCCCTGCTGTTAGCTATGTTAGTACTGTCAGGATTGAGTCGGTTTGTAGGACACTCAGCTGTTTCTGAGAAGTTGGGGTGCTGGTAGAAAAGCTCTTACCCCTGTCAGCAGAGTGAAAGCAGTTTGGGGGTTGGCTAAGAATAGCTCAAGTCTTCTGACTTCTGTCCCCTCTCTCCCCCCCCTAGAATCCATTTCCCCGCAGCCACCTTTCATCGGGATCCAGCTCACTTCTGTCACCGTGCGTGAAGCCCCAGATCGGTCTAGCTGGCCCTGAAACACAAATCTTCTTTCGGACTTTTAATAGTCAGTTTTTCTCAATCCCAATTCGCCCTTGAGTCAGACCTGGCCTGTCCGTTGTTAATACCACCCCCGCTACTCCTACCGCCTTTTGCTTTAAAGGAAATAGTCTCTGGGATCTGACTGGCCTTCGGCTTCTGTGAGGCCTTTTGTGCTTTATTAAGGTCACAAATCTACACAAGGTATTAGCAACGGACAAGATGGACGAACATTTTGAAACTGGAACTGGTGGCCCCAAGGAGCAGTTTTACGGCTCTTGTGTGGGCGCTACCTCTGTTGTGCCCACTAGGTGGCAGCACAGTACATAATAATGAGGGGGAAAAAAAAAGATTGACAAAGTCCTGCAAGACGCTAGACCGGAGAAACAACTGTCTTTAGATTAGCCTTAGATTGGGTGTAATTAACTTATTTAGCAAAATGTACCTTTCAGATCCGACAGTCTTGGGGCTGGAGAGATGGCTCAGTGCACTTGCTGATCTTGCAGAAGAGACCCTGGTTTGGTTCCCAGCACTCACATGGGACCGCTGAAAACCTCCTGTAACTCTGGTCCCAGGGGATCCAATACCCTCTTTGGATCCCTGCACACACCCGAATGCACACTGTGTACATACAGACAAGTAGGCACACACATATAAAAGATAAAAATAAATCTTTTTTTTTTTAAAAAAGATACGACAATCTTATATAATTACACTAGACAGTAAGTAACCCTGTTCGCTCACTTTCATTCCTGTAAACCCGAACAAAGAGAAGCTTAAAGTCGCTGACTCTATCAGGAACAACCTTGCTGGACTCACCCTTCAGGGTGTTAAATCTCTTTGTTGAGAGGATGAATTACTGCCAGATACTTTTATCACTAGGACTGAGCTCTTGGAGCTGTTGGGGATTAGACATGAGCCTTCTCTACCCCCGGTGCCTTCGAATCCTGTTTCAGTCATTCTTCTGTGAGGCCCAGATAAGATGCCAGAGATAAAGGGGGAGGGGCAAATGCGGCCGCTTCAGCAGCATCTCCTTCCGGTACCCAGCAGCCAGGCTCTCCTGGTGTCAAGGTATCTAAGATCTTCTTGTCCCCGGCGCCCCATCCTCAGCAGGGCAGGCTCACTCATGTTTATCTGCTCCACGTTAAATCTCATTCAGGATGAGGGATGCTCCGTGGAAACCAGAGCTCGACTGGTCCAGCATCTGTCAGCAGGGGTGATGCTGAGAGATACCTTGTGAATAAAATCTGACACCCCCTTCGCTGGGCTGAGGTACAGACCTCCTGCACCGCACAGCCAAACATCACCCTTCCTGCACGGCACAGCCAACCATCACCAGCAAACTGGTGGCTCAGAACGCATGTCTCGCTCGTACTAAAGTCTTGGTAGAGAGTAGACGCCATGACTGTGCACACGCCCTTCCTTTTGGTTTGGAATTGACAGTTTTATTTCTGCCGTGTCGGAGTTGGCCATGGAAATGTCTGGGGAGCTTGTAAGCTCTGAGAGAGAGAGAGAGAGAGAGAGAGAGAGAGAGAGAGAGAGAGAGAGAGAGAGAGAGAGAGAGAGAGCGCTGGGGACTAGCTTCTGTCATCAGCACCCAGCAGCGTGTGTAAGGTATTTATCTATTTGTGTCTAACTCAGCATGAGAATCACGTGCTTTAGCCTGCACGGAACACTTTCCCACACCTTCCTCTAAGTGGAAACTGTGGCTATGCCACAGCTTCCGGGGCACACACCTCTGCGGGGACATTTAAATTCTCACTGCCATAACCTTCATGGCACCTGGAAACATCCCAATCAAGGCAGAGCTTCATTAAAGTAAAACTTACACTTTCTCAGTTTTGGATTTTATTAAACAGTCGATCACTGGGAAAGCTCTCCCTTTTTGGTGAAAATAAATATTTGAAATCGTGAGTAGTTATACTTGAAAGCTGTCTGTCTCATCAGCAATGAAACCCCAGACCGTGCAGTCAAGCAGAGTCTTAGGAACACTTGGCCCAAGTAATCTACATACACATCAATAAGAGGGACAGAGGTTACCCGCTCTAAGTTTGGACAATCTGAAAGGGAACACGGCAACCTCTGTTGAATGCACAGCGTTTGAACCAGCGATTCCATGTCTGTGCTGTGATCAGATCCACTTTCTAATAAAAAGACTCCTCGATGGACTGAGCCATTCACTGCTGCATCACAGCTCGAATGCCCAGCTGAGGACGACTCTCACAAGGAGGAAGGACTCTCAAGGTGCTGGCTGAGAAGAATCTCTAGACGCTGGTCCCTAGAGCCAAGCGAGGTGCAGAAATGTGTGGTTCTAAGTAATAGAGGTTCACTCCCTTTCTCCTTGTATGTATGTATGTATGTATGTATGTATGTATGTATGTATACATGTATTTAGTGTGTATGCATACACATGCATATATGTATGTATTTTATATATGTATGTGTGTATTAGGATGCATGTATTAAGCATATATACATGCATGTATCTATGTATGCATTTTTCTGTTTGCATCTGCAGCAAGTAAGCTCTGTAAAGCTACCTTAGAGACTAAGAGCTTTGCTGGTCTGCAAGGAGACACTGACCAGCATGTACAAGAAGAGAGAATACTTGTGGGTCCCTTTTGAATTTGTGCTTATGGACATGTGTGTTCAAGTGTGTGTAGGAGGTCAGAGGGCAGTGTCAGGTGCCTTCCACAATCACTTTACCTTTTATCGATCTATTTGTTTAGAGATGGTGTCTCTCACTAAACGCAGAGGTGTCTGGTTTGGCTAGACTGGCTGGCGGCGAGCCTGGGGTGTGCTCCACCTCCATTTCTGGTGTCACAGACAGGTAGGACCACACCTGCTTGATGCTTTACTGCTTGTTTCTTTCTTTCTTTTACGCATCAGGACTGAACTCAGATTCTACGCTTACAACATTGTTTACCAACCAAGTCATTGCCCCAGTTTTTCCTTTTGAATTTCGAACCACGTAAATATATTTACCCATTCGAGCAACAACATTAAAAACAAAAATCTTTACTAACACCCAGGTTCCCCCAACAAACAAGACAAAACCCACAAAAAGCCAAACAATTCTACTTTTATGACCATTACTGTACCTGTATAAACTATGATGATCCCATGGTAGTTTTGAAGTTTTATGCGAGGATCATTTTGTGATTGACAAGACCATGCAAGGTTAGAATCAACTTTGGGTTAAATTACAGTCTTGTCATTGATACTTCTTTGTGTCCCACCTCCCATTTTAATAACTGGTAAATCCTTCTTGAGGGGGTTGTTGAGGAGACTTGATGAGGTCATATCTATAAAGTACTGAATGGAATGCTCACACAGAGCACAGCACAGTGGACAGCCCTTCGTATTACAGCCATTGTGGTAGATGTGGCCTACAATGCTGTGATGGTCAGTAAGGGGATAGAAGTCTGGATGTTGACACACAGTAGGCAGTATGTGAGTATTTATTCCCTCACAACCCTACGTATTGGGCTCCCAGGGTCTTCCTAGGCTCTCCTTGTCTGAGAGACTCTGAAGTAATTTTCCACTGGCATCTCGTGAGCTCTCTATTTTAGTCTGCAGGTGGACCCATTGAGCTGCTCTAGACTGGTGCTATCTCCTTAAATGAAGAATCTGTTTGGCTCTATTATGCTCATGTCAGTTTCTTAGGTTTATCTAAATAAACATTTCCATATTCTTTTTGTCGGTGTTTATGCGGATTAAGTTACGGCAGGAGGAGTGCAGTGTGCTGTGAAACACAGTGTCTACGATAAGCCTCCGGCGCCATCGGAGGGGAGGCGTGGGGTTGTTCTCTGAATAACTCATAGAAAAACAGAAGGGAAAAAAGCCCTCCGAATAAAGAACCAGCATGTTCAGAATGCTGGGGTCACGCCTCACGAGCTTCATCTTTGACTTGGTTGGGAGAATTAACATGGTCCTGTTCTGGTTAGGACTGAAACCCAAACTGGGATAATTTGAGGCCCTAAGCTTTGCGTTCGTTCTGTCTTCCCTCAGGTGAATCACTGTGAACAGAATGCGCAAGCCTTAAGCAGAAACCGATTTTAGGAAATGGATTTCTAAGTTAGAAGGGCCGTTATTCCTCTTTTTTTTTTTTCCATTGAGTTTTCGTTTCATTTGGCTTTGTCTCTCAGGAGCCAAGGCTGGCTTTGAAATCATGACCCTCCTGCTCCCTGAGTCCTATGAGCACAGGTCGTGTGGCAGTCAGCTGAGATTTTCAGTTTTGAAGCACATTGGGTCCTCGCATGCATTCCTTGTGAACAGCTCTGATCCTAGCGCCGTGAGCAAAGGCCCGTCCTCATTTTTCAGGTAAGGGAAACAATCGTTGGAGAAGTTAAGTTGTTTAACATTACAGAGCAGGCAGAGAAGAAGGACAGCATCTGAACAGGTACCCAGACATAGCTCAGTAAGAGTGAACCTTCTATGTTCTCTTGGATTTCCCTGGCGCTGACAGACTTCAAGGTCCTTGAAACTTCTCGGGGATCACTTCCTATTGGCCAAGTATCCCTGTGACAAAAAAATTTAAAGACTTTTGTATTGAGGTTGTTTTTTGTTTGTTTTTCAAGACAAGGTTTCTCTGTGTAGCCCTGGCTGTCCTGTCTGTAGACCAGGCTGGCCTTGAACTCAGAGATCCACCTGCCCCTGCCTCCCAAGTGTTGGGATTAAAGGCGTGGGCCACCACTGCTGGGCATTTATGTACTTCATTAAAGACTGAGATGTCAGTGCTTAAGAACTGGGGAGAGAGAAACTGCATGGTAGCTGAATTCTGGGTTCTAATCGGAGCTGGTCACTTCTGAGCTTTGGGAAGGAATAGAGTTGGCCACCAGCCTGAAAGCCAGGAGGGTGGAGTTCTTCTGCACATAGGATGACCAAGTGACTGCCAAGCATGGTGCTGAACACACTCCAGGGGTCATCTGACTTAACTGTCTTGACCACCCTGCAGGGAGAAGCCCACTACTACTCTTACTTTATGTATGAGAAATTCATCCTCTGAGGTCAGTCAGTTACTTCACCCAGGGTCTCACAGCCAGTGAGAATCAGAGCCAGCATTCAAATGCTCGCCACCTTGGTTTGGGCGCTCACACCTGGCCATTGGCCCAGTGGCCCTGACGCCGATAGATTACCCACTCCGCCCTGTACAGGCGGGTTATTCTCTGTGCAAATACACCGCTGTTGACATGCTTATCATAGGCAAGGGTGGATCCTGCCTCTCGGGTGGTTTGGTCACCATCCTGTCCTGACAAGCTGCTCTGAAGATCCTCTTCGTTTTCCTGGTGAAGCTAGTCAGACCGAGGGAGGTAAGGCTACGAGAGCACCAGGGTTGCCTGGCCTCACTCTTCAGTACGCATGCGTGCCAGAGGCTTTAAATGAACCCCCAGACAGCCGGATCCTAATCATCAAAGGGAGAAAAACAAAGACTTTTCCTCGGCTGTGTTCTGTGGCTTCCATTAGCTTAACTGTCGTCCAGAACAATGCTGACCGAGGATCTGAATTATCTCTTTCTCTGCTTGGGTTCCTGCCTTTGGCTCGCTGCCATCTTATGCGTGCTACAAGGCAAGAAGACAGGTCTCTACCTCATCTATCTCTCAGCCGGGAGACAGATAGCATATCCTCCGTCACGGAGAGCAATATAGCTTATTGCTTGGGAGAGTGCACTCGAGCCCTGGCACCCACACTGCTGAGCTGTGTCCTTGAGCACACTGCTTAATCAAAGGCTTGTATTTCTTCCTCTGCTACGTACGGATTCTGAGGCTGCCTCTCTAAAATGACTATGGTCAGGCTGCTGTGAGACAGGCAGGGCCAGTGCTCAATGCTGTGTGCACAGCCCTGGCCCTAAGCTGGGCTGTGGAAATTTCTGTGCCTGCGCTTTCTATGGCTTCCTAGTGTCATGGTCATATTCTGTTCCATGGCTAGGCACCCTTGACTCCTCTGCCTAGACATACCTTACTACACCACACAGGGCCTGGAGAACCTGGAATGAGTGAGGCCCTATGCTTCCTGGGGTCAGAGGATAGCTCTCCCTTTCTCAGATGCCCAGGGTTATCTGTAGGGGAGTGATGCTCTTTTTTTTATCTTGCGTTTGGTCCACGGTATTTCTCAGAATCCAGCAGCACTGTGCTTTGGTGTCTGGCTTCCCTTCTCTCCCATGTCCTCTTTGGTACAAGCCCGGACAGTTTCACCTGGGCAGGGGAGGGCAGCTTTTGGCTGGCTAAACCATCTCCTACCACACAGTTTTCCTCTTTAAAAGTACTGTTAGTGTTTGTGTATTAACGTGCATAACACACGTGTGTAGGTCGGAGGACAACTTCCAGGAGCTGGTTCTCTTCTTTTACTGTGGGGGCTCCTGGATTGGACTCAGGTCATCAGATCTGTGCAGAAAATATTTTTTTTACCTGCCAATTCATCTCACCAGCCTGATTTTTATTCTCTCCACAACACCTTGCCTTTTTTTTGTTGTTCTTTTAAATTATTATTGTTAGTTAATATGCAAAATAATGGGTTTCCTTATGGCAACCGCATACATATATATCATGGGACTCCTGTCACACACTCTTACAGGTCTAAGGGGAGGCCTGGGCTCAAAAGCCAAGCATCAGCATATCCTGCTACTTCAAAAGAGCAGGCTGGTAGCCTCTCAGGTTTACCTCACAACTCAGTGCCTTCAGTCACTGTCGTGGTGTCATTGCTGTGAAGAGAGACACCGTGACCACAGCAACTCTTATAAAGGAAAACATTTAATTGGGCCTGGGTTCCAGTTCAGAGGTTTAGTCCATTTTTGTCACAGCAGGAAGCACATGGACAGACAAGGTGTTGAAGAGGTAGCTGAGAGTTCTACATCCAGATCGGGAGGCAGCAGGAAGAGAGTGAGACACTAGGCCTGGCTTGAGCATCTGAGACCTCAAAGCCTACCTCCAAGTGACACACTTTGTCCGACAAGGCCTTCCCTACTCCAATAAGGCCACACCTCCTAACAGTGCCACTCCCTATGAGCCTATGGGAGCCCTTTTCATCCAAACCACCACAGTTACCTTGCTAGTCTCTACGTGTGTGGCTACTGTAGATCCTGGGGGCGGTGCTCAAGGGGCCCTCGAGTACCTCAGTCTTGATGTCTACCTAGCATTCGTCCTTGCTGACTGATGTCTTCCCCGAGAGACAGTCTGTTCCGACTGTCACGCGTGCTTTTCCGTGTCTTTCATATAGTTTTATACCCCAAAGAGATTGTTCTTGAGTAACTGATTTTAAAGTTAGTCTTTGATTCATTAACCAGGGCTAGGGTTAAACTTGCGTATCTTGAAGCTTTTAAGTTAAATTATAAATTTTTTCTTGCTTGTAAGTCCAGCACATCACAATGTTGACTTTTAAGGGAATTTGATTAAGGTTTGTTTCCATTTACAAATTTGGTCAAAAAAATTTTTTTAAGGAAAACATTTTGTAGCCTTTTATTTCATTTTTGCACATTAGGCCATGAATCCGTATGGCATGGCTCCAGCAGTTCAGGCTCCTTCCCGTTAGTCCTCACAATGCGGGCTTCTCTGGGTGGTGCAGGCTGGCGCTTCAGCTGAACCCAGGTGCCGTTCTCTTTGGCTTCCTTTTTCTTCTGATCGTTCTCCTTCACCCGCTTCAGGAAGCGGTCTCTGCTCTTCGAGTGCTTAATGTGCTCAATCCACACATCAATCCTCTTGGCCAGAATCTTGCCCTTAACTTGCTTGTTTACAATGATGCCCACGGCATGCTGGGTGACATTGTAGACTCTTCCGGTTTTGCCATGGTAACACTTGTGGGGCGTTCCTTTTGAACAGTGCCCATTCCCTGGATGTCTACTGTATTACCCTTCTTGTAGATTCGCATGTGTGTGGCCAAAGGAACGACTCCATGTTTCCTAAAAGGCCTAGAGAACATAGACCAAGTACCTCTCCTCTTTCCTTTTGTGTTTGTCATTTTGACCAGTTACTGGAAGATGGCTGCCACGGCCGAAAGGTAAATTCCTTTTAAACTGCTTTTATGAATTCAATGGATTTAATTTCTTCTTGAGTATTATAATTGCCTAACTTAAAAACATTCTAAATACTTAAGCAACTTGTATAAGTCCATTATATTAAATTTATAAATATGGCAAACTTTAGTTATGAAGCATATTAAGTCCTGTAATGGACCTATTGAGATTTAAACTAAAAAACCCCACAAGTTTAAATCAATTATACATGTAAGATTCGAATGACAAACTTCTATTGCATTAGGTTAAAATCTCATAATGGTCATAGATCCACAGAATGCCAAGGATTCACAGGCCTCGCAGCTGTACCTATGTGTACCTGTGAGCCTGTCACTAAGGAGGCTGAGTTATAAGGACCTTGACTCTGAGACCAGTGTGGACTGCAATAAGAACAAACCCTCCAAACTAAACGACACTCCAATGGCAGACTCCAAAGCCCTCCCCCAAACAAAGAAACAACCCAGCCCTTGAAGATATTAATACTACACATTTTAGGTTCTATGCTTTTATTTTTCAATTCTAACTTAAAAGATGCTGATACCCCAGGAAAGCCACCGCGGATCCCAAACGATTGTCTTTCTCTTTACTTTTTCTCTTCTATTCCCTTGTCTCCCAATCACCTGATCACATGTCAGTAAGAGTTTTGCACTAACAGCTTTCATGAACAAGACTGTCCTGTTAGGTTTTCTGTTTAGACGATTTCTAAGGTCTTAGCGTTAAATGCTCGATTCTTATTTAAGCGTATTTACAAATATGCTTCTCTTTTGAGACCAATGCACATGAGCAAAATTATTGAAAACAGAACATCCAGGGCTTGTGTAGAGCCCCTATCAGAGAATGTGCATGATTGTACATGCATGCAATACTCATGATGGTCCATGTGTGCAATACTCATGATGGTCCATGTGTGCAATGCTCATGATTGTATGTGCATGCAATGCTCCTGATTGCACATGTGGTCCTGATTGTGTATGATTATCCATGTATGCGTTTCTGATTGTACATGTGTGAAATGCTCCTGACTGTCTATGCATCCAGTGCTCTTGATTGAACACCTGTGCAGTGCTCCTGATTGTATGTGCATGCAGTGCTCCCGATTGTACATGCGTGCTTACCTTCTCTTCCTTGAACATATAATAATTGGGCATTTTGACTGCATGCAATCAGGAACCTACATCTGGAAATATCTATGAAGAGTTTAAAACAAGGAAGACTATTTGTAAAGTGCAAGTTCCAGCTTATTTAGAAAACCAATTCCCTGATTGCCGAGTTATACCCTCTCCTCCCTCTGAGAGTGAGCCACGTTGCTGTAATTATCTTCTCTCTCTCTCTCTCTCTCCCTCTCTCTCTCTCTCTCTCTCTCTCTCTCTGCTGGAAAAGTTTAATACAATATATTATGATCAGTTACTTCTCCCCTGACTCCTCCCACCCACCCAATGCCACACCCCCTCTCTCTTTAGAAAACAGGCAAACAAAACAAAAAATGTAAAATTAGAAACCATAATATACAAACAAAAGACTAGTAAAAAAAAAAAGCCCAAACAAAGCGATCTGAGACAAAAGGTCTATAAAGACACCCTTGAGTTCATTGTGTTGGCTGTGGGACTTGCTTGTCCTTAAGTAGGGTGAGTGTACATAGTGAGACTCCGCGGAGAAAACTTTCTTCTGTAAGCACTCGTCAGCCTCCTGTTTAGGGGTGGGAGCCCATGTCCACTTACCACTCTCAGGCGGCTCTACATATCAAGTTCCAGGACAGCCAGGGTGACAAGTGAGACCCTGTGCCAAACAAACAAAAACAAACAAACAAACAAGCAAACAAACAGCAAAACCCCCTAAACTTTGCTAAGAGAAAGGTTAAAAATATCTTAAAAAGGAAATGGGGCAAGAGTCAAAGATTTTAACATACCAGCTCTTGTATTGATCCGAAGATAAAACTATCAGATGAAATATCTATCAGTATTCCAGCTGGCTTGCCTTCAAAATTAAAAAACAAAAAGTAAAAAATGAAAAGACAAGAAGCAGCTTGAAAGGACATAGTTGCAAAACACATGCAAATGGAAGACGCAAAGAGTTTACATGGGACAGTTATAATTTAAGTATAAGAAGAGAAAGGTGCAACAGGCCACAGGCAGAGACACAGTTTTCAGCAAAAAATGGTGTGAGTGTACATGTATGTGTGTGCATGTTTATGTATGTATGTGCATGTGTATCTGTGGTATGTGTGTATGTGTGTTTTTGTGTATGTTTGTGTATATTGTGTATGTATGTGCATGTTTATATATATGTGCATGTGTGTGTTTGTGTATATGTTTACATGTATGCATGTGTGTATGTATGTGAATGATTAATAAACACACACACACACATATATATATACATATGTATATATATATGTATATATATATAAAATTTTATTTTATGAAGTGCCCAGGAAAGACAAACTTACAGATACAGAGAGTTGATTAATAATTCTCTGGGGTAAGACTTTAAGAATAAATTAACTATGAATGAGCATAAGGGTGTAACAGGAGGGTTAGAAATGCCTGGAGCAGGTTTATGGTCATAGATGCAGCGTTAGATAGTGCAACTAAAAGTTACTGAATCATATACTTGACTTAATGGATCCAAAATATACATCAGTCAAATTGTTAAAGAAAAGGCCTGTGGCCCTGGGAAGATGTCTTAACTTCTCTATGCATAAGTCTATGTATTGTGTCATGAAGATGTTTGCCTCACAGGGTCATTGGGTGAAGCAGAAATTTCTGGTTTATTTAGAAACTCGGTTATGTCATATGATGTTTTGCTGAAGCAGACACAGGTGAGGGGATGTGGTGCTGAAGCAGACACAAGTGAGGGGATGTTTTGCTGAAGCAGACACAGGTGAGGGGATGTGTTGCTGAAGCAGACAAGTGAAAGGACGCATGAAGTTTAGAAAGAATATAAATATGACTTCACAGACAATGAGATGTAAGTTCTGGCATTAGCTCTCCTTGCTGGTCTTTGTGGTCGATTCCCTAAAATTGGTTTGCCTTACATTTACCTTACATCGAGTTGCTGATCTTGGCTTGTCATGACTTTGTAGAGAGTAACTCACCAAAGAACTTCTGATATTCCTGTGGGCAGATTGGTGGAGCCTTGTGGTTTCTTCTGGATTGATGATTCATGAGAGGTGTTTTGTTAGTGGGCTGGACTTTTGCTGCTGATTTGTGCTTGATGGTTCGCTAATGAACCAAACTGCTGATACAATGAAGACTGGAATTGCTCCAAAAAATTATTTCTAAACAGGTCTGCATCTGTCTTTGCCCTATTAACCTTTCCTTTCCACTACCTCTGGTGGGTGGTAGCATTTAATAATGCTTAGTAAAGTAGGTTTTGAAACATCAAGCCTACAATTGGGTCCAATTGTATAAGATAGTAGATGCCTACAGATGAAAACTAGAATGCCTGATGTGCTGTTTTGAATGGAAATAGCCCCAATAGGCTCACACGTTTGAATGGTTGGTCCCCAGTTGATGGAATTGTTTGGAAAGGATTAGGAGGTGTGGCCTTTTTAAAGGAGGCGTGCCACTAGGGATGGGCTTTGAGGTTTAATAGACTAAAGCTCTTGTCCCTTGGCTCCTTATTTATGTTACTTAATAATATATTCTTGTAATTCTCGTTGTGGTAGAGAACTTTCTCCAGTAGCACGGTGCTTGGCTGTATGCATCCACCATGGTTTCTTTGGACAGATTCATGGTGATGATTGGTGATGCTTCCAGTATCTGGCTGCTGCTCATGATGCCAGGACTCATAGCCTTGGCGTTGCAGCAAATTTAATATATATATATATATATAAGCTTCTATGACCAACCCAGCACTGTTTGTGAGGCAGCGCCTATCGGTTTGAAGCTCCGAAGTTGCTCATTTGCTCAGGCTACTAAATTACCATAGGAACAACTCTTTAATGCGAACCATAATCATCCTATGTGATTATCAAATGCTTTAATACCACCTACAACCAAACTGACCATCATCAATGAGTACCATCGGTATATTTTATAAAAACCAGTCACCAATTAACTCCGTGAACAGTCTTTTACTTAATAAAGTATGGAAATTTGGAATCCACAGAACTTATTGTGTTAAATGTCATGTATTTGAAATTTAGTGAAGCTCTAGATGTATTTTCACAAAGACTTGAAAATATTTTGACTTTTAACAAGGTTTTTATAATTTTGAACATTTTGTGATTTTCTTTTCGAGACACAGTCTCAGTCTGTAACTGGCTGGCCTTGAGCCTCCGTAGCTCCTATATCTGCCTCCAACATGCTGGGACCACAGGCGTGTGCCGTCTCTCCTGGCTCCCACTGGGTATTGTTTCATGCAGTTTATCTTTATCCACTGGAGAACCGGGGTGTTCAGATGGGCAAGTCTAGAAAAGGAGATCTAATCCTAACCCCAGAGGTCAGCAGCATCATCATCGGGGTGCATATCCTTCTAGGCTTTTCAAGCATCTTCCAGTTATCAGCATGTCCTTCTTGTTCCCTAACACGTGCACGTGCAACACACGCATGCACACACGCACACGTGCACACACAGAGACGTGTCAGTATCTCCCCCCCCTCGCTTTTGTAGTTTAAGGAAATTCCATCTACTCAACAGGTTTATTTTTTAACTTAACTCTATACATAGCATATTGCATAGGTTTCCCCTCTATGAAAATTAATGCTTTGTATTCCCAGCAGCTTACCTAAGAAATAGAAAATCAAAGTTTCCCTCCCCCCCGGGGTACAGTGTTAATTGAAGTCTAAAATGGTTTCGGAATCCCGCGTCCTTGAGTTATTTTCCTGTGTTTGCTCAGGGACAGTCTGTGGGTTCCTCTAGGAGAGTGGTGACGTGAGCAGGCAAGCATTGGCCCTTGGAGAGACTGGCTGTGCAACTGTGGATGCTAAGCTGGTTCTCTGTGTTATTATTGTCTTGTTAGTTAAAAGGCTGGTAGAAAAAAATAACAGCAGAAGTCTGAGTGTCTTGACAATTAAGCATTGTGTACCCCAAACTGGAAAACACAGAAATAACAAGATACAGATGGTAAGTAGTGGACTGGATTTTAACCTTCTTTGTTGCAAGATTTTGCTACTTTGTATACTAGCTTTCTGCATCTGGGATAGAGGAGAGGGGTTTGTTTGTTTATTCTGATGTAGATCATTGGAAATCAGTAGCCACACAGAAGTGACTTCTTTACTATTTTCAATATACACACACCCCTCAGCTCTCACCCTAAAGAAAATAAGAGATTGTTCACTCCAGAACCAAATATGAGTGACTAGAGCTTGGGAACACAAATTCAAGTTACCCCAAATACTATATTCCAAACTGGTAACATTTGTGATGTTTTTCTAAAAACTAAAGGACAGAAAGAAGCCGTAAGTGAAGTCTCTTCACATACCCTGGAGGAAACGTCAGCTAAGCCGCTATGGCAAATGGGGAAACCTCTGCTCCAAGTCTCAACTGTTGTCTGTGATGTTTTTAGTCTCTGGGCTGGTGGAAGCTAGGGGTCTGTTTGTCCATCCTGAAATGATTTAACTAATAACCACAAGGATATTAGGTCACAGGCAGAATTGGGAAATAAATGCTTATTTAGTGGGCTAGATAGCCCAAGATAATTTGGTTTTTGTATCTGCACCATTCCAATTCTCCACAACTATCGAAGTTTTAGTCAGTTAATCAGCCTTGTAGGGAGTTTAATATAGGAGTACCCCAACCAGGAACTGCAGTTCATACCTGGTTTATTTTATTTTTTTTATAAAGACATTGGGGATAAATTACTTTGATAATTTTACACACAGAAACAGAAAATTTGGCTCATAGTGAGTTAGTTTTAAAGATGCATTCTGTTGCTAATTGAGGTGGTAAAAGGATGGCCAGGTGTGAGAAGACAGAGTTGGGAGCAGCAGGAAAGCTAGAAGAGAAAGAACAGGAGAGAGGAAGGGAGAGGGCAGATGGGAGGCAAGAAGGGCAGGAGGCAGACAAGAGACTTGAAAGCTGTCGTCCAAGGTAGGGGAGCGTGCAGAGGAAAAACAGTTGGTTTGAGAAGCCACTTCGAGGGCAATTTGACACTGTCAGCATTTGAAGTCCCCTAACCCAGGGAGTTATTGGTATAGACTCAGAAATACATCAGCATCCAATGACAATTATTGCAACAAATCTGTAATAGCAGAGACTTGGGGCTGGGGTGGTAGCCTGTGTAATTTGCGTGAGTAAGGCTTTAGGTTTGATTTCTAGCCCTCTACAAAACAAAAACAATAAGCAGAAAATTATAATCAGCTTAAACATCCAGCAAATGCAATAAAATATCTTCTTCATTCAGTAGAAATCTAGGTGGATATAAAAAAGTGTAAGATAAGAGTTATGGATGTGAACACAGAAAAATATGTATATGATTGTTAAAAACATGTTGAGGAACATTATAGGAGATATGATTTTAATCTATAGAAACAAAAATATGATATAGCTAGTATACATCAAAAGGTCTTTATGCCGGTCCTGATAAAACCAGCAATGGAGAGGATGAGGCAAGAGCATTAATGTGAGTTTGAAGCCAGTCAAAGCTACAAAGTGAGCATTTTAAATATCCAATTAAAAAAGAGAAGAAAAGGAACAGAGAGAAGAGACAGGAGGGAGAGGGAGAGGGAGAGAAGCCATGGCAGGGGACGTTAAGATCCCGCTCTGTGTATTTACAGGTTGATATTAATGTTTTTTTTTTTTTTTTCTGGAGCTGAGGACCGAACCCAGGGCCTCGCCCTTATTAGGCAAGCGCTCAACCACTGAGCTAAATCCCCAACCCTGTTATTAATGTTCTTAAGGGATGGATGGTACTGGGCTTTGTATGGTTAGGTAGGCAATTATATTATCAATTGGGGAAAAAAGAGAAGAAAAGAAAATTAAAATTAAAAAAGAAACTAAAGAGCTGGAGAGATGGCTCAGTGGTTAAGAGCACTGTACTGTTTTTCCAGAGGTCGTGAGTTCAATTCCCAGCAACCACATGGTGGCTCACAACCATCTGCAATGGAATCCGATGCCCTCTTCTGGTGTGTCTGAAGATAGCTACAATGTATTCACGTACATAAAATAAATAAATCTTAAAAAAACTAAAAGCCAACAAAACCAAACGAACCTGTGCTTGCATGAATATATAGTAAACTCTTGATGGTTTGGGTCTTGATAGCTAACAGAGAACTGTTAGCAGGACATCCACTGGCCTCTGAGAAGGGAGCTCTGATTTACTGATGTGCTCATGGTTACTGATAAGAGGCTTCAGCTTCCTGTTCGCCCAGGGACACCAACAGAGCCCAGACCTGGGCAACTCTGTTCTTGCTGGGAGTGGGCAACTTTCATTATAATGTTTGGGCTTTGGGGTGAGCCTTGGGAAGACAATTTCCTCATCTATAATCTTAGGATAATAACGATCTTTACTGACAAGGATTATTCTGAATATTAAGAGTACAGAGATAGATACACTTAGACAACGCTTAGCCCTGTGTCTTCCCTGGTCAGGACCCATAAGCTGTAGCCACTGCAGTTATTAATAAGGTGGAGAAGTTCAGGATCAAATTTCCATCTTTTCAGGCCTTCATTTTCTTTATTTATGCCTTCCCCCCTCCTTGTGGAGAGGAAAGCAATTTGATATGTGGAATTGAAAGCAGACAGATTTACCTACGATTTCATGCTAGGCCATCACAGCTTATGTTTGGAGTCTATAGGAAGAAAGAATTTTTTTTTCTTCATTTCGATTCCCCTCAACACAGCTTAAGTTCTTATCTGACAATTTGTATTGGTCATTAAGGCAGCCATTCCGGAATACAGACCTCTCAATTTTAAAAATTCTTTCATAACGTTTAGTACTTTTTAAATGGAGTAATTTTAGTGCATTAAATTTATTCTGTGAGATGACATTAGGCCACATTCCTATTTGTTTTCTTGTGCTGATTTAATGTACTTTCAGATTCTTAAAATGTCTTTTTTATAATACTTCATGATTGCAAGGGATGCTTTTAAAATACGTTGACCCCAGCCCACCCCCCACCCCCCCCCATAAAAAAGAAGAGAGGAAAAGGAGAACGCCTTTGACTTGCAGTTCATATGCCTTTTGCTGGCTCTTTACTGCTTCAGCGTCAGCAGCTTGTGGTAAGACGAAATTTGAGTTACACCAGCAACCAGTCCCGGGATAGTGGGAGCCAGGCATGTAGTCACACCACGGCAGGAACTTGTGCTCACTGATGTATTTATGTAATAGTTCATCATTGAGAAATGACACTCTTAGAAAAAGTGCTGCTGAGTGGAAGAGTACACTTCCCCTGTTTT
Organism: Rattus norvegicus; assembly: GCF_021556685.1. Taxonomy (NCBI): domain Eukaryota; kingdom Metazoa; phylum Chordata; class Mammalia; order Rodentia; family Muridae; genus Rattus; species Rattus norvegicus. The sequence goes on along the minus strand of NC_141549.1, from coordinate 5,195,874 downwards.
CCAAGGGCCAGGCAATTCCCTCGAATGTTGACAGTGCCCCGCCCCCCCCTGCAGTATGCTATGAAGCTCAGTTCTACCATGGCTTCCATTCCCACAACGGGAAGTCAAATCCCACAGGTCAATGGTTGCATCCTTCTACGTCCAGACCCTTTCATCTCATACAATGTAGCAGTTTGCAGAATCCCTTTTGAGACATCTGCTGTAGAAGCCGCTGCTCTAAAGAAGTGGGTGCATCAAACATTCGCGGGTGCATCAAACATTCGCCGGTGCTTTAACAATAACACTGAGCTGTCATGGAAAATTCAGCTATCAAGTGTGCTGGTTCAGTTTCTTTTAAGTCCTCCCAATTACTGATTGCTGATCAGAGATCATGTAAACAAGGATGTTCGGGGCTGGAGAGATGGCTCAGCTGTTAAGAGCACTGTACTGAGAGAAGCCAACGCTTGAGTCTGGCGCCTTAGACCACTCGGCCATATGGCTAAGATCAAAAACTCAGGTGACAGCAAATGCTGGCGAGGATGTGGAGAAAGAGGAACACTCCTCCATTGTTGGTGGGATTGCAGACTGGTACAACCACTCTGGAAATCAGTCTGGAGGTTCCTCAGAAAATTGGACATTGAACTGCCTGAGGATCCAGCTATACCTCTCTTGGGCATATACCCACAAGATGCCCCAACATATAAAAAAGACACGTGCTCCACTATGTTCATCACAGCCTTATTTATAATAGCCAGAAGCTGGAAAGAACCCAGATGCCCTTCAACAGAGGAATGGATACAGAAAATGTGGTACATCTACACAATGGAGTACTACTCAGCTATCAAAAACAATACCTTTATGAAATTCATAGGCAAATGGTTGGAACTGGAAAATATCATCCTGAGTGAGCTAACCCAATCACAGAAAAACACACATGGTATGCACTCATTGATAAGTGGCTATTAGCCCAAATGCTTGAATCACCCTAGATGCCTAGAACAAATGAAACTCAAGACGGATGATCAAAATGTGAATGCTTCACTCCTTTAGAAGGGGAACAAGAATACCCTTGGCAGGGAATAGGGAGGCAAAGACTAAAACAGAGGCAGAAGGAACACCCATTCAGGACCTGTTCTACATGTGGCCCATACATATACAGCCACCCAATTAGGCAAGATGGATGAAGCAAAGAAGGGCAGGCCGACAGGAACCGGATGTAGATCTCTCCTGAGAGACACAGCAAGAATACAGCAAATACAGAGGCGAATGCCAGCAGCAAACCACTGAACCGAGAATAGGTCCCCTATTGAAGGAATCAGAGAAAGAACTGGAAGAGCTTGAAGGGGCTCGAGACCCCATTTGTACAACAATGCCAAGCAATCAGAGCTTCCAGGGACTAAGCCACTACCTAAAGACTATACATGGACTGACCCTGGACTCTGACCTCATAGGTAGCAATGAATATCCTAGTAAGAGCACCAGTGGAAGGGGAAGCCCTGGGTCCTGCTAAGACTGAACCCCCAGTGAACGTGATTGTTGGGGGAGGGCGGCAATGGGGGGAGGATGGGGAGGGGAACACCCATAACGAAGGGGAGGGAGAGGGGTTAGGGGGATGTTTGCCCGGAAACCGGGAAAGGGAATAACATTCGAAATGTAAATAAGAAATACTCAAGTTAATAAAAAAAAAAAAACAAAAGAACAACAACAAAAAAAGAAACAGTCCTCGACAGATACAAGAAGATTGACATAGTCCCATGTATTCTATCATTGCACCAGGGACTAAGGTCTTCAATTACAACAAAAACTACAGAAAGCCAACATGCACGTGGAAATTGAACAAAGCTCTACTCAACGTTAGTTTTGTTGTGGTTTGCCCTGGAGTTATCTGTATTTTGATGCTAATTCCACTGCCCCTAGCATGGCTGCCTAGTCACTTACTGAGACTAGGTGACTTGACCAGAACATTTTCCCCCATTTAATTTGTAAAATAGAGGTGAGGGCAGGTACAAGATAGGAGGAGGCCTGTCATTGGATGAGAAGGAGGGATGGGCTGCAGAAGAGTTTGAAGGAAGAGGAGGAGACAGGAACGGAGGGGAGAGAGAGTAGCCTGTAGATAACATGGAAGGAATGTTCTTAAGGGATGGATGTGTACTGGGCTTTGTGTCTTTAGGTGTGCAATTATATCTTAGCAATTGGGTCATAAGGTTACTGTGTTGTGTGTTCTTTCATGTAGTGATTCATGTGTAAGAACGTGTGCAGTGGCTGGAAACACTGGGCCACCGTGGATTTGGGATGTTTCTGGCAGAGAAACCTGCCTTGGGAACTAGATGGGTAGATAGATTGCTGCCAGGCTCAGAGAGAGACCGTCAGCAGTGTGATATGGGATGGAGCAAAGCAGGTGAGAGGCTTTGCTGATTGAGATTTAAGATATCTGCCAAATATCATGGGGAACTGCAGTGCTGGATCTAGAGGGAGTGAAAGAAAGCCATTTTATATCTTACAATTTTACAACAACATAATTTGGTTAAGGAAGAAAGAAAAAATAAATAAAAGACTTTAGGAATTTAATGCAAATGAAGGCACAACATACCCAAACTTATGGGACACAATGAAAGCAGTTGTAAGAAGAGAATTCGAAGTTCTGAATTCCTCCGAACACAAACTGGAAAGAGTATACAGCAGCAGCTTGACAGCACACCTGCAAGTTCTAGAACAAAAAGTAGTGAATACACCCAAGAGGATTAGACAGCAGGACACACTGAAACTCAGTGCCGAAATCAACCAAAGAGAAACAATCAATCAAAGAAACAAACAAACAAACAAACAAAAACTCTACATAGAATCAACAAAATCAGAAGCTAGTTCTTTGAGAAAATCAACAAGGTAGAAAAGTCCTTAGCCAGACTTAGCACAGGTCACAGTGACAGTATCCAAATTATCAAAATCAAAAATGAAAATTGAGACAAAACAAAAACAGAAAATATTAAAAAAAACTTATCAGATTCTACTCCAAACACCTATACTCAACGAAAGTGGAACATCAGGAAAAAGTGGACAATTTTCTATACAGATATCAAGGACCAAAGTTAAATCAGGGTCAGATTAAGCCATTTAAACAGTTCCATAACACCTAAGGAAATACAAAGAGTCATTAAAAGTCTCGGGGCTGGGGATTTAGCTCAGTGGTAGAGCGCTTACCTAGGAAGCGCAAGGCCCTGGGTTCGGTCCCCAGCTCCGAAAAAAAGAACCAAAAAAAAAAAAAAAAAAAAAAAGTCTCCCAACCAAAAACAAAACAAAACAAAACAAACACACACACACACACACACACACACACACACACACACACACACACACACACACAAAACCAGAACCAGATGGGTTTAGTGCAGAATTCTTCCAGAACTTCATAGAAGGCCTTATACCATTACTCTACAAACTATTCCACAACATAAAAATAGAAAAAAACCTTACCTAACTACTTCTATGAAGCCACAATTATGCTTATACTTAAAGCACTGATCAAAGAAGAGAACTCCAGAACAATTTCCCATCAGAATACCTATTACAAAATACTCAATAAATTTCTACCAATCCAAATCCCAGAACACATCAAAATAACCACCCATCCCGATCAAGTAGGCTTCATCGCAGGAATGAAGGGATGTTAAAGTATATGTAACTCCACAAATCTAATCCACTGTATGAAGAAACTCATAGAAAAAAAACCCATGTTCATCTTACTGTATATTGTGATGGTTTTCATATGTTTGGCCCAGGGATTTGCACTATTAAAAGGGATGGCCTTGTTTGAAAAAAAAAAAAAAAAAAAAAAGAGCACTGTACTGCTCTTCCAGAGGTCTTGGGTTCAATTCCCAACAACCACGTGGTGGCTCACAGCCATCTATTCTGGTGTGTTTGGAGACAGCTACACTGTGCTCGTACCAGAAAATAAAGATATAGTTTTTTAAAAAGAATGTTTGCCTGTTTGATTTGGTACTGGGGACTGAATGAGAGCCCTTACAGATGCTAGGCAGGGCTCCCCCGCCCCCACTCAAGTGGTAGCTTTGCCCCTCTGTGAATTCGGGTTGTTATTGCTATGAAGAGACACCATGGGTACACAACTCTTATAACATAAATCATTTTATTGGCGCTGGCTTACAGTTCAGAGGTTTAGTTCATTATCATCATGGCAGGAAGCACGGTGGCGCGGACAGACGTGGTGCTGGAGAAGGAGCCGAGAGTTCTACATCTGGGTTCGAAGGCAGCAGGAAGAGAATGCACATCAGAGACCTCAAAGCCCGCCCCCAGTGACGCACTTCCTCCAACAAGGCCACACCTCCTAATAGCGCCACTCCCTGGTGACCAAGCATTCAAACGGGTGAGTCTATGGTGCCATTCTTATTCAAACCACCACAACCCACATATACTTTTTATATTTGAGACAGGATCCACCAACTTTTCTGGGCTTCGAACTTACTCTAGAGCCCAGGAAGGCCTCGTTCTCAGCCTCTTACGTGGCTGGAATTATAGGCTCTACAAAAATGATGTATAATTATTTAGCAAAACTTTTATTTTTCAGATCATTGTCTCTGCATTGTGTGGGATACAACTGAGTAACTAAATCCGGCACATCTGAGAAACACGTGTCGTTGCATGGACCACGCCTGTGAAATGGCCGGCACTTATCCAGAAACACAGGAGCAAGTGTGAGCGTGTCTAAAACCTCCCTCTGAAATAGATTTCTCACTGACCTTTGTCATTGGCTGCCCTGTCAGCATATATAGGGTTGTTTTCTGCCCCATCAAAATTCATCACCATTTCCCGGTGTCATGGCAGACGGAGAGATCTGTGGCCCAGCATCGTGTAGAGGCCTCTTCACTGCAGCTGACTTATTTTACAACCTGGGTTCAGTTAGTGGGGAAGGGAGACTAAGTCTGACGTGATGCCACGGAGCCCTAACACGAAACCACCTCTGATCCGTCTTTAGTCAAGGCAGGTGTTTGGGAGCTGTGGAAAGGAGTTCTCCTTCCCTCCAAAACTCTGCTGGTGTCATTCCACAATTTGCAGCCACTGGCAATGCCTTCGACCAGACACCAAGGATCAGAACGTCCTCTGACTTCCCTTCGCTGTGCCTTCTGGGTTTCTTCTGATGAGTACAGAGACAGCGGGGAGGAAGAGGGAACGGCCCTCCTTTATCTGAAGCTGATTGCCTAAGGCTCTTTTGGGTGACAGTTTTCACTGTAACAACACTAATGAGATGTCATTTGGCCTATAAGGGGGGTGGGGAGAAAACATGAAAAGGATCAGAATAAGGCCAGCACGGTAACACCTGCCTTTAATTCCAGCACCCAGGAGATATTGAGGCTGGAGGATAATGGATTCCAGGCTAGCCTGAGCTACAGAGTAAAACCCTTTTTCAAAACAAAGGCAAACAAACAAACAAAAATCCCACTGTAAATCAGCATAAAACGAAGAGAGAAAAGGTTTTCTACAAAAGGGGTGTACAGCTTTCAGATGCTCTCTTCCTCAGCAGCTATCTGTCCTTGGGAGGTCCCTCAGTGCTAGCTTCCGATTTGCCCTTGGGCGAATTTTTGCGCCACTTATTCCTGGACATACCGCAGGTATAGCTGTGGCCGGGTAGGTATGTATATGCAGACACTCAGTATTCTGTCTTCGTCTTTCCCCAAGATCCGCCCTGCCAGCTTCTCTTGTTTGTGGTCCCCTAAGGTGCACGGCAGCCCAAGGATGAAACCAACACCCCAATTTGCAGTTTCCAGGGTAGCTCAGTTCCCTAAGCAGTGAAGGTCATGTAACGACTGACTAATTTATTCTCTTTTATTCTGAAAATTAGGGAAGTTTTTTATTAAATTCTTCGCAACAGGACTTTTGATCCAAACTGTCTCTTAATCTTGTGTTTGATAAATAATAAATGTCTCACTGCTCACCAGAATGTGCTGTAGTCAGTGATTACTAATGCCTCATTTGCATGTGAAATTGATATTCCATACGGCTGGCCCAATCATTTAGGTCTATCCCAATAGGGAGACACAAATTAATTTGAGAAGTTCGAGTTGCAAACTATTGAAAGCTATCGAGCAATTACCAGGACAGACCTAGATGTTCAGGTTCTGGGTTAAGGTGGCAGACTTTAAGCTGTCTCTGTGCAAACTGGAGAAGGAGAAAATCTGAATAGGAGAGTCTAGGCTTGATCTCAGCGAGGTAGAGAGTTTCAGAAGCCCACAGAGGAAGTCCAGAGCAGTACTTAAAAGCTCTCATGGGGAGTCCTGGAGGCTTGGCAACAAGGGGCAAATCTTTGGTTTGGGTGCTGACTTCAAAATAGGAAGTGCATTCTGAATGTTCTCTGCCATAAAGATCATTCACCATTCAGTGTCAATCATTCTATCCTCATCCGAGAATGCTTGTTAGACTCCCGTGGTACCCACACCACTGTGGCCAGAACACTTGAGTTACGCACTTCTGATTGGTGTTAGGGTTCATCGAAGAAAGCAAACGTTCGACTCTTTCTTAACATCCAATGGATTTTAGATGTCGTGCACAGATCAGTGGTGGTTTGACCTTTGTCAGCATGAGTCATGTAGCCAAATGGTTTTTCCTCCGAATCTCTGGTTCATCCCACATTATGGTTAATACATTGCCAACAGGCGAAGAGTACTATGTCATACAAAGGGTTACAGAAGCTCCGCTTCTGTACTGAGAATTGGACCTAGGTTATCACACAATGTTCTGTTAAGCTGGGCCACTAGCATTTCAAGACTCATTTCTCTTTTGAGGCAGGGTCTTGTTATGTAGACCAGGATGGCCTTGGATGAACTCATAGGGTTCTGTCTGCCTTTCTGTCTCTTGAGTTCTGGGATTAAAGACCTACACCCCCATGCTCAGCTCAAAGTTCATTTTCATTAACGTGACAATATGAAGATTAACGTTTTACTCTTGTCCTTTTGCAGCAGACCTTTATACGTAATTTAGGAATTGAGTCTGATGGTTTACAAGTGTCAGAAACACTCCAGCTTGAGTGTTATGCCAGTAATGATGTGGCAATTATTTCCCTCCTTTTGGTGGTGGCGCTGAAGAGGGTACTTCTAGTTCATAGAGGGGCTTTATATTGATTAAGCCAGGCAATGTATGTTATGGTAAAAAAAAAAAAACCAGCCCAACTGGCTTAGCATAAGAACCGTTCTGGCATCACTCACGTGAGTCTGCTGTAAGACAGAGCAGGTCTCTGAGCAGCTGCCCTCTTCCGTGGACTTAACATTCCAGGGACTGCCTCTCTTATGCTGTGTCTTTGCTAACGTACTCCTCTGTGACTGCTGTGGCAGGAGAAGGGAGGGGGTCTGGAAACTGGCTCCCCCTTGGATGTTCATTAACAAGACAGAGAGGACGAGCACACTCTCAGTCTCCCAGCAGCACTGCAGGTCGCTTGGCCAGAGTGGAGGAGTAAGGTGATCTGGGAAGTGAAGCTCACCTGAAAGTCAATGACAAGGATACTTGTTTATTGTTCCGTATCAGGCCATTAGAATCTTCATGACCGCTTTCATCACTCCTTTGAACAGCGTATTGGGGGGAAAAAAGAAATAAATGCGCCAGTGTGACAGTAATGAGACAAACATGGGAGATTCCGCCATGCTCTTGAAATGGTAGGGCCAGAGATTCCCAGCAACCACATGGTGGCTCACAACCATCTGTAATGGGATCTGCTGCCCTCTTCTGGCGTGTCTGAGGACAGCTACAGTGTTCATAAAGTAAATAAATCTTTAAAAAACAAAGGTTGAAAGTAACTAGTAGTAAGTTAGGAAGGTCACAATTGCACAGTTGTTGCTGGATGCATAACTGTAATCATATCTCTATGGAGAATGAGGCAAGAAGACTGGACTTGAGGCCAGCCCAAGCTCCATAGTGTGCCCCTGTCTTAAAAGCAAACCAAATGAGCAGAAGGGAGCACCGGACGTTCTAATGGAGACCATGAGTCTTTCTCTTCAAGGACTTTGGCTGAGAGAACCACCATCCTCCAAAGGTATTCACATCCTGATCGGTAACATCGGCGACTGCATTGCATTCACAGCAAGGAGGCTGGAAGTTACAGGGACAACCTCATCAATGGACCTTCACATACGTAAGGAGATTGTTCTGGGCTATCCAGGGATGTTCAGCATCATCCAAAGGGCTCTTTAGTGTGGGTGAAAGGGGTTGAAGAGAGAACAGACCCAGAAGATGGCAGTGTAAGGAGGCTGTAGCATGAACTCGTTGGATTTGAAGCTGGTGAAAGGTGCCACAAGCTGAGGAACTTCGGACAGAACCAGGGCTTGAGAAGACAAAGGATATCTTTCCCCCAAGCCCTCATGTGGAACACTGGGTCACAGGCAAATAAGGACGACTGCTGTGCCCACCAGCGTCTCTGCTCATGTGATCTTCTAGAAGAAAGGTTGATGTGGGAAGCTGGCATTTGTTGGGAGGCTGTGTGCAAAGTGCAGAATTACTTTCTTTAGTCCTTTAGTATTCTTTAGTATTTGTCTAGATAGATGCCCCTGCAGGAGGAAGAAAGTGGGGGAGGGCACCGGTTTTTTTTAGGAAACCCTAAGGCTGCGTCTTTCCCAATCATCTAAGTCATCTTGTTAATCTGCTGAAAAAACTTATACAGGAGAAGAGGAGAGGAAAATGGAAAGCAGTGGCTTGTATCAGAAACTCGGCGTGTCATTACAAACACTAGATTCCACAGCTAAAATTCAAGGAATATTCAGGGAAGTCATTGGTGAATTACTCTGGAGCAAGTGAAGCCTAGGGCTGAAAAGTTAGAAGAGAGCTTTGGGTATGATCAATTACTTGGCAAGGAAAAGAGAAAGAAAAAAAAAGGAGAATCAAGGAGAACAAGTACAGCCCGTCTGTTCGAGTCTAGGAGGTAGCCAGGATGAGTGGCCAAGTCCCAGTTTCTATGAAGGTTTAAAGTAAACTCATCATCGTGTTAATGGATGACTGTCTAGGTAAATGGACAGATAGGTAAGGGGGTAGGTAGAGAAGAGCCACAGCAGGAGAGTTGCTGTTTAGAATGACCAGCATTATAACACACTCACAGACATAACAAAGAGGCAAGCATTCGGTTCCATGAAGAATTGTTGAAGACTTGGTTCATGAGAGTCCCTAAAGGCCATCAGTGGTAGACACCCAGCTAGACTGCACCCAACAGTCTTTTCTATCTTTCCAGATGTGGGTGGATGGCTGACTATTCTTTTCATTCTATCTGATTAATTCTGCACTGAATAGAACTAGGAAATATCCTAAAGGTCTTTTATGTCTCTGCTAAGCTACGCCATTTGTAATTATTCTCCTGCTTCCTGCCCCAGTTCATTGTCGGGAGTTCTGCTCCACTCGAGTGGTGAGCATGTTATCACCAGCAGCTGCTCTGTAGCAATGACGGCAAAAGACAGCCAAAGTTTTACCTTTTTAAAGAGAGTCTCATGGTCAAGGCTGGCCATCTATTCACTACATAGCTTCTGGTCTTCCTGCCTTCCGGCTGTTGGGATTACAGGCATGTGTCACCACCCCTGATTTCACCAGGTTTTATGCAGTGCAGGATATCAAACAAAGGTCTTTGCTCATGCTGGACAAAGAAGCATCGTGCCATCAGAGGTGACCTGCCAAACCTTTATAGAGCTGCTTTTTAATCAAGTTTCATTTCCACCATGCTTCAACAAGCAGTTAGGATAGGCTTCAAAACCCCCCGTGTTACAAGAAGATACAAGTAAAAGTTAGCAATGAAGAAATGAGGGCAGAGGGAAACTGAGGAGGAGAAACAAAAGATCTCAGGAGGCACCATTCCCTTGTGGGATGTCATAGATCACACCGTGCACACACATCAGACCACATGCACATGTGTGTGCCCCCAGCTCTCTAGCAATTCATAGGGCAAGATTATCAGTCCCACGACAAGTCAGATGGTCAGAACCAGAACAGTAATTCCTGGAATCTAGAGCAGAGAGAAACTCCCATTAGTGGTCTCTGTAGAGAGGACCCTTGCAAATTTAATGGGTCGTGTTCTCAGTAGCTCTCTTCCTGAAGAGGATAAATTTTGTCACCTTCTTGAGTATAAGCTTTTGGTACCATTCCCTAGCAGAATTTAGCCATACTACCCTACAGAGGGGTCAAAAGCATGTGTTTCCATTTCTCTGCGGTCCGTGGTTTAAGGAGTCAGGTAATCCCAGCACTCGGGATGCAGAGGCACGGAGGATGGAGGATTTGAGACCCCTCTGGGCTATGCAGTAGCACTGTGGTCTCAGAAACACTACAACCAACCCCAAACGTAAAAAGTACTTAGAGATACTACAGGGTAGACAAGTGCTCCTCCGTATACATCCCTGCTCTGCTGGGGCCCTGCAGGGGGTTAGCATGTGTGTGTTCTATTCTTTGTTTTATGAACAGGATGCAGGGAAAGCGGATGGTCCTTGCAGAGAGTGAGTTGGGGAAGAGCTTTGTTCTTCCTTTTCTTAGGGAGCTCTGGAAAGAAGGGGTGTATGTGTCTGTGAGCATGGTTAGTGGAGTGTGTGTGTGTGTTTGTTTGTGATGTGTATGTGTGTGGTGTGTATGTGTGTGATGTAGTGTGTATTTGCATGTGTGTGATATGATGTGTGTACATACATGTGTGATGTGTGATATGAATTTGTTTGGTGTGATGTGTGTACATGTATCATATATGTGTGTGTGTGAGAGATGGTGTGTATGTGCACGTGTGTGTCATGTGATGTGTGCACATGAATGTGTGTATGTGTGTGTGTGATGTGTGTATATGTGAGATATGGTATGTATGTTCATGTGTGTGTGTGGTGTGATGTGTATACATGCATGTATGCGTGCGTGTGTGTGTGTTTGTTTGTGATGCATATGTGTGTGGTGTGTATGTGTGTGATATAGTGTGTATTTGCATGTGTGTGATATGATGTGTGTACATACATGTGTGTATGTGTGATATGGGTTTGTTTGGTGTGATGTGTGTGCATGCATCTGTGTATGTGTGTGTGTGAGATATGGTGTATATGTGCACGTGTGTGTCATGTGATGTGTGCACATGAATGTGCGTATGTGTGTATGTGTGTGTGTGATGTGTGTATATGTGAGATATGGTATGTATATTCATGTGTGTGTGTGCTGTGATGTGTATACATGCATGTGTGTGTGTGTGTGTATGTGTGTGTGTGTGTTGGGTTGATAAAGGGTGGGAAGCCTCCTCTCCCAGCAGCTCAAGCCTATGTGTGCTTTGGCAGGAGAGCCAGTGGTTAGAGATCTTCCCCTCTGAGTTTTGAGGAATTTGATGGAGACCCTGTGAATAGGGCTGGCTGGGGCACCATAACCATCACCGAAATCAGAGGTACTAGTTGCCTGCTCTTGCCCATGTTCGAGTCCCCTCTAAGGCCCTAGATGCTCATCTGACTTGACATGTAAACAAAATTAACTCATGCTACCCTCTACAGCTCAGCACTGTCGTTGCCCCAAATCCCAAGGCCGGCGAAGTGTGGGAAGGCCTCCAGGATCCAGCGGTAGCTACTCACCTCACATCATTGGCAGGAAAAGGAAACAACAAGCCAGATTCCTTCAAGAGCACTTCAGTTGATTTTCTATGCTACGGTCATAGGGATCTTCTCAAAACATAAATCTCACGTGTCACTTTCCCATGGAAACCCTGCTGTAATTTCCCAAGCTCTTCAGCACAAAGCTGTGGGTTTGAGGGATGGGTGACAAGGACCTTAGCTGCTATTCTTCTCCTTCTTCTTCTTCTCTTCTTCTTCTTCTTCTTCTTCTTCTTCTTCTTCTTCTTCTTCTTCTTCTTCTTCTTCTTATTATTATTATTATTATTATTATTATTATTATTATTATATTTTCATCATCACCATCACCACCACCATCATCATCGTCATCATGAGGATGTCTTTCAACATGCTATGTAGCCAAGGGTCATCTTTTTTTTTTTTAAAGATTTATTTATTATATATAAGTACACTGTAGCTGTCTGCAGACACACCAGAAGAGGGCATCAGATCCCATTACAGATGGTTGTGAGCCACCATGTGGTTGCTGGGATTTGAACTCAGTACCTCTGGAAGAGCAGTCAGTGCTCTTAACCCCTGAGCCATCTCCCTAGCCCCACCAAGGGTCATCTTGAACTGACTTTCCTGCCTCTACTTCCCAAGTGCTACAGTGTAGGTGTGCTTCGCTGGAGTTGTTTTACATAATCAGGTCTGCATGCATATTAGGCAAGTGCGTAACCATCTTAGCTGTGTCTCCCTAGACTATACCAACTACATTAGGTTTGAGACAGGGTCTCTCTAAAGTGCCCAGGCTGACCTTGACTCATGGTCCTTTTGCCTCAGTCTCCTGACATCCTGGGATCATAGAATTTCAGCCTCAGTTTCCCTCCACCAGCTCCTCCCTCTGGTTTCTCCTGCTCCTCCCCCTTCTCTTCCACTGCTCTACTTGTCCAGCTTCTCAGGCCCTGGGGCACCCATTTTCTTTTTTCTACCTGAATGGCCAGACGCAGGCTATTCCTTCTTTTTAGGAAGCTAATTTTACTCTTTCCTCTGTTAGGCCAGCCCTGAGGAATTTTGCTTCAGGTTATAGCCTGGAAATCAAGGAGTGGTTCTGGCCCCTCAGGTGACATGGAGCTGGCTCTCTTATATCTCCATGTTTTCCAACTGTGGTGTAATGTTAGGAAGGTGACAACCGCAGAGACACCCCATGTGCTAGTGCTTTGGGGCAAAAGATTTTTATTTCTCACCTGGCTGAGATTCTCGTGCGGTGCCTCCTAGCAGCTAGGGAGACTACAGGGGGACTCAAGGCCCCATACACTTTTGTAGGGTAGCTCTTCCAGCTTTTAAGGCAATGGTTTTCAACCCATGGGTGTTGAACGACTCTTTCACAGGGGTTGCCTAAGACCTAAAACACGGATATTTATATTATGATTCATAACAATAGCAACATTACACTTATGAAGTAGCAACAAAAATAATGTTATGGTTGGGGCTCACCACAACATGAGAAATTGTGCTAAAGTGTCACAGGATTAGGAGGGCTGAGAACCGCTGGTCTAAAGCCTCAGAGGGCTCGACATCAATCTAGGGAAGAAGAAAAAAGGCACACCCATTCCTCCCGGCCTTTATGCCAATGCCATGACACAGGGGGAGCACAGATCTCAGTGGGCACACTGCTCTGATAATTAACTGCCTATGCCTCCGACTCTGATCTTGGGGAATGGGAGCAAACCAAAGCATTGCTCACTGTTAAAACCAATTTGCCAGCTTCATACCTGGCAACCGGATTCAGGGTGGAGGAAGGAGATAGCCACCATGGAGGAGGGCAATTCTTCCTGACACTGCTTTCCCGTTCTCTGCAGTGGTGGAGAGATGGGCACAGAAGATAAGCTACCTTGCTTTGCTTTTGCTGCCGGACAGACCCTGTCAAAGGTGTCGGCTCCTTCCACAGATTGGAGCATTCGTTGTGGGTGGACGGGCTCTATAACGGCAGGTGCCCTTCAAGGCACGAGGATCTCCTTGCAGAATGAAGCCTTCTGATTACACTTGTTATAATGTTTTATGGAGTAGAGAGAAAATCTCTGCTGCTGTGATGGGCATTATAGCTCCACCCCACATCTGGCACCTGCCTCAGAGTCCACGGAAGTGGGTGGTTAGCACGCCTTTCAGAACCCGTTCTTACAAGGTGCCTATGAATTCTGAGTGTCTCTAGCAGCCATTTGTGTGCTAGTGTGGGGAACACAACAGTAGGAAACCAACCAACCATCAGTTAGGGTAGAAACAGAAGGAATGAGTAGACCTGGTGTGTAATTGGCTGATGAACCTGGAGGTGCAGAACTGTCTTTCCTGCAGCATGGTTCTAGTTAAGTCTCCAGGTAGAAGAGCTTGTTTTGTTAACATTTGGGGCCACACCTTGTTTCCCCCTTCCCAGGAATCCCTTCTGCCCTGACCCCTGCAGGCCAAGTAGGTGTTATCCCAGCTGCGTTCTGGCTCTCCACAGAGAGTCACGTCCCACTAAAGCTTCTGACTTCAGGAGAGGCAGGGCAGGTAGGAATGGTCTTTCTCCAAGCTATACACACTGTGGCAGGAATGAAGATGTTCTCAAGAGACACTTTGTTCCCTGTAGCTAACAGACCATTGAGACGATGTCCCCAGAGCATTGGAATTTTCCGGGAAATCTCATGCTAGATGAGGGAAGAGGCTGGAGCCTGGTGACAGTCACAGGAGGAACTTTTCTCCCATAAAGAGATGCCACACAGTTCCTGTCAGAGCACCCTGCAGGAGAGACTGCAGCCAAGAAGACAGCGATGGGTGAAACAACACCTTTACTGTGTGCTTAGCCTTGGTATCCTGGCCTTCTATTTAAACCTAAGCCTCCTGGGAGGACCCCAGAGATGGACTTGTGTGTGTGGTGAGGGGTGGGTACTGGGTTCTTCATTATCCTTCCCAGTGTGACCACATGGAATGATTTCCTTCTTCATTTTTTGTTGCTATTCATTTGTGCTACTGAGTAAGAGTGGGTGAGCCTCACTTTTTAGGACTGCTACTAGGGCCCAGGATTTGACCCTAAGGCCAACAGATCATCCTGCTTATGGACTAAGAACCAGGCTGAGGCCTTATGGGATCACAGGTCCTCAGGCGGGGCACGGCCGTGTCAGGCTTTCACAGGCTCCCATGACTCTGAACCTCAGAGAAGGCTCAAGCATTCCCACTCCTTCCCCTACAGTCTTCTTCAACCAGTGAGCAGCTTAAGCAGATAATGACATCAGCCCTGTGATGACATCAGCCCCATGAATACTGACGGGCTGTCCAGCAAGTCTGGAGGCCTGTATGTGGACCGACCGGCTTACTTAGTCTTTACACATTTTCTATGTGTGAGCTCCAATACCATCACCTTAGGTAGAAGGAAGTTAAAGAACAGAGGAGGCAAATCCCCCAGGGTAAAGGTAAGAGGAGAGAACGTGGGCTCCTAGTCTGCTATATAACGAAGGGTGGTTCTTCTTGAAAATCAGGTCAGCTCTTAAAGTCACAATGTCATTCTGATATCATTATTTAAAGTGCAAACAACGACTGAGCAGGGCTACGTGGGCCTGGAATACTAGCACTGTACAGAGGAAGCAATAAGATGGGTCAAGGACAGCCTATGGGATGAGATTCTGTGTGTGTGCGTGTGTGTGCGTGTGTGCGTGTGTGTGCGTGTGTGTGTGTTAGGTAAACAGAAAGTGTATAAAATCACTATTGAAGGTGGAAACCTTCTCTCAGGTGTGTAAGTGATACATATCCTGGCAGGCAGGAGCCAAGGAATTCCACAAAGTCACAACACACAACAAACCTCACACAAGAGATGTTTTGGGAAAAACCCAGATAGGTGGCTGCCTCTGCTCTAGAGAGAAGCAGCAAAGAACTGAACAGGAGGCAGGCTTTATATAGACTTGTGTGTGTGTGTGTGTGTGTGTGTGTGTGTGTGTGTGTGTGTGTCTTTCCATGGTAGCCTGGTATTAGAGGGATTTTGTGATCTGATCTTAGGGCAATCTCAGATATTGGTGGGATTTTTGTGGCCTGATTTGGAGTATGTATGTATGTATGTATGTATGTATGTATGTATGTATGTATGTATGTATTTAATTCTATAGGGCTATTTATTTATTTATTTGTTCTGTAGTGCAGGGCCTGGTCTGGGCACTTTCCCACCTTGAGGGGCTAGAAACAGCTACTGTGGTCATTAGAGAAATCTGGGGGTGGGGTCTAGCACACCTGGAAGGGCTTCCAGGATGTTCTTTAGTAGAGGTCACACCATGGAGGGTCCTTTTCAGGTCTATATGAAACCAGAATATTTTCTACAAAGTGAAGAGCATGCCGTGAGTGTTGTTTTCAGGCAAGGACAGTTACCCGAATCATGTCCTGAGACTACAGACGGCTCGCCCGTCACTTAAGGTCAGATCCTTTAATGAGGCATCTTCTTTACCGTCAGTGCGCTCTACAATTCCCTTCCAGACTCTATCCCCACTGATAGGTGGTGAACGACTATAGTCTGCATGACAGACCCATCTCTACACCATACTTGACTGGCCCAGAGTTCCATGGTCTTCCCCAGCCACCTTGGCTGAAGTAGCATGTCCATTCCCTCCGCCTCTTTCCCACCCCTCTGCTTCTCTTCTGTTAGGTTGGGTTGGTGGCTCTCAGTCTTGAAAGGGACAAATTAATTCTATCCCATACCCTGGGGTGGCTAATTAGCATATGAAGGGTCCTAATCTGAAATCCCTAGGCCCGGTTAGGTTAATAAGCATAGAAAGATTAGAAGTAATTTTTTGACTGGAGACATTAGTGGGGCTGCAGAATGCAAGGCAGATTTTGCTGGATTCGGTGCTAAGTGGAGCACAGGATCTCTTGTCAACAAAGCAAGAAAGAGTGCTGGTTAAGGATCCTACGGTGTGACGTGTTTTCCTTTCTCTCGCTCTGTCTTCACCAGGTGCTCTGGTTTGGGTGTGGTTTGTCACCAAAGGTTCTTGGAGGAGGTTTGGTTCCCATGCGTAGATAGGGTGGGAGTCTTAAAAGCTGGGCCCTTGGAAGGTCATTAGATCATAGAGGTCTCACCTTCATGGGTGGATTAATTTTGGTCTCCTAGGAGTAGGTCAGGTCTGGGCGTGGCAGTTATACCGACGGCATCCCTGCTCTTTCCTCGGTCTCCTGCTTCCTGTCTCAGCACGTGATCCTTCTCTTCCACACGTATCCATCCATGCTGCCATCTGCTATGTCTTGACACAGATGGAAACAGATGAAGCCACCTTACGTACCATCCAAAACTGTGGGCTGAGTGACTCTCTTTTCTTTATAAAGTGTCTGGCATCAGATAGTTTATAACAACCACATAAAATAGATTCAGACACATCATGACGTTTTAAAATTTTTCTACTCAAGCCACCTTCTCCCTAACCAGTGGAGGAAGGTCACAGAAATTTGGGCTGCTCTGGGAAACAAGGACTGGCCCCTTTAAGAAGGGCTGCTCTGGGTGGGACTCTCACCTCTGCTCCCCACCCCTACCCCTTGGGATCTGTTTGTTCTAACAAAGTCTGTAGTTCTGTTCTTTCTTTCTCTGCGTGCTGTGCTTCTCTCACGGTTGGCTTTCAGCTTCTCAGCCGCCTCTAGGATCAGTTGACTGTTACTAGCTGTCAGGGACTCTTCTGATCTCTGCTTTCCTCTTTGACTGCTTTAGCATTCCCTGTCTCCATCTCTAGATGTCACTCTCTGCCAGAGGTCATTTCTTGTCTGAGTGGGTCTTCTCTCCAGACCTGTTCCACTACCTGTTCATCCCACGGGACAAAATTGACCGTTCCTCTAGACAGCTACCCCTCCTCAGGAATAGTGTGGTTAGGGTTTTACTGCTGTGAACAGGCACCATGACCAAGGCAACGTTTATAAAGTCAACATTTAATTGGGGCTGGCTTACAGGTTCAGAGGTTCAGTCCACTATCTTGAAGGAAGGAACATACATGGCAGCATCCAGGCAGGCATGGTGCAGGAGGAGCTGAGAGTTCTGCATCTTCGTCTGAAGGCTGCTAAAAAGACTGGCTTCTAGGAAGCTAGTAAGAGGGTCTTATAGCCCACACCTACTCCAACAAGGTCACACCTTCTAACAGTGCTACTCCCTGGGCTGAGCATGTACAAACCATAACATGTGGTGAAGACATATGCCCTCCAATGGAAGTCCAGAGGTCCTATTTTGTGACTCAGTTGACTTCCAGAGCCCATCAACTTCTGAGTTCCTCTCTTGCCTGTTGTTGGTCCAATATATCAGACTGAGCTGGGAGGCAAATTAAGTCAAGCCAAGCATCTCTTCTTTCCGTAGATACATCCCCCAGCCCATGGGGGTTAGGTGACCCCTAGAATATTGTAGCCTCTGATCTGAGATGTAGGGTCAGCTGACTGAATTGATGACCCTTGTCATCATGGCCCATTAAAAACCATTACAGGGGACCTGAGCCAAGCCCACAGAACTGAAGCTTATTCCTTGGTCTCTGGGGAGATTGGTCAATAGTAGTGATTGTTAAGTAGGACAAGGTGGTGGCAGTGGCCAGGTGGGGTCCAGGATGCCACAGCCCAGGGAGTAGAAGGCTGAGACTCCACCTGGAAGGCAGCCTGAACCAGATTGTAGCTCCTCTCCTCTAGAGCATTTGTCCTTGTCCTTTGGACGTTACTGCATGGGTAAACACCTTTGGGCTGTCAGTATGATGACTGCAGCATTTGAAGCCAACCGTGAGCCCGTTTGTGAGTGCTGTAGCTGTTGCAGGAAGTTCCAGGACTAGGAGTGCTGTGGCCAGATTTTAAGAAAGTGGAAGCTGGCTATTGGCAGTCGGGCAGGCCAAGGCGTTCTTGTCAGAAAGCCACAGGCCTTTTCTGAAATGCACTGGAGTCCCGCCTTTCTCTGTCAAGGCTGTCCTACATGCCAGAAGCTAAGTAGGATCTCTCTCCGCCTGCAGACAAGCCGGGGGCGGGCGGGGGGTCCTGCCTGAGAATAAAGTATTTGTCCACAGTTGGAATATGATACAGATTGCTTGCTCGGTGACCTTGTAACAAGGTTGTTGCAGAGTTGGTATCCACTGTCCCCATCTGCTTTTAACCACTCAAAGCCACCGGCTGATACTCCCAAAGGGACCTGAAAAAGAATCAGTGAGGGTGATTGTGCCATCATTTCTCTTGATTTGTAATTAGAGTCATCCCTCGATAGCTACAAAGGATTGGGTTCAGGACTCCTGTGGACAATAAAATGAGATAATGTTCAGATCTCATATAAAAGGAGATACACACACACACACACATACACATATATATCCGTACCTACATACACACATACACACCTATATACACACATACACACATATATCCATACACACACACATACACACATACACATATATCCATACACACACACATACACACACACATACACACATATATCTATACACACATGCACACATATATCCATACACACATACATACACACATATACACACACATACACATACAGACACACAAAATACATACACACACATACACACATACACATACACACATACACACACATACACACATATATCCATACACACATACATACATACACAATACACACACATATATCCATACACACATACATACATACACAATACACACACATACACACACATAAATACACACATACACACACAGACACATACAGACACACAAAACACATACACACACATACACACATACACACATACACACATACAGACACATACACACATACACACATACACATACATACACACAAAGATACATACAGACACATACACACATACACATACATACACACAAACACACACATACACACACACATACACACATATACACACATACATACACATTTATGTAGTGTGTGTTTGCATATAACCTGTGCATAGCCTTTCATGCATTTTATTAATTTTTAAATTGTGAGGTCTTCGTGTGGAGGTCAGAGGTTATTGTCAAGTATCTCTCTCACTTCATATTTAACTTACTTAAAAAAACTATTAATGACACTATATTCAGTCATTTTCTTTACAACTGAAACTCGGAATTAATTGACATCCTTACCTGTGAGCTTCCTGTACACACCAGAAAAAGTTCCGACCTTGTGCTCCACATTGTTCTGCTGTGCTTTGTCTAAATGAACTTTTATGAGCCGGCTGCCGTCCAGTTTCACTCTGATCCTCTGACCTACAATTTCACTTGGGAAGACCAAGTCCTCAAGGATGGCGTCGTGCACTGCGGTCAGGGTACGGCTTCTGGGGAGCTTTTACTTATTTTTCACAGGGCTTTTCCAGGTTGGCTCGGGCAGAATCCTCCTCTGAGCAATGAAGACTACTTGCTTCCCACTGAACATTTTCTCCAATTCATGAACTAGCTAGACTTGGACTTCCTGGAAAGATTTCAGCTGAGGAACAGCACAAAAATTATGATAGTTTTCTGACCACCACCAACTTCGATTTCCTTGGCTGTGGTGATGTTGAGTTCCCACAGCTGGGCCTTGAGATCTGAGTTTGTCTCAAGTTTGAACATTGCCTGAGATACCAGACCCAAACTCATCTGGCTTCTCACCTTTGGACGTTGGCACTGGAGCTGAACATGGCTTCCTCCTGATGGAGTGCCTGCTTAGAAAGAGCTGCTAGCTAATTTTAAAACAAGGTGTCTCACTGAACCTAGAGGTCATCTGCTCGGCTAGACTGGCTGGCCAATAAGCTCTAAGGATCTTCCTGTCTTCTCTTCCCCAGTGCTGGGATTACAGAGACCTGTCACAGGGCTCCAAAATGAGTGGAGATCCGAGGTCAGAGGTCAGCATCAGGCACCTTCCTCATTACTTAGCACATTAGGTTTTTTACACGGGGTCTCTCACTCAACCTGGAGCTCACCCATTTGGCAAGACTACCTGGCCAGCAAGTTTTAAAAGCTTTCTGTCTCTCTCTGTCTCTTTCTTCCTTTCTGTCTGTCTCTGTGTCTGTCTCTGTCTCTGATTCTGTCTGACTCTTTGACTCTGTCTCTCTGTCTGTCTCTGCCTGTCTCTGTCTCTGCCTCTTTGTCTGTCTCTGTCTCTCTCTCTCCCTCTTTCTCTGCACCATAGCACATATGTGGAGGTTACAGGACAACCTGCGGAAGTCAGTCTCTCCTCAGATCTCTAGGATTAAACTCAAATTGTCAGCTCTGGTGGCAAACACCTATCCCTGCTGAGCCATTTTGCCAACTTTATGCCTGGATTTTTGCGTGCTCAGAATCTGAACTCAAGTCCTCACACTTGTGGAGGACTCTGTCAACCGAGTCATCTCTCTGTCCCCATTCAGACACTTTAGTTTACCAAACTATTTAACCAGGATAGATTATTTGCCAAACCTAATACAATGTAAATGCTACATAGTTAGCATACCATATTGTTTAATAAAAATGATAAGAAAAATGTCTATATGTGCTCAATAGAATGTAATTTTATCTGGGGAAATATCAATAAATAGTTTCTGTGCATTCAGATGTTGCCCCCTGACTATATTATCTATCTATCTCTATCTATCTATCTATCTATCTATCTATCTATCTATCTATCTATCTATCTATCTATCTATCTATCATCACCAAACCAAAGCAATTTTTCACCCGTAATACAATTTAGAATGATAGCATGCAGTGAAACAAAGAAGTTTCTCCGTGTTTCAACTTCCTGTTAATTTTGTTGGGTTACTTTAATCAGTATCCTAGGTATTCTTGGGGTTTTCAAAATTATATCTTAAATATTTTTCTAACAAGCTTTACACCATAATTCACATATCTAAAATTTTCATTTAAAGAATAAAATACAGTAAGGCTAGTTAGCAGCACTTACAAAGAACCACATTCTACAGGAATATTCAATGAAATTTGTAATTTAAAGTCCGGGTCTCTCAGAAAGTCAGGTCACCTCACACAGTCCCCTTCAGACACCACCCACTATACATCGAAAGTCGAGTACCTTCGGAGAGCATTCACAGGGCAGACACGAAGTATACTGTTTACGTGAACTCATTAGTAAGAAATTTCATCTTTTAAAACTACCCTATCTGCTTCTTCTCCTTTCTAAATGTTATACTCTATGCAGGCATACATTTATTTACTTATATATGTTATACATTATAGGCTAGGATCTGTATTGGAAGAGGAACCTGCCTTTTATTTTTTTCTTTTGGGATTGGGTACCTTGCTTGATATGATACACTATACATCCTTCCACTTTCCTGAAAATGCTGTGATTTCCTTTCTCTTTAGTGTAATAGCTCATTCTGTATAAATGGCAGGTTGGTGTTTTCTGGTCCTCTGTGTTGGACAGCAAGGTTGGTTCCGTTCCCTTGCTAGAGTGACTGAAACAGCGCTAGAAGTGCAAACATCTCTGTGGTAAGGGTGCAGTTCTCTGGGTGTCTGTCCAGGAGTGGACTCTCTGGGTCATATGGTAGTTCTATTTTTAACGTTTTGAGAAACATCCAGACTGATTTACATAATGGCTGTGTTAATTCGTACCTAGAGGTAAATAAAGGTTCATCCTTCTCTCCCTGTTCGTGCCAACATTTGCTTTCATAGTTCTCCATGGTAGCCATTTTGAGTGGGGTGAGGTGGAATCTCAAAGTAGTCTTCATTTGCATTTTCCTGGTGATTAGGGAAGCTGTATTTCTTTGTTTGAACATTGTTTGAAAATTGATTAGTCCATTCGTTGATTGGCAGCTTTGTTTCATTGACATTTGATCTCCACAGGTGTAACTAATACATTTTCCCCGTTCTGGTCTTTATGTTGTTGTCTGTGTGCCCTACTGATAGCTTCTGTTATTGTGCAGTCGCTTTTCAGCTTTATGCAGTTCCATTTGTTGATCTGTGAGCCAGGTCCTGCGCTACTTATGTTTCCTCTGCTCAGAAAGTCCTTGCCCACCTCAATGTCTTGAGGAGATTCCCTATGTTTTCTTCTAGGACTTTCAGTATTTCAGGTTTTATTTTTTGATTTGTTATTATATTGCTGTTTTCATGATGGTGCTGGTGTCTGAATGTTTCAGGTTTTAAATTAAGGTGTCTGATGCAGCATGGTGGAGGCGGTTGGATTGGGTCTAGGATGGCAAGATGCCAGGGGTGAGGGAAAAGAAGGCTTTCAATAAACTTACTGTACTTCAGTATGCTTTCTTCGCCATGTACATGTAGTGTTTTAACTATAATACGACTGAGGTTTTGATGCTGACGGATTAGAAGCTCACACCTAGGTCTGTATATCTGTAACTGCCCTGGCCAGAATGAAGATAATTCTAAAGGGATATTTTTAACTCCATCAGACTAGGGCGACAATGGGCCTCACAAACTTGGAATTCTCCTAGGAATCTAATGCTGGAAAAAGGAAAGGACCAAAATTTGGTACTAGCTTGTCTCCCAGGGGGAAATTCACACAGTATGACAACGTGTCAGACTATCTTGCAGGAGAGACTAGAGCTAAGGCAAGGATGGACCAGTGAGGAGTAGGAGCATGCCTCGGCCAGGACTTCCTACTTAGCTGTGCGTGCTTCCTGTCCTGTCTTCTGTTTAACTAGAAACTTCATGTCGGGACCCTGAGGACGGATATGGGTAGAGGTGGGGCAGCTGGACTTCCATATGTATCCTTCTTCCCAGTGTGGCCTCACTGAATGCATCTCCTTTCTTCATCTTAAACTATTACTTGTGTCTTTATTGGCCTGTTTAGGGCAGGTGGTAGAGCCTAGCTCATTTAGCAGACCCAGAAGGAAGAGGAAGCCTGGGTTCTGAGGAATCAGAGTCCCCACCAAAAGTCCTCTCACCCTTCTCCTAAGTCCTGTGGCCAGAGTGGCTGTTCCACTGCATAAACTGCTCATAGCATTTCCAACCAGAGACTGTTCTGCAGCTCCCTGGTAACTTGGGTCCTCCTACATGGCCCTGCATGGCCTCCTGCCTCTTGGCACAAGGCTAACCCCAAACGTTACTGTGCCCTGGGTCTTTTTCCAGCAGCTGCCTTGGGCTTTGTCAGTTCTGACTATGCTCAGGGCCTTTCAGGCCTGCAGCTTCCTCCTGACGGAACATCTTATCCTCGTTCTTCTCAAGGCCCATTCCTCATCTTCCGGGAGCCCTTGCGCTTGTCTTCCCAGGACACTCATCTGACAAAGGTTTCACCTTAGTCCCATTTTAAGGCTCAAGCATCTAACTGCTCACCTGCTTTCCGCATTGGCCTCCATTTGCTCTAGAATGAAGTCTGGCATGGAAAGATCCTGGTTACTCCATTCTGTCCACAGCACCTGTCTTGTCGGGTCTTGAACCCAGTAGGAACTAAAAGGGATATTTAACTAAAAGGGATGAGATGTTGTTCAAAGCAGTCTTAAAGACGTGGGAAAATTAAAATGACCTCTCTATTCTCTGATGCTACATAGCATTAAAAAGCTCGCCAGGGCTCTGTGAAACATCCACTTTAGGGGAGAGAGTAGGACGGATTAGAGGCCACTCAGGTTCTCCAGTGACAACTGGTTTATTGTTTAGTGCGGAAAGGCTGACCTTTGCTTCGGTTTGTGGTCATGTGCTAACAGTGTGCATACCCAGCTCCCAGCAGTGGAAAGTCAGATCTGATCCCCTCACCCCACTTGTCTGGGTTATAGTTATTAGAAGGACTGCTGCCTGATGACCATTTTTAGGCTGAACAGAGACCCACTGAGATCCCTTAAGTTTTGGCCTAATCAGCACTTCCCTCCTGTGTGGTTGTAATCCTATGTAATACGGGCTTCCTCTTCCTCTTTAGCTACTCTCTTACTGTCACTGAGAAGGTGATGTGAGCTTCAGACCCAGACCTACACATACACACACCACCACCACCACCACCACCACCACCACCATCACCACCACTACCACCACCACCATGCTCCCCTCCATGGGTCCCAGTGGCCTTTTCTAGCAGGCATAGTCATATTCGAACCTAATAATGAGCTGAAAAATTTCCCTTAGTAGGTGACGTCATAGCGGCGAAGACATCCGTAGCACAATGCGTTACATGTGTCTGTAGTGAAGAGCTGCCAATCTTGTAGAAGAACAAGGCATACACATATGTGCAGTGCATACCACTCAGAAAGGATGATGAGGATCTGCCAATGGCATCTGCATTTACTTCACTTAGCATTGCTATCTTGGAGCGTGTGCTTTCTCATTTTAAAGAAAGGCTACGCAGAGATAAGTTTCCGAGGGATGCTGGTGGCAGCTTCACGTGTCTGCTCCTCTCCAAGCCCTTGATTCTGTCAGTGGGGCCTTGTGGAGGATCTGACCTGTCATGTCTAGGCTGTAAAAGTGATTGCATAGCAACAAGGTCACCAAAAATATGTCTTCTGTTAATTGGCACATATTTAAGTTTAAATTAAAAAATGCTTTTTTTTTACTGTTTGTATGTCCAAACGTGTGCACACACAAGTACACACATGCATAGCATGTATGCAGAGGTCAGAGGACTTTCAGGAGTAAGTTCTCTTCTACCAAAGAATCTAGGGAGTCAACTCAGATCCTTAGAGTTTATGCAATAAGATCTCTTTATTAGTGAGGCACCTTCCTGGCCCTGACTGTACGTTAAAGAAATTCAGCTAGGAAATTCCCGTGCCTCGAACCTTGTCCTGCGTCCATCTAGCATGGCTATTCAACTCCATAATGCAATGCAATGTGATCTGCTTTGTCCCGTAAAAAAGATTGTTTTGTAAAAAAAAAAAAATAAAGCATCAAATTTACAGAAGAAAAATTAGGAATTGATTCTTTAAAGTGTCATTGCAATAATTCTTTCAACAGAGACATACCAGTAAGTATTTCAAATGCTGTGATTACCACATATTTAATCTGTACCCAGGCTTTAAGGAAAATATGTTAGAGAGAAGCACACATGGGTGTGGCCTGCGTGGGCACATTGTGTGTCCTTCTACACCTCTGGTGTATTTCTGTGTCCAAGCTACTGTACACTCTCTCTCTCTCTCTCTCTCTCTCTCTCTCTCTCTCTCTCTCTCTCTCTTTCTTTTTCTTAGCACGAGTGTCTTGCTGTCAGGGAACATATCCTAATCATCTTATCACTGACACTCAGTGGGATCAGTGACAGCTGGACACTGTTTCTTTCTGCTCTGAGCACTTCATTTGGGACTGATGTACATGCAGAAAATGTTGGAGACACTGAAGTAGCTAAAATATAATGTTCTTGACAAGGGAGACGGCTCCATGGTAAAATACTTGCTATGGAAGCACAAGGACCCCAGCTTGGATCTCCAGCACCCATAAAAAGCTGAGTGTGGGTGAGGCCGAGGAGTTGGCTCATTGGGTAAAGCTATTTCCGGCCAAGTCTGAAGACTTGAGGTTTGGTGCCTGGACCTCCACATTAGAAGGAGAAATCTGAGATCTGAAAGTTCTCTGACCCGAGTTCAATCTCCAGAACACACAGAGTGAAAGCGCTGACACAAGCTCTCTGACCTCCACATATATACCACATGTGCAAGCATACACACACACACACACTCACACACACACACTCACAGACTAAATAAATTAATTAAAATAGAATCAGCTGTGGTGGTGAGTGGCTCAGAGGAAGGTGTATCTGGGAGCTCACTGCCCAGTCAACCACTTTAGCTGCATCTATGAGCGTCAAGTTTTGGGACAGAGCCTGCTTCAAAAAAAATGATAAGGTGGAAAGCAATACAGGGGGACACTCAGCATCAACCTCTTGCACACATATGCACATACAAGCCCACACACGTGTGTGCATATAGAATAATAATGATAAATAGATGGAAAATGACTCTCCCTCTTTGGTAGTGGTATTGATTTTTGCATTTGTATTACATTATCGGGGAAGGCCATTAAAACAATGACTATCCTTGATCTCAGAGTCCTGGCTTCTCTCTGACAGGCCTACCATGTGCCTGGCACAGAGCTAGTAGCTGGGGGTACACAGTAAGCAGAGCAGAGGGACTTGCTTTCCTTCTGAAGGCTGTGGTCAAGGAAGCAAGGCCAGAAAGATGAGCAAACAGCCCTATGCTAAGTTCTGGTGGGTGGAAGGAAGGCAGGAGTGGAAGTCGCATTTGCAGAAGGGCCAAGAGGAGTTGACAGATGGTGGGGGCGGCAGGGGCTTCTGAGGACAAGGAATTGACAGACAGACAGACGTTGGGGGAAGAATGTGTGAGAAAGAATTGGGGAGACTAAAGCTTCGGTCAGCCTAGATCTTTAATTTAGTCTGAGAGAGTTGTTTTAGCACGAAATAAACGGAAGCTAGCCTGTGAGGAAAAATTATCTACTCAAAGCCACTTCACCTTGCATTCTGGCAGAGGCTGAAGGCAGCTAGGAGAACAGGAGAGGTGCACGGTGCTTCTGAAAGATGCTTGTCAGGTGTCCTGTGTGGAGGCAAAGGGGTGCAGGAGCACGGCTGGCTGTTTCTGAGCAGTCCAAACTTGGAAGCAGGGACAAAACCCCAGGAACGTTCTCAGCTGTTCACCTGCCTCGCTGGCTTGTGCCAACAAGAGTTACTTTCTCCTGAGTTCACAGGCTGGTGGTTATTTCCGAGGCAGCTTAGCGCTCCAGGGGTGGGGAGCATTTCTGAAGGCCTGGTGTGCATTTGTTAGCATGTTCTGTCTGTTGCAACCGTTGAGAGGACTGTGTACAGTTGCAGTGGTCAGAGTTGCTACTGAAAGCAAACATTTTCGTTAGTGCAGATTAGATAGTCCCCCCCCCCCGGAAACTCTCCCCAATATAACACTAATTAAAAGCATTATACTACATTTTACAGATTCCCTCAGTATATTTGACTTTTTTTCAAGCGCTTCCAAATGCCTAGCTGGGAAGACGTGTAACTCTGGAAGTTTCCGTGAAATGGAAGTCTGCTCGAGAGGGACATCTGTGCCTCTCCCTTTGGCTACCAGACTATTGAGGCAACGGCCCCCAAAGAGTTGGAATTTACTCAGAAATCCCTTATTGGGAAAGGAAAAGACTGAGCTCTGGAATTCCAGAGAAAAGTCACATATTTGCTATCCAGCCAGAGGGGACGTTGTCTTCTAGGGAGACATTTCCATGCTTCTGACAACTCATGAGCCTACCTTGCAGAAAAGACTGCTGCCACCGAAGGGGAGGTTCAGTGAAGGGTGGGACCACGCCTTGGCCAGAAGTGGTTAGCTATGTGTTTCTTCCTCTTGCCCCCTGTTTAAACCTACACATCATGTCATAATTCCGGAGATGGACTTAGGAGGAGGTCACAGACCCATGCACTCATCCCTCTGCCCAGTGCACACATGGCATGTGTTCCCTTCTCAGCCTTTTATTATTAAACCCAGGTATTAGTTATTGAGGACAGGTGGCTGAAGATCGCCTACTATGGTTCTCCCGTTTTAGACTTTGACCTTGGTGATTCCATTATAACAACTTCCTGAATATTTAACTATTTCTTACGATGTAATAAAACAGGATTTAAACTATACCTCAAATGACATGTGTCTAGTTTTTATTTACTTATGCATTTACTTTGAGACAGGCTCTTTCTATGTAGCCTAGACTGGTTTCTAATCCGTGACCCTCTTTCCCCATCTTTTCTAGTTCTGGGATGACATGCGTATGAGCCTGGTAGCCATATTACTTTTTTGTTTTTTTTTGTTTTTGTTTTTGTTTTCAGAGCTGGGGACCGAACCCAGGGCCTTGCGCTTGCTAGGCAAGCGCTCTACCACTGAGCTAAATCCCCAACCCCAGCCATATTACTTTTAAGCATTCCCACAATCCTTTATCAACCTAATCAAATTTTACTATGGCTTTAAAAAGTTAAGGAAAATCCTAAGTCTGCAACAAATCACAGGCTCATGTTGTCTACTGTATTTTGACTTAATTTGCTCATATTTAAAAATGTTCTTTAACTGAGATATAATATATTAATTGGCCACATTATTATGATGATCACCTAATGATACCAATTAATATATATGCACATTGTATACTGCCTAAATTGGATCAGCCTGGTCATTAGAAGCTTTTGGTCAAGTACTGTGGGCTCTTGCCCAGTCTTGGACAGAGTCAGTGTGGGTGGACACTATTACACCTGTGGCCAGCAAGGGATTAAGGCTGGTTATGTGTTACTGCTATGTATTATTGGCCCAAGACTAGTCACAAGAGACGCTAGCTGGCCTAGAAGGCTCTTCCCTTCACTTTTTCCCAAATATAAAACTGTTTCTGAGGAGAGGCTCTGTCTTTAGTTGGGGACCATTTGGATCTTTGCTGTGGCTTCTCTAGTACAGCTCTTAGTTCCAGAGAAAAGTCACATACTATCCTGCCCTACCTACCAAATGGGTACCCTGCTGTGTTGCCCAGGTTTGGGGTAGTGTACATGAATCTAGACCCTTGGCCGCTTGGCCAGTGCAAACTTGGGATGTGCTTGAGGCTTAAATAATGGGATCAGCATAGTCTCAGATGTGTATTGAGACCCAAGTCATAGCAAGTAATGACACAGGCCAAAATAGGAGTCCATCTCTATCTCTACCTTTATCTCTATCTATCCATCCATCCATCCATCCATCCATCCATCCATCCATCCATCTATCTATATCTATCTGTCTGCCTATCTATCTGTCTGCCTATCTATCTGTCTGCCTATCTATCTATCTATCTATCTATCTATCTATCTATCTATCTATCTATCTATCATCTATCTAGTCTGACGATAGCCCAGATTAAGGGACAGTGGGTAGAGACAGTCATGCCTGAGTCTTAAAATCATGGGGCCTGTACAGTTTCAGGAAGAGGTCAGGTGTGAACTGGATCCACTCTATGGCTAGAACTTATGGTGTCCAGGACGCAGGCTAGCCATTTGGGAACTAGAGAGGGCACAAACATAAAACAGACAGGCATCTGCACTCTCTGGGTTCTGACACCTAGGGACGTCTACAGGCTCACCAGACTGTGGAGCTCCACTCCCCTTTCTATTCAGTATCCCAGATAAGATTTTTAAAGTGGCTGAAGAACCGTGTCCCAACTCTACTCCTTTTGCGACCTGCATGTAAATAAGAATTCCTGTGAGCAACATCATTTCTCTAGACCTGTCCTTCCTTCCTCACCTGTAAGCCTACACGATGTACTTGAAAGCTTTCTTCTCAAGAATAAGAATTTTTGACTAAGAAAACTAGCACACCAGCACATCCGTTAGTTTCAAAATCCCCTTATGCCATAAATAGCTACCCCCAAGACACCTAGCTCCAGTCCTCTTCTTGCCTGCGTTCACTCTCTCTTTGAATGTGACAGCCCTCCTCCTGAATCAAGGGGCTCACTTACTTCATTTTGTTCTACTTGTCCTGAAATTCTCTCCTGCCAGGCATTCAAGGCCCTGGATGTCCCCAGGGGGCTCAAGCTGCACAGCCTCAATGTAGAAGTACATTCCCACTTCCAAGGCAGCGAGAAGCACGCGCTGCCTGTGCTCAGGTGCCCGGCTAACAGGGAGCTCATCTAGACACTCTTACCTAGCAGGGGTGGCTAGGGAAGAAGACGTGGAAGGAAAATGAGGGGCTCATAGACACTGTCTGGGTATTTGGCTTGGACAACTGGGGAGGTATATGTTGTGTGTAAATCCACTGACCTGTTTTAAAGCATTCACTTCTTTCGTATATGATAAGGTCAGCTGGATGTGTTAGTAACTAGAGATGGCTTATTAGAGGCACCAGGATGTAGGTGGAAAAACCCAGGGGTAGGGGGTGGGAAACATTTCCCAGCTCTGCCACTGCCCTAGTTGCAGCTGAGATAGATGTGGGCCCTATCTGGGGTCTCCCTTCCCTTCCTACAAATAGACAAGTAAAGTATGCCAGAAATCCAAGTTCTATTAGCTCTAAAATGTAAAAGTGGTTTAGATGAGAGAGATCTTATAATCAAAGTCCTTGAGAATTTTATGAACACCTAGGACCTTCTTAGGAAAAATCAGGAAGAATTTATGCACACGTTCGTGGAGTGCAATTCCTTCTTTCCTCCACCCCCAGCAGCTCATGGAATTAGGTGTCTTCCAAAGCTCTTTCCTGTCCCTTAACTCTCTGATACTAGGAGTCTCCAAACAAGGCTGCCCTCTTCAGCATCTTAAATCACCTTCTGTCTTCCAGAGACACATGGATAAAATGCTGCTGTCTTCCTTAGCCGCTCCATTCTTTCTTATCCTTTGAATTACTCCACCATCTATTTAAAGTGAGGTCCCTTCAGGCAAAGGCTATCTGTCTCTGTGAGCATTTGTTCCGGCAGCTAGGATACAGTGGCTTAACAATGCCTAATTATCATAATAGGGATCATGCTATAATGCCATCTGTAAACCCAGATAAGCTTAGGAGAGCATCATATTCTGAAACCTGTACAAAATAGTAGGCTGATGGCATTTAAGGGAATGTATTGGTGGTGGGGGGTGTTGTGCTTATGAGCTGTAATACAAGGTTAATTAAACATCCCTAAGACTCCACGTCTTTTGGTATACAGATGGCGGTAGATATATGTTTAAATATATTATTCGAAGTTGTCAGAATTAGTCACTAGATCCACTGTTCACTGAGGATTGGAACCCAATAGTCGAGCTTAGTTTTCTATGTGTCAGTGAGTGCCTGATGGGTCTGGGTTTGGAGAGTGAGGTTTTCTAGCTGGTTGGAACATGCCAAACGCTTAACTGCTTTCTTAAGCAGATTATTTGGAACATAGCCTCCCCTTATGAGTATTGATTATTATATTTGTAACTGTGATCCCATGCTGGGAGAAAATGGGCCGGAGCCCCGGAGGGGCAGACAAGAAGCTCTGCATTCTAAAGAGAAAGCCTTGTGCCCTCTGCTGAGCACAGAGGCAGAATGCTGAGCACAGGGACTGTGGATAGGAACAGTGGCTGCAGCCTGAGACCATCTCCTTTCCTGCAGGAAAGGGCTACTAAACGGTCCTGTACAAACCTACCTGCTAAGGCCTTGGTTTCATAGATTTCTATAATCGTAAGACTGCCATAGACATGGTGGAGAAGAATCAGGTTTGTTTTTCTCTTCCGTCCTGGCCAAACTGTAAAGAAACCCATTTTCCATTATCACTTTCTATTCTCTGATTTCCTTTAGAATACGGGAAATGAAAGTGATTGGTTATAGTCCTGGATGACCGGTAGCATGCTGAGCTATGTGCTGGGTTTCAATATCCTTTAGGGGTAGGCAATGGTGCGTGTGTGTGTGTGTGTGTGTGTGTGTGTGTGTGTGTGTGTGTGTGTGTACATAGTGTATGTGCCCATGTACTTGCCTGTTATCTTTTTCATGTCCTTCCTGTTAGCGTTCCCTCTAGGCTCCACCCCACAGTTACTTGGCAACAGCCAGGTATGCCTGACTCTCTATAGAAGGAGCTGTTTGCCCCCTCCTCACTCTCTTACTCCCTTGCTCTTACTCTCTTCCTTCTCTGTCCCTTCTCTCCCCACCCCCCCTCTCCACTCTCTCCATGTGTTCATGGCTACATGGATGGCCTCTACTATGTCTTCTCTCTCTCTCTTTCTCTCTCTCTCCCTTTCTCAGTCTCTACTCCCTCAACTCCCCTCCCCATGCCCTCTATTTCATACTATATCCATGGTCTGGTGGCTGGTACCTCAAGGGGAAGGGTTGTCTCAGCATGGGCCTGCAGAGGTACCCCCTTCCACCTCACCATTCCACACTTCTGCCAAACATATCCTGGTTCTTTCTTTCTGTTTTATAAAACACAACAGTCTGCACCCCAGTGAGACAGAGTCTCTTCTGAAGCTAGGGTGGTAGTCAGCAAGTCTTAGCAACCCTCTTATCCCCACTTCCCATAGCACCATGGTTACAGGATGTGTGGCCATGTCTAGTCTTTTATGTGTGTGTGCTGGGGATATGAACTGGGGCCCTCACGTTTGGTTAGCAAGTGCCCCTACCCACTGAGACGTCTACAGAGTCAAGTACACGCAGAATTGTTTGCTTCAACACCAACTGGCTTCAGAGCTTGATTTGTTAGAGAAACACATGGTTCAAAGAAATAACTAACTCTTGTTTGCTTGTTAAGTCAGAGTCTCCCAGCCCAGGCTGGCTTCAAACTTGATAAGTAGCTAAAGCGGATCTTGGATTTCTGATCATACTGCCTCCACCTCCCCAGTGCTGGTTTGCAAGCCTGCAGAGATAAACGCTTCTTTGAGGATTGCTGTCCACATCTACCTTGCTTCTATTTTTCTCTTCTCCACAGGAAACCCTTTCATATGGATGATTAAAATTGTCCTTCCATATCCAGAAACAACATGGTGGTACTTATACGTCTTGGTTCTTCTGTTTGGCTATATCTATTGGCTTCTCACCGGGGAAGATGGGAATTGACTCCTGTTCTTCCTGACTTATCACACATGCTTACTTCACATCCTTCAAAGATAATTCATCATAATTTTAGTTAAATCATCAGTCAATGTTTACATTATTATGACTTTATATGCTATTCAGAATTCAGTCATGTAGAAAACTATAATTACTTTCCTTTCCCTGAACAATTTTTTCCCTCAAGTTAATAATCATTTTTTGTTTTAAAATGTGCCTTATTTTTCTGTGCATTATTTCTGACTCAACCCGTTGCCTGAATCAATGCTTCTAAAACTATCTGTGACGAATGATTAGTACTTTTTAAAAATTCTGGTCTGATGCAGACAGAAACTTTGCTGAAGCATATTTCTAGAACAAACTGTTCATGGACAGCACCTGTTGGCCAGCCACATTTTGTATAACCCAGTTCAAGTTACGTTTAATGCTAGAATCTAAGTACCCCGTGCTATACCAGCCATCTTCTTAAGGAAGCTTCATCGGAGCTGGACCAGTATGGGCTGGTGGCCTTCTTTCCTTTTTTACTTCTTGGCTACAAGATGAGTGGCCTTACTCTCCACCCAGTGTTACTGCCGTGAAGGTCTGACTTGAATCCAAGCAACAGGATCAACTGACCAAGGACTGAAGCTTCCCAAGCTGTCAGCCACCCCTAACCCCCTTTATCTGTGTGAGCTGATTATCTCAGGGATTTGTTACAGTTGCTGAAAACAGAAGCATTCTCTCCATTTTCTCTTTCTAGAGGTACACATGTTTGGACATTCACTTCCTAGATTTGCCTCTCATAGGAGGGTTTTCCACATAAATGATTTTGATTCTCAGGTCTTCACTCCCCAATTCCCGGTAGGCTTAGTCAGCATCCTGTAGACTGCTAGTCACCTGCCTTCCACCTACCAGAATTTTGTGTCCTCTACCCCAAAGGATTTGTATCCCTTGGTAGTCAACTTTGTGAGATTTTGGGAGAGATTGAAACCAAGCTTGTGTTCATGTTTGCTATCCTTACAATGTCTGGATCTGCTTTCTTTTCTCGGGGTCCAACATCCTTTCAGGCATGTAACACGGCAATTGAGGAGGTAGCTGTTGGATTCCACAAACTTTGATTCATGTCTCACACATGACTCTTAATAGCTATGTGACCTCAGACCAATCACTTCACCTTCCAGAAGTCCGGCTTTCTTGTCTGTCTGATGGGCACAGTAATCATGCTAACTCTGTATGATTGTGATGAACACTGTAGGATGTACATGCTATCATAAATGGGGGCTGTTACAGCCGCTACTACTAAAGGTTTCACTTTATCTTTTTCTTCTCTGTCATAGAGGTCTGTGGACCATAAAATTGCATTGCTATAGAAGTTAAACTAAGGCAAATTCTCTGAGAGGGTAGGGGTTTTCTAAGGGGGTGGCTGACAGTTTTAGAGGCTTCAGAGCTTGGATTCAAGTCAAGCCTTCACGGCAGGAATACTGGGCAGAGAGCGAGGTCACTCAGTTTGTGGCTGGGAAGTCAAAAGCAAAGGAAGAGAAGGCCACCAGCCCACACTGGTCAGGCTCCGATGAAGCTTCCTTAAGAAGATGGTGGATAGAGCTTGGATGCATTAATGGTACTTTGAACTGAGTTATACGAGGTGCACACAGTGTGCAATAGATAAATTACTTCAACATTTTGTGGCATCTCTTTTGATTACCCAGCTGAGATATTGAGTTTACACAGTGTTTCTGGAGCAGTCAGAGGTCAATCTTACCATGAAATCTCCAGAACTTTCCGGACGATGGCCGTGTCTAAGAACGATGCCAAGGTGTTGTCCCTCTGTGTCCAGTTCTTCTTGCTGAGGCTTTCAGGTTCCAAACCCTCGTTTTCTTCATTCTCCTCTGTTTTCTCCTCTGCCTGTTCTGCAGAGCCCAGAGCCAAGGCTGGTCCTCCTCCAAGCATCAGGACAGCTCTTCTTGACCTTTCTTGACCCTTATCCCTTTCTCTCAGTCTCCACTCTAAGGTAGTGCATCTGCTATGCTTCACCACCATGGCCTTTGGGCTCTTAACTCTAACTGCTGCATGGTAGATTCTTGTCTTAATCTTAGACCACAAACTGGTACCTGGCACATCTTTAGCATATATACCTTAAAATTAGCTTTATTTGTTACATATGGGCAGTACGAAGAGTTCAGGGAATATCTTTGTATGTACACAAAGAAGAAAATTATGGAATAGAGGAACTTAATATACCATTTCCCCCTACCAACTGTTTTCCTTCCTTACTTCCCTCCCTCCCTCCCTCCCTCCCTCCCTCCCTCCCTCCCTCCCTCCCTCCCTCCCTTCCTTCCTTCCTACCCACCTGCTTTCTTTCCATTTGTCTGCCCTTCCTTATTTCCTTTCTGCCTTTTCCACACCCCCTTTTCTCCCTCCTCTTTTTTTTTCTATATGGGCACTCAATGACTTTTCCAGCTCAAAGTTCCAAATGCTACAGGCCTTCTACAGGCCTTCCTCCCAAACAACATGGTCAGATACATCCCAGGAACAACCCTACTCCTTGTACTGATTTCTGACCAAGGCACTTTTGGTTGTACTATTTGTCATAGAGACAGAAAGCATACTGGGATGAGAGTTTTTTTTTTTTTAAATCATCACAAACAATTGTCCAGGCAGGCCTTGAACTTGCCTTCTTCCTGCCTCGACTTTCCAAATAACTGGTCTTACAAGCTTCCTCCTGCCTCTAGGCCCACCTAAAGATGTAACACTTTTGTCTAAGCATGTTTACTTAGCCATTATTCTTAAAAGTGTATTTGAGTAGAGAACTTTGACAGAGGTTCTAGCTGCCCAGTCTGTTTCTGCTTGTTTACTAACTGGTCAATGGCCTTAGCACGGGGGTGGTCTCCCCTTAACAATGTCTGAACAGACATAGACAGTTGTGTCTCTTCCCCAGTCAGCCTAGAAGTAATATTTCAGTCACATTTCTGTGTGCTCACTGCCCTTCCTAAAATATAAACTCTGTGCATGCAGTTTCTAGTCAAACGAAGGCAGAGCAAACTTTATCTGTTTAATGAGGGAGAAGCTCAGAAGATTGGGAACAAGGCAGCTTGACACAGAAGCATGCACTTCAGACATGCAGGCCTGGGGCCCCTTGACCATCCACCAATGGAATCTGTCATTCTCCCGAAGGAATTTGGATTAACATAATGGTGGTGTTCAGGAGCTAGCTCATTATCATCTAAGAAAACTTTCGGGGCTAAATCAAACGCCAGACTTGATGTTCAAGATGTACTACCAACAGACATTTATTTAATGAACTATTTTCTGCTTACAGATGGAGGCTGAAGTTGTGTTCGCATGCTCTAAATGTCAAATGTGCATCTTTAGACTTAGTGGAAAGGGGAAAAGACAAAGCATGACGCACTGAACCTTGTTATGGGTTCCCAAACACAGGGTTCCACCCTCCAGCAGCGAGGAGGAGACTCTGAGTGTATCCGAGGGTTTTGAGCGGTGTCACTGTTTCAAATGGAAGCAGTGACCGACTCTTGAGATTTCAGGTGAGAACTGGGCTCTTTGAAAGTGTTCGTTCTCTGCTGGGCAGTGGTGGTGCATGCCTTTAATCCCATTACTTGGGAGACTGAAGCTGGAGAATCTGTGAGTTCAAGGCCAGCCTAGTCTACAGAGTGAGTTCCAGGAGAGGCCAGGGCTACACAGAGACACCTTCTTGAAAAACAAAAACCAAATAAACAAACAAAAATGTTCATCCTCTCTGGCTGTCATCCCTCATGGGTGGCGCTCTGTTTCATTGCCTCAGCATGCTTTTTCTCTCTTAGTAGGTCTTGTCCCTTACTGAAAAAGAGGAGCACATATGCTGATCTCTTAGGAAGGTGAAAGGAAACTGATAAGGCAGGATGGAAATCTAGAAACTGACCTTGGGAGCAAGTGATTGTGTTGAAATGCCATGGTCATGATCATTACTAATGGGAATAAAAAGCCATTATATGCAAATGAGCCCAAAGCAAATTTGATGAGAAGAGCAATTCATTTTATTAAGCTGTGTTTCTTAAACTGTCCTCTGGGTGTGAGTTATCACAGCTCTTAGATACCAGCTGACCATCTCTTAAGGACAATAGACTCTGAGTAGAGAACAACCCTGGCTTTTTGTCTGAGACTGAGAGGGATGAGGAATGGGAAAATAACCCTTGGTCACATGGCGTCTGTGAATGTTTTTCAAGACTATAGCAGTTCCATGAACTCCAACCAAGGTGGACCCACGATAATATTTTAAAATATCTCCGCAGTAAAGGGTGTTCTTTCTTATCTATGGCGATGCTGCCGTCTCTGCCACCCAGGTAAATTGGATTTAGTTGTTTAGTGCTCTGAGCCACATGCAGTCAGGCAGCTTTATTGAAGACTTGGGTTGATTGATTCATGGCCTTGTGGGCACAGGAAGAGCTAACCCTGGCAGGTAAGCTCGCCCATTCTGGGCAGAAACCAGGAAGCTATACATCTTACTATCCTTGAGGTAGCGCAGGTCTCGAGACCTGCTGGATATTTCTTTCTCTTGGTGTTCAAGTCCTGATCAAGTCCTGATGTGACTTTGATTTAACTTGTCACTGATGAGTTGGACGTCAAGAGGCGTTCTATTTTATGCGTCAAAAGCCAAGTTCCTCCTTTCTCTGTGTCGAGAAAATGCTAAGTTCTCATTTGTCCATGGCTTATTCTAGACAGAATGTGGGCATCTGAGTCTTCAGATACTCAGCAGGAGTTTGTTGTTGTCATTTTACAAAGAAGCCAAACACAATGAGAGGTTTGCTCAGCATTCAAGTTATGATGGAGCTGGAGTCTAAACCTAAGTCAGTTTCTCCAGGCCTTCTCTTCCTTCCTACTTGGAATCAAAACTGTTTCTCTCTCTCTCTCTCTCTCTCTCTCTCTCTCTCTCTCTCTCTCTGTCTCTGTCTCTCTCTGTCTCTCTCTCTCTCTCTCTCTCTCTCTCTCTCTCTCTCTTAGTCTGTGTCTCTCTCGTGTGTGTATATGTTTAATAAGCACATTGGGATCATAATCAGGTATGATGCACATCAACTTGAAGGGACTTAGGAACGAATATCAAGGTAAACCTGTAAGGTTGGATTAAGATAGGAATCCAGCATTTTCTGTCTCTACTTCCTGGTTATGATACACTATGACCAGCTACCTCATGTTCTTTGTGCCAGGCCCACTCTGACAGGATGGACTGCACCCTCAGTCCGTGAGTCACAGTAAACCACCCTTTCCTGGAGTTACTTTGTTGTGCATTTTATCACAGCAGTGAAGAAAGTAAGTGTACCTCAGGCACGAGGTATAGATATCTGTAACACTAATACTTGGGAGGCAGAAACAGGGGGATTGTGAGTTTGTGGCCAGCCCTTTCCATAGTAAGATCTTATCTGAAACAAACAAATATCAATTCCTCTATGGAGTAAATCTAGATTCCTGAAGGATTCATCGCAGAATGCCCACATGCCATGGTGATTTCATCTCTAGTTGTACACCCTAAAGTATGTAAAACAAAGAACCAATAGTTACTCATACACCAGGCTCCACTGAAGCGCTGTTCATGGTGCCCAGAGGTGAAAATAATCCAAGTGTCTCTCAACTGAATGGATAAGGTACAGATGGTGTGCACATGTGATAGACAGTTATTCACCACAAAGGAGGGAAGATGCTTAGTACATGCTACTTCACGAATGAGCATGAAGACAGCGCACTAAGTGACTCACACAGACAGACAGACATAGCATGGATGTAATTGAGCGCTGCACCTAGAGTAAGTACATCTCTAGAAGCAAGGCAGAACGCTGGGGCTCAGGGAGAAGGACAGAGGAGTCACTGCTTCCTGCACAGCTTACTTTGCCTAAGAAAGTGTTTTAGGACCACCAACATGCATGCCTGTGATTCTAGCATGCAGGAGGTTGAGGCAGGAGATTCGCCGTGAGTGCTAGGTCATGGCATATAGAGTGCAACCCTGTCTTAGAAATAACAACAAAAAAACAGTCTGGGGGAATAGATAGTAGTGATGTTACACAGCACTGCACATACTCAGTAACGCTGAAGTGCACACGTTAAAGAGGCCAGGCATGGTGGACCATGCCTGAATCCCTGCCCTCAGAAAGTCAAGGCAGGAGGGTCATGAGTTCAAGCCCAGCTTGGGCTACATATTTTGAGGCAAATCTGCGTTATATTGCACATCCCCCCAAAGAAATAAAAACAAGTTAAAGCAAATGTCTGTCTGTCTGTCTGTCTGTCTGTCTGTCTATCTATCTATCTATCTATCTATCTATCTATCTATCTATCTATCTATCTAGGTCTATCTTTCTCCATAGGAAAGAAAGTATAAAATAAAAGAACAAGGTGTGGTGGATGGAGAGAACCAGTGGATCAAGACAGGAATCCTAACATCTCTGAACTTTTCTGTTTTGAAACTGAGTTGCTGTGGAATGCAAATTAACCAGCTAGTACTACCCAGAGTGCTCTGCAGAGGGTGGTGGAGGGGGTCATGGTGGCGTTATTGATTGCTCAAAGCCTGTACCTGGAAGGTTTGGACACATAGAAAGTGAGGATCTCTCACCACATGCGCTTGCAGCTGAGCAGGTCAACAATAACTGAGATTTTATTCTTGTTTTGCAAGAACTGCTCCCCCCACCCTTTTTTTTTTCTTCAACAGAATGCCACTGACGGACCAGGTGTTTAAAAAATGTGGCTGTGTTAAGTTAAATGAGCCTTTTTTGGACTCCAGATGGGAGCTGTTTGAAACCCCAACCATTTTTTTTTCTTGTTGATTTCCATGTGACTGGGAAAAAAAAAGATCCCACCATGGCAGAGAGAGACCGCTGACGTGTTCTTGCCGCCAGCTCACTGATGCTATTTGGGAGAAAGGAGAGACGCTAAAGCAAGACTCATAACCTTTGAAAACCGGAGGCTTGTTCTAGAAGCCTCTGAGGTGCTGTTAATGATGGCCAAGCCCAGGTGGCATGCTTTTCACAGGGCTCTCCCTGTCAAGGAGAGAGCATCCATTGCCTCATCTCGGGATGGGAGGTGCCTAGTAAGTTTCAAAGGACCCACAGAGGGCCAGTGAGACGGCTCAGTACGTCAAGGCACTTGTTGTTGAGCTTAATAATCTGAGTTGAACCCTAGGACCTATATAGGGTGGAAGGAATGAATGACTCCTGCAAGCCGTCCTCTGACCTCTGCAGATGGCATATGCCTGTCTGTCTGTCTGTCTGTCTGTCTCTCTGTCTCTATTTGTCTCTCTCTCTCTGTCTCTCTGTCTCTGACACACACACACACACACACACACACACACA
Source organism: Rattus norvegicus (assembly GCF_021556685.1). Taxonomy (NCBI): domain Eukaryota; kingdom Metazoa; phylum Chordata; class Mammalia; order Rodentia; family Muridae; genus Rattus; species Rattus norvegicus. The sequence continues at coordinate 5,155,704 of NC_141549.1, read as the reverse complement.
CACACACACACACACCCTGCTAACTAAATAACAAGTAAATAGAAAACCCACAGAAAGCTCTGGAACACTTCTATTAGACTGTTTGGTATCTGTGCTCCAAAGAGCAAATATAGTAAATCTGCTCTCTTTGGGCGTTAGCATTTTCTCAAGTAAGTTCTGCCAAATTCTTCTGGGTACTGACTACAGCCCCCTAATAAAACACAGCTGTAGACCTGGAAACTTGTCCTTTGAACATTTGGAAGTGTCTCTGCAGGCTTCCTCCTTACTTGAGACACATATGGCCACTGAAAAAAATAATGCGCCTTTGCATTTAACCCTTCCGGTCTCTCAAGGAACTGTTTACTGAGCAGAATTGTGATTCAGTTCGTGATTCCTTTGTGAGCTAAGATCAAATACACCTCCTAGAGCTAGTTTTTCTGATTATCTTGGAGTTAATAAGTTATCCAGGGGGACTTAGTATCTCTCTCAGGTCATATGTCCAATACTTGTTGAAATTAATAAGATACTTTGTATAAAGCACAGGCTAGCCAGTCCAACTACTCATAGATAAATAACTGCTAATGCATTTTGATGTATAACTCTAGACTTTTAATGCCTAAACATCACTTTTCAGTTTTTGAAAAATGGAGATCATACTAGACTTAGTTTAAGCATGTCATTATCAAGTACTAGTGCATTGTGAATATATTTTACAAAATCACTTTTTATTTTTGAGGCAGAATCTTGTTACATAGCCCAGGCTGGATTTGAACTTATGATCTTTCTCTCTCAGTATCCTGAGGGTCAGGATTACAGGTATGCACCATCATGTCCAGCTTCACATATTAACATATAATGCTATTATTATGAATTTATATAATAGATAACTCTAATGCTTATGTGTATCTGTGCATACGTGTAGGCACGTACCTGCCATGGATGGAGCCCAGAGGTCTGCAGACAACTTTTTGTGATTAGTTCTCTTCTACCATGTGGCTCTTGGGGATGGGACTCAGGTCCTCAGGCTTAACAGCGAGTGTCCTTGTCCACCGAGATACCTCAGCAGATCATATAATATCCTTGAACGGCTACTTAGGTTTTGGGTGTTTTTCTCACTTTGTGAATGTTTATAGTACATGCATGTGTGTGCATGTGCCTGTGTATTTGTGTAGGGGGTTCCCAGGCTCACACGTGAAGCTCAGAGGTTGACATGAGATACATTTGTCTTTCATTTTCCCACCTTATTTTTGAGATGGGGTCTCTCACTGAACTTGAAGCTCATCAGTGACCTAGACTGGCTGGCCAATGAGTCCTTGGGTCCTTCTGTATTTACCTCTTGGTGCTGAGATTACAGACACACAGCACTGTGCCTGGCTTTGTATGTACAAGAGCCCTGAACTCAGGTCTTCATGCTTGTGTAACAAGAACTCTGCCTCTGAGGCCATCTCCTCAGCCTCCTGACTGCTTGAGTTTTACCATGTAGATTTCATATAGCTAGTTAACAGTCTGCTACTAAAGTTGGTAATCTAAGAGACTTCTACTAGCTAGGCTTGAGTTTGGCTTTATTTAGAGGAAACAACAAGGAATAGGTTTGAACAAGTTGGATATTTCTTTCTCTTGGTGTTCAAAGGATGGCAGTGTGAGGTTGAGGACTGGGACCTAGCACTTGATCTTGTCTTCTCCACCATTTTTCTGGAGTACTTCAATCTACAAGGTCAATTCTTGGCTTAAAGTAGCTGTAGGAGTTCTGGACATCACGTCCAAATTCAAGATTGTACAGAATACGAAAGAGCCCAAAGGATCCCTCCCAGGCAAGTCAGTTGCCTTTACTGATTCTCTATACAAGTCCTGCATAGCACTCTGTTTTCCTAAAGCAAGTTATTCATGGTTAGCTGCAGGGGTGTCTGCGAAGAGTCAGGTTTAGCAGGTCAAGGGGTCTTGAGTTTGGTCCCTGAAAAACTGAATAGAGAGAACAGACACTGTAAGGTTGTCCTCCATGGACATGGAGAAGCATTGTGCTGGGTCTGAAATTAACCTTGGCATGCAGAGTCTGCCGTAGTGAAATGCAATGGGTAGTTCCTGTCCATCTTCTTGAGAGGACCCTAGGGTCCAGGCCAGCATGGTCTAACAGTAACATCAGCAAGTCTGCTTCCAGGATCTGAGGTTTCTAAGGATTGGTGTGCAGAGGTTGAAATGGTTTTACTGAATACCTATTCCCTTTCAATTACATCATTCCTAATTTTAAGGAGATTTTTCTCCAAATAAGAGTCCTCAGTATTCATGAATTCAAATCCTTGTCCCAGTGGAGCAGTGCAGCATCCTGGGAAGAACAGGAGCCCCCCAGGCCAAGCAACCTGGTTGAGACCCTATCTACATTTATTACTTTGGTGGGTGTAGGTAGATCCTGTGACTTGGGCAGGCCTCTGTTTATGGGACAATTAAAAGGGACCGCAGAGATAATGAACTGAAAGTGCCTATCACCATAATTAGCTCACAGAGATGTCTGCCATCAACAGATGTTTCCACAATCTGCCCAGAAATAAGAGTTTAGGTGTATTGTGCTGAGTCTTGTCCTTACCAAGAATCCTTTTAAGCATGCAGATGGCTACCCTGTACTCTATCCTTTGCTCTTCCTAATTTGAAATTTTAGAGGAGCTTAAATGCAGCCTCTACGTGTACTGTTCCCAACCCTTGGCCTTGAGATCAGCCTTCATGTGCTTACCTACAATAACCACCTCTACTATCCAGCCCCTGCCCACACAGTCATCGAGAGAGGACTGATAAATGCTACTGAGAGCTTAAAAATTCAGTTGAAGGAGAGTGAGGACTTGGGAGGAGATGGTTAGCAGATGTTCCTGAAAGTCAAGCCGGTAACCAGTCACTGGCCCCAGCAAACAGCTCTACATCTGTCTGCTGTCTTTTCTTGTAAGAATTTTGACATTTGTCCATGCCTCTTAGACCTTGTAGAGATGAATTTTCCCTTTGTGCCTTCTCAGGGCCTGGAGGAATCGAGGTCTCTGAGGAGTTTGGGCTTATCAAATAGCACACCAGTGGTGATGCCACACAGGGCCACGGCTCCAGAGTTTGCGGTGTGCCTGTGCTTCTTGCTCCAAAGTCCTTCCGAGCCGATGACCTGACACGGTTAATTGCTCACAAGTTTGAACATCAGAGGTCAAGACGATCGTTAGCTGCAGCCTGGGGAATAGCCATTTCATCTCCAAGGGAAATAATATGCCAGATGAATAGGAGCATTAGACATTTTCATTTGTTCGGTGCTTGCTTCTCTCACAAAGGTGAGCTGCCGTCCTGAAGCTACAAGCTGGCAGATTTCACTCTGTGCTATTTCTGAGGCCTTGGAGCAGAGCCTCCTCTCCACTCTAGATCTCTGAGAACTCTGAAGAATCTGGTGCAGGGTGTTCCTGTGAAGGAAGATCTTGACAAGTATCCACAGAATCTGGGTGATCGGAAGTACGACAGGACCAAGTGGCTCATAGTTCAGTCCACATCCGGTTCCAGGCAAATGAGCTGTCCAGCAGCTGAAGACTCATTTTTTTTTACTGCTGAGAGGATGTGCAGGGAGACCGGAAGTGAGAACTCCAGGCAGTCAGTGACTCACGCTGTACCAGCCAGGTTCCCCCAGCTGTGGAGGGGATTGTTTATAAATATCGGTTTCCAACCATACATCTGGGTCCCCCGGGTTCCCGGAGTTTACAAGCAAAATAGCTTTGATAATTTCAGCTTTGCGATTCACTGACGGAGAGCTCGTTTACTCTCCAGGAAGTCAGGGTGCTGAGTGGGTGGCTCGTAGTGCAAGCCTGGGAAAGGTGATTTGACCTAAAAATCTATTAGCTCATTTAGAATGAGCAAGAATGACTGTGGCTCCAGAAGAATTTGCTGTGGCTCTCGGTCCACCTCAGCACTCCTGCTTTTAGCTGTTCAGTTATCCTCTCAGCCCCTTCCTGCCTTCCTAGTGTTTGTGACCTCTCCAGACCTGTACACTGAGATTTAATCTCCAAAGGGATGGGATTAGCAGACAAAGCCTTGGGGAAACGGTTATGCAATGAGCAAGGTCTTCATGACTGGGGTTAATGCCTTGACACAGGGGAGAGTTATATGACCCTTTCTATCATTAGGACACATGTGTCATCTGTGGAGGAGGTAGGCCTCACCAGACTCCTAATTTTCTGGTGCTTTGATTTCAGACTTCTATCTTGGACTGGAGAACACTATTCTGTTGTTTATAAACCACAGAGTCTAGGGTAGTTTGCTGTGGCATCAGGGTGGCCAAGAGGCTGTCCTGTCCCTGACTGTCTTCAAGGCGATTCCAACATAAAGGTGACAAGCTCACATTTGCTCTGCAGTCCAACACAGGGCCATCTCACGCATACTCCTCCTGTGTCCAGCTTATGGGGACAGTGGTTAACTTAAGAGACCTAAGCTGGGCTTGTGGTTGGTGTCTGACCATCTAAGGTTGTATCTGAGGACTCACCAGGGTCACCTCTCTCTCATACTTTGTGTATCTTTCGAACTGTCATGGGTCACTGGACCTATGTGAGTCCAAGTTCTCTGGAGACCTGCAAGACACACTGAGCAGGGTCCAATCAGGAGTGTGCCTCGGGGCAGCACAGGCAGTGTTCCACAGGGTGGGACGGAGGAGAGAAAAGGGTGGAGAGGGGTGTAGGATTGGTTGCAGTGCAGATTTCAAAGACCCTGGTCCTACCTTGTCACCTAGAGAGATATCATCCTGGGAACACAGGTGACCAGGTCCCAGTCATGGCTATCAACATTCCTGTGGCGTGTGTCAGAATATGGAGAGTCCCAGGGCCACCTAAGAAAGCTGACACCATTGTGTCTGTGACTCCGACTAGAGGGCTGCTCAACACTATGTAAGACTGAGCAGACAGGAGCCAGTGAATTTTGGGCACTACTAATGTGGCTTGCACAGTGCTTATGGGAGTGTAAGCTATTTAGCATTCTCCTTTCTCACCCCAGAGAAGAGGAACCAAGGACTGTGGGAGGCAGTGGCAGTGGTGAGAGTCTCTGCCTTCGAGAGCCTCCTCACTGTCTTCTGCCTTTGGGATCCATGTTAGATTCTGCTTCCTGGTGGCTTCCTCCTCTCCTGCCCTCCGTCCTCCCCTCCCCTCCGGTGGGCTCTAGAATCCTCTTCCAGGCCCTTGGAATTTTCTGCTGGCCCTCTAGGTGTGCCATCGGTCTGTCCTTGCTGTGTAGGCTATTAGAGGCGGTTGCCAGGGTCTCGGTCTGTTCTTGTCCATTGTAACAGCTCTGGTTTCTTTTGACCATTGGTGCTTTCCCACATTACAGACCCTGGTAACCGTTTTCCCTGCCAGAGTGGGGCATTCCGTTTTCATCCATTGAAATCTTTACAGACTTTTCAAAGTTTGATCCTTAGCACCCCATCCCTTAGTCTCTCCCTTTAAAAGACTGAAGAGCTTACTGCCAAGCAAGACAGGGGGAGATATCTACACAAAAGATCTGTGGGAAGTGGGAAATTTCCCTTTCTGGTATGGAGAAATGACTTAGTCATTGGTAGCAGGCACTGCTTTTGTTCTTGTTTGTTTGTTTGTTTTTTGACACAGCTCTCACCACATAGTTTTGGATGGCCTAAACTCACCATGTAGAGCAGTTTGGCCTCTAGGCCATAAATGCCTATAGGTATGTGTCACCCACACCCAGCCAAGAGTAAGCACTGTACGAAGAGGGCCCAAGGTTGGCTCCTAGCACCCATACTGGATAGGTCACGGTCACTCCATGCTTTAGCTTCAAAGGGATAGGACACCCTTTTCTGGCTTTAGGGCCACTGCACTCATGTGCACATGCCCCCCTTCCCCTGCACATAATCAAAAATAATGAAATATTAAAAGAGAAATGTTCACTACCTGCCAGACCTGTCATTGAAGACTATAATTTCAGATTCTCAGGATAGCTGAAGTAGAAGAATTGCAAGGTCAAGATCAACTGGGGTTACAGAGTGTGTTAAAGGCCACCTGTGCAGCTTGGTGGGGCCCTGGCTCAAACTGAAATGTGAACAGAATGTAACACAGGCAGCTGGTGTCGGAGGTGCAGTTCTGAGTCCTGGTTTAATGCCACCTCCTTACATACGTACACTTGGCCTCACAGCTGGGTGCTTGTGCTCCACTGCACTGACACAGATGTGGAAAGAAGCAAAACTCAGCCTTTTTATACAGGGCAGCAAACCCAGGGGCTCACAGAGGCACGGGCCTCTAATCTACCTCTCTTACGTCCTTTCAGCAGATCTGGCAAGCCTGTTGAATGCTGTGAAGAAAACAGAAAGGGCAGGCTGGGGAGATGTCCCAGTGGGTACAGTGCTACTATGCAAATCGGAGGAGCTAAGTTCAGGCCCTCACACTGCCCTGCTGTAACCCTAGAGCTCCTGCATGAGGTGGGAAGAGGGCCCAGGAGAACCCCTGGGAAGCTTGCGGCCAGCGAGTCTGATATATGTAGCTTCAAACAGTAGGAGGTTCTGTCTCCAACCATGTGGAAGACATAGACTGGCACGGAGATTGCCCTCTGACCTGTACTCATTCATTTGATATGCATATACTCCACCGCAGACACACGTGTGTGCGTGCACGTGCACGTGCCCAAAGAACATGAGATTTGGGGACGTAGTTGAGTGGCTGAACATTTGCCTAGCATTCATGAGGTGCTAGGTGCTCTTCTTACGGTTCTAGAAGGTTCTCCCCAGTTGCTCCGTTTTCGGGAGAATTCTCTACCCTGTACTCTTTTCTTCATGGTACTTAGATTTTGGACTCGTTAAAAAACTTTTCTTCCCACTGTAGCATTTCTTCTCTCAGGAAGGGGTTTCACGAAACCCTCCCTTCCAGAAGGCTTTCCTCCTGAAATATCTGGCAGTTGCTTCTGTTTGCTTAAACTTGAACTCAAAATCAATGATTTTAAATTGCAAATTCAGTTAAAATTCGAGATAATATAGGGGGACGCACCACCAGGGTGGGGAAGCAGAAAGTCAATGAGGCAGGGAAACACGATAACGCAGAGGATGCTAGAACAGGTCTCTGATTAGTGAAGCACAGTTGCACGGAATAAATACGATATCGATTTTTTCGTAAAAACCCCGTGCCGAGGAGGCAGCAAGCAGGGGCTCTGTCACCCCGCCTCTTCATCTCTGCTCCTCAAGACCCTTTCGGGTTCTCGGGACTGACTTAGTTTTGTTTTGGTTTTGCTTTGGATGATTGGTATTGCATTAAGTGCCTCTACTGCACCTTCTTTGGAAGTTTCTAGTGTTTCTCCGGAGCCACACAGCACTGTGTCGGATTTGTTCTTTGTCTCTCACTACACGGTGTGGAGAATAGCTGCATCCTGCCCTTAATTTCTCAGAATGTGAGTTTTTTGAGAGCAGAATAATGCTTATAAATGCTTTACCAACAATAAATTCCCCAGTGGCATGAGTAGGTGGAATTGTTATTTTAAGAATATCATTTTGAAAGACTGAGTTACTGAATAATTTTATAATGAGAGTTTTCGCTTGGAATGTATGTTTTGGTGACTCTGGGATGAGGAACATACACTTCATTTATGTCTTTAATCATCAGTAGGAGGAAAAGATGGATGTGTCATCTGCAAAACTCTCTTTCAGTTAATTATGTTTGTTTACGGTTTCCAGGCGATATAGAAAGAGTTCAGCTGAAGTTGCACACTTATATGTACATGTAACCCTCGTGTGTGCACACACGGGATACCTGTATTTTCTCTGACACACACACACACACACACACACACACACACACACACACACACCACACAGAGTCTGGAAAAGAGCAAGGATCACCCCTTTGTGCCCCTGTGGGGAGATGGCAGATGGCACCTCTGTTGTGAGGTGCTGAAGGGTTTCAGTTCTCGGTGATGAGGGTCACGGTGTTCTGGTGATGAGTTTGGTAACAGGTTTCGGGATGCTTACCGGTAGGAAGCACTTGGAAAGAGAATGACGGGCTGGGGCCTCCGTTCACCAACAGACCTCAGATGTATCCTCAGAGGAGAGAAGAAATGGACAGTTGCTTTTCCGTGCTGGTTTTTTGTTTGTATGATTGTCGTTTTCTTTTTTGTTGTTTGATGTTTTTTAAATTTTATTTTAACTTTACTTGGTGTTTACTTTAACGGTTTTTTAAAATTTTTTTATTTTTTTATTTTTTATTTATATGAGTATACTGTAGCTGTTTTTAGACACCAGAAGAGGGCATCAGATTCCATTACAGATGGTTGTGAGCCACCATGTGGTTGCTGGGATTTGAACTCAGGACCTCTGGAAGAGCAGCCGGTGCTCTTAACCTCTGAGCCATCTCTCCAGCCCCTACTTTAATGCTTTAAACTCAAGTTTCCCTGAAGGTTTTGTTTTATGTGGCATTCCAGAACCAGTCTTGAATATTCCTTGGCAACTAATGGAAGACTTTTGCTGTAGGAAGGAGGCCTGCTCCTCTTGAAGATATACGTTTCCTTTATTTTTTCTTTATTTTCCTACAGCACTAGAGGCAGATTTCAGAGCCTCACGCATGCCAGTCCAGTGCTCTACCACAGAGCTGCGCGGGCTATAGTTCCCAGTAACGGTGTGAATTACCTTTATCTTGCATCAGGCTCTCAATTAGTTGATCAGGCTGGATTCGAACCTGTGATCCTGTCTTAATCTCCTGAGTACATGGGATTATGAGCCTAGGCCACCAAGCCCAACAGTCCTTCCTCTTTCTCAGCTGACAGTGTCTACAGCCAGACCAATGTGAAAATGCATCACCCACTCACTGTGTGAAGGTGCCTAACCTTAAAGAAATGGTACCAGGCTCCTTCCCTGCCAGCATCTTTCAAAACTCTGAGAAGGGTGGAGCCTCACTGTCTCTGTTCTAGTTGTCTCTCTGTGTCTTTCTTGGTGGTGGAGGTCAGGGTAGCACTCAACAGCTTAGGGCATTTTGAGGGTATGGCCAAAGGGAACTGAATTAAGAAGGCTAAGTTACAGAGGGTACAAGGGTGGGGTGGTGGTGCATGGATCTTTATGGGAAAGGGGAATAGAATAGATTTTGTGTGCGAACTGGGAGTGGGTGGGGATGGGAACAGGAAGAATTAGGTAGAGGAGGGGATGGAGAGAAAAAGTACTGGGAGAGACAACAGGAATTGGGGGACATCTCAAGGGTAAGGTAGAAACCTAGTGCAATGGAAACTCCTAGGAATCTACAATAGTGACCATGGTGAAGACTCCTAGTAAAGGGGACACCAGCCATCTCCTATATCCAGGCAAGTGGAGGGATTGGGACACCAACCCAGCCACAAACCTTCAACTTACGATTTGTCATACTTATAAAATGTGGTAGGGTAAAGGTGACACAGATTTTGTGGGAGTGGCCAACCAATGACTGGTCAAACTTGAGACCCACACCGCATCCCTGGTGCTACCTGGAGGCCAAGAACCAGAGGCTGTATAGCTCAGACCTAGAATAGAATAAAACATGACCTGCACACACACACACACACACACACACACACACACACACACACACACACACGCACACAGAAAGAGAGAGAGAGAGAGAGAGAGAGAGAGAGAGAGAGAGAGAATCAATGAAATGATTCTAATGAGACTCTGTAATATTCTTAGACCAGGGCCTAGCATAATTCTCATCAGAGGTGGTTCACCCAGCAACCGATGGAAACAGATGCAGAGGACCACAGCCTAACATTAGGCAGAGCTTGGGGAACCCTGCAGAAGAGGTAGAGAACAGATTGTAGGAGCCAAAGGGGTCAAGGACACCACAAGAAAACCCACAGATTCAACTAACTTGGGCCTATAGCGTCTCACAAAGACTGAAGCGACAATCATGGAACCTGTGTGAGTCTGAGCTAGGTCCCCTAAATATATGTTACAGTTGTGTACACTGGTGTTCTTCTGGTACTCTTAACAGTGGAAACAGAGACGGACTCTTGTCTGCTTTGGGGACCTAGTTCTTCTCACTGGGCTGCCTTGTCCAGCCTTAATACAAGAGGAGGTGCCTAGTCTTGTAACTTGTTATGTCATGTTTACTTGATATCCTTGGGAGGCCTGTTCTTAATCTGAAGAGAACTGGAGGAGTGGATCTGGGGTAGGGGTGATAGAGGGACTGGGAGGAGAGCAAGGAGGGAAAACTGTGGTAGAGATGTATGAGAGAATAATAATAGTTAATGATGATGATGATGATGTTGTCTCAAATGAAACCTGAGGAGTCTTTTTGACATACATCAATAGGACACATGAAAAGGGCTAGATCCTCTTTCAAATTTCTGTTTTCTTTTCTTTCTTTTTTTTTTTAGTAATTGTTTTTGAACAACTTGAACAATTAAAGGGAAATTCATTTTCATTTCTTCATTTTCATTTATAGTTGGAAGCAGAAGTGATAGAGATAAAGTTAAACAACAACAACAACAACAAACAGAGAGAAGTTGCCTCAGCAGGTAAAAGTAAATTCCCAAGCCAGAGGCCATGAGCTCACCCGCAAGGAGCCTACATGATGGGAAGAGAGAACTGACTCCTAAACTTTGCCCTCTGATCTCCACAAGCACGCCATGGCACGTGTGCTGCAACACACACACATGCACTCAAACACGCACACATGCAAAATTTTCAGATACTATCAAGTCCAGTAAGTAACAGAAAGAATTTGTATTTATTCATTTGTAGTAAGAGATACTTACTAGTTTGAAATAGTGAAAGGTTTCCTGGAATTCTGATAAGCTAATTGATAAAACAAACAGCTTCCATCAGCTCACCGAAGAAACAGGTCAAATTCTGACTGACTCAACACAGAGTAAAGGTAGCAAATACATTTAAGAATGAGTTACCGTGGGGCTGGCTGTGGGGCTTGTGTCTGTAGACTCAGCACGTAGGAACCTGAGGCAGGAGGATTGTCAGCCTGAGGGTAGCTAGCCTGGGCCACATAGTGAGTTCTAAGCCAGTTCAAAACAAAACAAATAAATGGTGTAGGCCAACACCATGATCCTGGTTTAAGGCCAACATGGCTGACAGGAAACTTTGAATTTCTCTGAAATCTCATGACTCGAAAAGGAAAAACCTTGGTGGAGCTTTCTCCCAGTTGGACAGTAACCTTGAGGATTCACCTAACACCATCTCTAATCACTCGTTTTATCAGCCAGGGGTGTTATGACTTCATGGTCTTTGGGTCAAGAAGTTTAATGAAGTAGTAAAGATGGGTGGTGGTTTGAATGAGAGTGGCCCCTACAGGCTCATATGTTTGAAAACTGAAGGATTGGGATGTGGGACCTTGTTGGAGAAAGAGTATCACTGGAGGGCATTTCAGGTTTCAAAAGCCAAGCCGGACCCAGTCGTTTCGTCTGTTATCATCGCGGTGGGGAGACATGGCAGTTTGCAGGCAGACGTGGTAGTGGAGAAGGAGCTGAGCGATCTACATCTTCATTTGCAGGTAGCAGGGAACTAGTTTCCTGTCTTGAGCTTCTGATTCGCCCAAAGCCTGCCCCTGCGGTGACATACTTCCTTCAACAAGACCACGCCCACTCCAACAAGGCCATACCTAACAGTGCTACTTCCTACGGGCCTACGGTGGTCATTTTACTCAAACCACCACATGCTCCTTGTCAGAATCATCTGTTCAGTGGCCGTGGATTAAACACCCAAATATTCGTTTTATTTTCAACAGAGGACAGCGTGGGGGGAAGTCCTAATTTATTTTAATTGCTCCTGTTGTTTGCGACCCTTGCTCCAGGCTCCTTTCGAGCTCCTCTGCCTCCTAAAGGGAGTTGTTGACTCTTTTCTCTCTTCAATTCGAATGAACAGTGACTTTGGAAAACCCGCGGCAATGGCATCATGCCCACTCTAACACCAGGGTAGTAGGGGTTGGCATCCCTGGTTTGTAATTTGGCATCCTGAGAGGTCAACACAGAGGAGCCACAGGGCAGGGAGTTTAGTAAGTGTACGGGGGCTCTCGTTGTTGCTCACATCCCTTGAAAGCTTTAGAGCAGAGGAGACCTGCGCATCTAGGACACAAGTCATTCCCTTCTCCACGGGGACACATGCCTCCCTAGCATTTTTCTGGGGACTAACCTATCATTTGGAAGTTACCAAAGCATAGCCTTCCACTGCAGAGGAGGAGTAAGGAAAGGAGGCCACGCACACAGTTCTGAGGACCAGTGGACTGACTGCCTTTCCGCTTGGACCTCTTGAGTTCAAGCATCTGCGGAAGTGTATTTATAGGCTTAACTGAAAGGGTCTCGGTTATTCTGCGGCAGAAACCCAGTGTACTGGCTCTAGTCCAGTTCTGGAAAGCTGAAATGTTTGACTCTTTTGTTTTATTTTGGGAGTGTGCTGTACTGGTTGGAATCAAATGAGGAAGCGGTGGATTGTGAGCAAAATGCTATATTTTTAATTTTTAATTTATTGCGTGCGTGCGGGTGACTTGGTTGGGAGCTTGACAGTCACTTGGTCATTTGGAGATGGTTTACACAGTGTTTTAGGCTTTATAGCTGGAGGATTTTGTTTATTCTTCTTTTATTTGCCCCCTCCCCTTGTAGATGCCCTCGCTCTCTACAAATGCCCCCCCCTTCAGCTTTGTGTCGCATAAATTGCAGTAGCCTTCCTCTTCCCTCTTCCCATGCTCCCAACTCCCCATGGTCCCTTTCTGCTTTTCAGTCTTACTTATGTACGCATCTACATAAATTTAAATCTAAAGTCTGAATGTGAAAGAAAACATGTTTGTCTTCCCCAGACTGGCTAACTTTGATTAACATAATGATTTCCAGTCTCATCCATTTGCTTACATAATTTTTTTATGGCTAGATGTAATTCTATTGTGTATCTATGCCACATTTTCTTCATTCATTTGGTGAATCGAAACATCCAGCCTGGTTTCATATCTTGGTTATTGCAAAGAAAGCAGCAACAAACATGGATTTGCAAGTATCTCTGTGGCGTGCTGACTTAAATCCTTTGGGTAAACACCCGGGACAAGTATGTCTGGATTAGTTAGCTCTATTGCTAGTGTTTCGAGGAAGCTCCTTCTGATTTCCATAGTGCCTCCACCAGTTCATCCGTTCACATTCCCACCGACAATAAATACAGCTCCCTTTCCCCACATCCATATCAGCATTTGCTGTTTTCTTAATGCCGCCCATTAAGACTGGAAGGAGATAAAGTCTCTGTTTCTGTTTTAGAGGCAAAGTCTCATTATTTACCCATGGGTGGCCTAGAACTCATTATGTAGATAAGGCTGACCCTGTACTTACAGTGGTTCACCCTGCCTCTGCCTCTGCCTTCTGAGTGCTGGGATTAAAGACACATCTACTATGCCTAGCCTCCTGTTTTACTTTCCATTTCCCTGAGGCTGAGAATGTGGAACATTTCATAAAACATTCCTTGATTTTTAATTTCTTCCTTTAAGAAATGCTTAATTAACCTCGCTCTGTGTCTTCATGTCTTTGTGTTTCTTGTTTGTCTGTCTCTCTCCTTCTCCCTCTCCCTCCTTCTCTCCCCTCTCTCCCTCCCTCCCTTCCTCCCTCCCTCCCTCCTTCCTCCCCTATGTGTGTGTGTGTGTGTGTGTGTGTGTGTGTGTGTGTTTATAAGCTTACAGGATTATGTTGTCTGCAAATCAGGATAATTTGACTTCTTCCTTCCCTATTTGTATTTCTACATCTTGTCCTATTTTTCTAGCTATGACTTCACGTACTTTACTGAATAAAAGTGGAGAAAGTGGGTGTCCTCATCTCGTTCCTGATTTTAGAGAGTTATTCCCCATTTGGAATACTGTTGGCTCTAACACAGCTTTCACTATGTATTCTTCCTTTGTGTCATGTGTCTGTTTTGACACTTAGCAGTCTGGATTCTGAATGATCAGTCCTTAACAGTCCTGTATATAGACTATGAGCCCCTCTAGGACAGAGACCTCTTCTGCCCAACCTGAAAACTCAGCATGTGCCTGGAACTTAATAGGCTCTCAATAATATTTCCCAAAACAATGAATGGGTGCTGTGGTGATTTGAAGGGCTTGTGCCCAGTAGTCTTGGGCATTTGGAGATCTGTTTACTGGTTGTTGGTAGTGTTTGGTAAGGCTCGTGCAAGTGTGTTGCTGGGATAGACTTTGAGAGTTTAAAGACTGGACTCTCATTTTGAGTGAGCTCTCTGCTTTGTCTTCATAGCCCAAGATGTGAGCCGTCAGCTTCTTGCTCCAGTGACCAGGCCCACTGCTTGCTGCCATGGTTCCTCTGTCATGAGAGGCTCTTGTCCCTCGGAAACTGCTCAAAAAAAAAAAAAAAAAAAAAAACAGAACAACAAAACGAAACAAAACAAAACAAATAAAAAACCTTCTCCAAGTTGCCTTGGTCATGGTGTTTTATCCCAGCAGGAGAAAAGTAACTAAGACAGGTGCCGAATAAGGGCCCAGAAGCTAACAGCATTTGTAAGGAGGAGTCCTTAAGTATTTGGTAGAATCCCAACTCTGGAGAGCTAAAGCAAGTGGATTTGCGGTTCAAGGCTATATATTACACATCATAGCAAGATCCTGTCTCGACATAGAAAACATCAGCAAAAACTGGAAGGAGAAGGGGGAGGAGGAGGAGGAAGAAGAAGAAGAGGAGGAGGAGAGGAAGAGGAGGAGGAGGAGGAGAAGAAGAAGAGAAAGAAAGAACAGCTTGGAGGGGGAATGTGGAGGAAGCAATATCCACTAAAACAAATTCATGTTGTGTTCATTTAAGGCAGACTAAGGCTGACTCTGCTAGCTAGAGCTCATTTTAGAAATAAATGTTGTGCTTTGAGAACAGTCATTTCCTGTGTTGATACAAAGGGAAGGACTTTGCAATGAGAGATGCTTTTACCCAGATGGGAAGTGTCCACATACTCCCTATTGTCAGTAGCTTGACAGGAGTCAGGAGGAGACCAAACCGTAGGCCAAGAGTTTTGGTGGGGCACTCTTGGCTGACTGACCTCAGGCACGTTGCCTAAGCGCACAATTCTTTCATCTATCTAGCAGGGGTAACAGCAGCGGCCTCACGGGGCTGCCAGGAGGGTGTGTGAGAGGCTGCTGCTGCTAGCGCACAGTACCAGCCCTGACAACCTCCGCTCCTTCTACGTCCTCTTCCTTCCTCCTTCCATCTTGCTACCAAACCTGGCTGTGGGCCGTTTCTCCTGCTTGTATTCACGCCTGATCTCTAGGAAGCAAGTTGGTGTCCATTCACGGTGTTTGTTCATCGCGGCCATGATACTTTCCATAGCCCTTGAAGGCTTTCA
Organism: Rattus norvegicus; assembly: GCF_021556685.1. Lineage (NCBI taxonomy): Eukaryota > Metazoa > Chordata > Mammalia > Rodentia > Muridae > Rattus > Rattus norvegicus. The sequence continues at coordinate 5,140,460 of NC_141549.1, read as the reverse complement.
GTGGAAGCACGTCAAGAGCCTTGCTCCCGGAGTTTTCAAAAGAGCTCATTGCTTACAATTTTGGTCATTTAATTAGCAATCCTCCTCCTACACCCACTCTCACCCAAAGTTGGATGCCACCATCGTTCCAAGTCCCCAGCAATAGACCGCTCAGTGCTCCTTATTCTTGTTGGTGTGCAAGCCTACTTTGGTTTTTTTTTTTTTTTTTTTTTCCCTCCTCAGAGATTTTACCGGGTGAGAAAATGACATTGAAGATGGTTTCCTAAACGCTTGGCCTCCAGGGTGACTGCTTCTAAAAAGCCATTAGTGATGCGGAGAACTCAAGCAGACCCCGCCTTCTGGAGAGACCCCAGGCTCCCCCAAGTCTATCTCCTGCCTCCTCTGTGATAGTTCAAGGTCAAGTTCATCTATGGCGGTGGTGGAGGTTTGCTCATTTTGTACCTTATTTATGTAATGTGCTGGTTGTGAGGGAGTGTGGATGTAGATGATTCATAGGCAGAAGCAGAAGGAAACAGATTGCAGGAGCCCAGCTTCTTTTCCTTGGGTGTCCCTGGGTGTCCCCTCCGCCCCCAGCTCTCTTTGCCCTTCCTGCGTGCTTGGCTCTGTCATGGCTATTGGGCTGAACATAGACCTGGCCTCTCCAGGCAGCTCATGTACTGGCCCTGTCAGGGGCACTGGTCTACTAGGGGACCACAGAGCTGAGGCTGATTCTGGAACCACACCCAACTCTTTAGGTGCGATGCTCATTCTGAAAAGCCCAGACCATAGAGTAACATAAGGAATTCTAAAAAAGTTAGTGTGACTACTTCAGTGCTTATTTTTTTAAATATCAAGACTTTTTTTTAATCTCATTTTTTTTCTGTTGCCAAACCCCACTTTTCTGGGACATGCCTGGTTCCTGTGCTTAGCCTGCTGTTTATTGAGTACCCCATGAGCAGAAAAAAATATGCTTTTTTTTTCTTTTTTCTTCTTTTTTGGTGTGGTTAAACTACAAAGGGACTGCTGCATGACTTATAAAAAGTTTCGTTTTAACTGTAGGACATACCTTCTTGTGACATCTCTAGTCCCTGATGTGGCCAGAAGAACCCAGACTGAGCAGGTTGGTAGGCCTGGTCAGTGTGCTAAGATGTGAGAACCAAGCTAGAATTGATATCACAGAGTCAAACCCTAGGTTACACAGAGCAGGATTAATTTTTGTGGGGTTGCTCAGCCAGACAGTTCTGCTCTTTTGGATTGAGCTCTCTTAGGGGTAGGCATGGAGGTGGGCATGGGGATGGGCATAGGGGATGTTGGACTCTTGCCCAACTATCTCCCTATTGCAAGCAGCTATTCAGGCAATGCTTGTGCAAGGCAGAACTGAGAGTAAGCGTAGGGTCCATCAGATAAGCATTGCTTGCTATGCATTTGCTCGTATCCCATTTGCCAAAACAAATCACATCAGCATTTGTATAGGAGTAGATGAACCTATAACATGGCAAAAGAGCTTGTAGTCAGGAGGAGGTGAGGAACTGGGGTCAGTTTTGTAATTTACTATCATGTGTAAACTTGGGAACGTTCACTTATCTTTCTGAACCTCAGTGTCCAATGGGATATTGCCTTGAAGTAGATAGAATTCATGGTCTTTAGCTGTTCAAGAATGTATGTGAATCAGGTAAGTGAATTTGTTTAAATGGGTGTGACTCTGGCTATTTAAGTTCACACATGTCTTATGAGGCTGGCATTATTTTGGTTTCCAGACTTAGGAGGGCAAATGTATACCCCGTTAGCTGTTTCTTTATTAACAGACTAGATGTTGTATAAGATAGGGCTCTCCAGGGAAACAGAACCAACAGGATGTGTATGTATATAGAATTTTATTAGTTTCAATGCTGGGATAGAACTTAGCTAAGCCTTGCCCATAGTTAGGTAAGTGCTATAACTACTGACTTCTACCCCTAAGTCCCTAGCCCTTCAGCCCCAAGCTCCTAGACCCCAGTCCCCCAGTCCCCAAGCCCCAACTCTTCTTTTGAGAAATGTGAAGACCAGACTATGAAGTTAGGCTTGGCACATTCACGCTGACCTTGAACTGTGGATCTTCTGATCTCACCCTCCTTGGGACTAGGGATAAGGGTGTGTGTCACTATGCCTAGCTAAGAGCTTTATTTAAGAACTGTTCTATGGAATTATGGAGATGTGTGCTACGTCTAAATTCTGCACAGTGGGTTAGCGCAAACACCAGGGAGAATTACACTTCAAGTTCAAGGACAGTGTGTAGAAGCATTTGCTGTCAGTCAGGGGAGGTCAGTCTTGGTTCAGTTGAGGTCTATTTCTAATTGGATGAGATACACACACACTACGGAGAATAATCTGTTTTACTCAAAGTCCACTCATTTAAGTGTTTATCTCGGAGGCTGAGGACATACTTCATGTTTAGCCCTAAATTCTCCCTCACCACCACCATGCTAATCTCATTTTAAAAAAAGTCTTCATAGAACTATCCAGAATATAGTAATGTTTGCTCAAACACCTGGGACTGTGGCCTAAACAAATTGCCACACTAAGTTCCTGGAGAGATGGCTCAGAAGTTAAGAGTGCTGGCTATTTGTTCTTCCAGAGATTCCTGAGTTCAGTTCCCAGCAACAACATGGGTGCTCGCAACCATCTATAGTGAGATCTGGCGCCCTCTTCTGGCCTGCAGGTATACATGCAGGCAGGACACTGCATGCATAATAAACAAACACACAAATTGCAACATAAATATGAAATGAGTCTGGAAATGTGGCTCAGTGGTAGAACATTTGCCCAAAACAGAAGAGCTCTACAAAAGGCTACGAAACAGTGACAGGATAAATGAGTGAATAATTGAATATCAAAGCCTGGTGGTATAGCCTTGTAATGCCAGCTACTTAGGAAGCCAAGGCAGGTGAATCACTCAGGGCCAGCCCGAACTACAGAGTGAGTTTAAGGCTAGCCTGGGAAACTTAGCAAGATTGTTTTAAAAATAAACAGTTTAAAAATAAGAATGGAGAAAGGACTGGAGATATAACTGAGTGATAGAATGTTTGCCTAGAATGCATCTGGGCTGTAGGTTTAATCTATAATGTGGAAGAAAGAAAAGAAATCAGTGCTGTGGACTCGGGCTTACATCTAAACATTAATTTAACAAATATATATCGAGCACCTGTGGTGTGACTGGCACAAGTTTACCTATTGGAGCCAGCATAGCACTTGCCTTCAAAGCACCATTGGTCTCATACGAAGTAACGAAGCAGTGATGACAAAAATGTTTGCAGAATGCCCTGCTCTCTATGAGGTGGAAGCTGAAGCAAGCTTTCTTGTGCACGTTGTTTCCTTTAATCTGATAGGTAAGTAAGTGTTGTCAGAATTCCTTTCCTGGAGGGATATAAACAAATTGTCTTTTCCTTATAGCATCCCAAGACAAACCAAAGGAGGATCTCACCAAAGTTCAGCCTGGGCAGCCAATGAGTTTATCCCTAGTGTGGCCTCCAATAGATGCGAGAGTACAGGAATAGGAAGACTCTACTAGACTTATTGTGCCTCTGAACTGCTCAAAGTGGGGTTCAGAGGACACTCTATGCTGATGCATGTGAGGGAAGAGCACTCCTGTAAGGACGTAGACACTCAGAGCGGGCCTCTCTGCAGAAAGGATGAAGTGGATTTGCTCAAATGGCCCCAACTCCTCCTCTTTTGATGTCCACACACGCTTGTTCATTCGCCTCCTTCTGAGATGGGGCTGCTAAGAGAGATGTTCCCAAGATAGACTTTCAGACACCAGGAGAATGGTGAGAGTCTGATTGCCTCCCCATCTCCTAGGCTCAGAGAGTGGCAAAGCAAGCCAGGAGGCAGGGCTCTCTAAGGCAGGTGACATGCTAGGGGGCTTCTGCTCTCCTTAGCAGCTGGCCCTGGGCTGCATAGAGTTGTGTAGACAGTAGCCATTGTCCTGGCGGTCACCAGCAGAGAAACAAGACTTGAAGCGGGGAAGAAGGACCTGTGGGGGCAGAGGAGGGGGTTGCTTATGTAAGTGGTTTTTAGACAGATGGAAAGCTCATTTTAATTGCATAAAAGGCAATCTTCCTTGAGTAGAGATGTAGGTCCTTTGCAGACCTGTGCTACACAGATCTTTCTTCCTCCGTGTTTATAAATGACTTGTTATTTCCATGATAATCGGACACCTGTGTGTTGAGTCCTGTCTGGGCCACTGCGTTCTCGGCATTCTCCCTGACTTGGGGCAAGTGTGTCCTAGACCGTAATGATGGCATCTGTGGACTTGTCATCTAAGTTAGAGCTGAAAGAGTGGCTTTGAGGAGTGGAAGGTTAAGTTTTCAGAGCAGGACACTGGGAGGCTAGAACAAGGCAAACGCTCAGCAGGCACACTGTTGGTGAGGCGGATCCCTAAAGGTTTCTGTGATATAAGTGTGAACTTCTTGTGTGCAACCTGGGGCTGGGTAGAAGGGTCCCCTGTTTAAGAGGTAGAGGCCAGTGGAAGGCGGCTGGGTCCTAGGATGTCTCACTTTTATTTTATTTTTCCATAGAATATATTCTGATTATTTTTTTTCCTTCACCTCCTTCCAGAGCTCCATCTCCCCCTCACCCAAATCCTCTCTCTCTCTCTCCCTCCCTCTCTCTCTCTCTCTCTCTCTCTCTCTCTCTCTCTCTCTCTCTCTTTAGAAAACAGACATTATAAACAAACAAATACCAGACTGGGACAAAATCAACAGGAAAAGAGACAAAGAAAAAGCATAGGAATCACATGCAGACACAATGACACGCACATTCACCCACACAGAAAACCCATAAACAAAATCAGAAACCATAATATATAAGGCAAGTAAAGAAGAATGCCCAGGCCAACCATTTCCAGACACAGACGACCTCCAAGAATTCCACTGAGTTCCTCTTGGGTGGGCCGTTTACTGCTGGGCATGAGACCCACCTTTAAGTATGGTTTGGATACCCAGTGAGACTGTTGGAGAAAACTAATTTTTCCTTTATGATTAGTTATCAACTGGAGATAGCTTCTAGGTTAGGGGCGGGGGCTTCTGCCCATGTCCCCTCTCAGCACTGGGACCCATCTTGGCTTAGACCTGTGCAGGCTGCTTCTCTGTGAGTTCATATGCCCATCAGTCCTGTTGCAGCTAGAAGGCCCAAAGGCATTTCGACCCACAGGTTGTTCTGCTAGATCACTGCTTTAGTAGAACAGTGGTATTTGGTTTTTCCACTCGGTCCACAGCCTATCTAGTCTCGGCCACCCAAACAATGTCTTGCATGGGTCCATTTCATGTAGTAGGGCTTAATTCCAATCAGAGATTGGAATTAAGTGTACACTATTGTACACTAGTGCATCTTGCAAGCAGGTCACTATTGTAGAGCAAAGGGTTTGTAGTCGGTTGGTGTTCAAGAGGGGTGAAGGCTCTAGATAGGCACCAGCTCAATTCCTCCATGTTCGATGAGTTATGTAGGTGTTCAGCAATAGAACCTTACAGTTTGTGGAGAACAACCAATGGTCTTAGCAATAGCTTGTGTTGTTGGAGTTTCTATGGGCCGCTGCCGCCGCCGCCGCCGCCGCCTCCTCCTCCTCCTCCTCCTCCTCCTCCTCTTCTTCTTTTTCCTCCTCCTCCTCTTCCTCCTTCTCCTCTTCCTCCTCTTCCTCCTCCTCCTCTTCCTCCTCCTTCTCCTCTTCCTTCTCTTCCTCCTTCATTGCTGTTTTGAGACAGGGTCTCCCTTTGTAGCTATGGCTGTTCTGGAACTTACTATGTAGACCAGGTTGACTTACGGAGATGACCATACCTCTGCCTCTCAGTGCTGGTATTTATACCACCGGGCTCAGATAATTTATCCTTTATAAAATACCCAGCCTCATGCATTTAAAAAAAAAAGCAACACCCAAACAGGATAAAACAAGTCTGTCTGTCTGTCTGTCTGTCTGTCTGTCTTCCTTCCTTCCTTCCTTCCTTCCTTCCTTTCTTTTTTTTTTTTTGTTTGTTATTTTGCTTTAATGGGTAGTACAACTTCAGGGACCCCATCATGTTCTGAATCTTTAGTACCTTGAATTCCAACTTAGAAAAGATTTCTTATAGTCTCTCAGAGTTAGCAATCTTAAAACGTATAGGTCTGAGGGCTACAGCACCTGTCTTTAGAACTGCTCTAGGTTCAGATCTGGAAGCCATTAGTAGTCCATAGCTTGTTTCCCAGAAAGTCACTTGCTTGGACCAGAGGGCACCATTGCAGCTACTTTCAAGGTGAAATTACTTAACCATGCCTGTTTATCAGCAACAGTAGATTAGGACCCGATCTTCTCCACCAGGAAGCTGTATGAACAAACTGTTAAGCAGAATGAGGTTTTCTCAAGAAAGAAAGAAGAGTTTTAATTCACTTCAAATAGAGGCTCTTTGCCCAAGCTTCCTCCGTGGTGGGTTGGAGGAGGCTCACATAGAGTGCAAGCAGTGGGCCATTTTGCTAATCTTTGGAGAGCCAGTGTTTCACCCAGAGAGACACTGCTAAGTGTTTGTTGGGAGGATTGTATTACAAGTGGCCTCACTGGTAATAACTGTCACTGGTCACTGGTCACTAACTGTAATGGTCACAGAATGAGACAGGGCTTCGTGCTAGCTGGTGGACCAGGTTACCTAGAGCAAGGAGGGACAGGGAACACATTTCCCGCTATGTGGGTCCCTCCACATTTCTGGTCACAGAGACTAGAAGTAGTTTCCTTGCTCCATCTGCATTAGCTACTTTGTGTCACTGTGACAAAGGAAGAAAAACAGTCAGCTCACAAATTCTGAGGGTTCAGCCCTGGCTTGCTTCACCCTGTGCACTTGGGAAGAATATCATGTGGATGGGAGTCTGGCGAGTGGAGAGCTGTTTACCTACCTCCCTGCTCAAGGCAGATAGGAAATAGAGAGACCAGAAGGGATGGGAACAAAATGCAGACTTCAAGGAACCCTAGCCCATGACCTGCTTCCTCCAGCTCGGCCCTACCTCTTCCAGTTCCCGGAACCCTTTAAAATAGCTGTGGTAGCAGCTGGTGAACCAGATTTCAGTGCAGGCACCATTTGTGGGGACACTTCTCTCCAGGGATATCTTTCTTCCTGCCTTTTGTCCTTGAGGTTTTTACCTTTTCTCTAGACACGCTGTGTTCTACCCAGTGCCTCTGTCCTTGTCACCGCTGTCTGTAATGACCCTCCCTTACTTGCTTAGACCCTGGCTTGGTTTCCCGAACATCCTGACATAGAGTTGGGCACTCAGGCCGGGAGGTCAGCCTGTTCCCCTCTCAATCCTGATGCCACCTTTTATCCTCTGGGACTTTGGCAAGTTACCCATCACTTAACAGTGGTGGGTCTTGATCTTTTCATCTCTCTCTTCCCTTGAAATAGTGTGTTATGTATCCCAGCCTGGCTTCAGACTTCATGAGCTTGGATCCCTAATCATCCTGTCTCCACCTCCCAAGTACTGGGATTACATGTGTGGACATCATACCGAGTTTTTATGGAGCTGGGGATCAAGCCCAATCAGTCAGCATGCTAGGCAAGAACTCTACCAACTAACCTTAGCTAGGCAAGGGCTCTACCAACGAACTATAGCTAGGCAAGGGCTCTACCAGCTAACTATAGCTAGGCAATGCTCTGCTAGCTAACTATAGCTAGGCAAGGGCTCTACCAGCTAACTGTAGCTAGGCAAGGGCTCTATCAGCTAACTGTAGCTAGGCAAGGGCTCTATCAGCTAACTATAGCTAGGCAAGGGCTCTACCAGCTAACTATAGCTAGGCAAGGGCTCTATCCCCTAACTATAGCTAGGCAAGGGCTCTATCCCCTAACTATAGCTAGGCAAGGGCTCTATCCCCTAACTATAGCTAGGCAAGGGCTCTATCCCCTATCTATAGCTAGGCAAGGGCTCTATCCCCTAACTATAGCTAGGCAAGGGCTCTATCCCCTAACTATAGCTAGGCAAGGGCTCTATCCCCTAACTATAGCTAGGCAAGGGCTCTATTTCCTAACTATAGCTAGGCAAGGGCTGGTAAGCTAAGTATAGCTAGGCAAGGGCTCTACCAACTAACTATAGCTAGACAAGGGCTCTACAAGCTAACTATAGCTAGGCAAGGGCTCTACCAGCTAACTATAGCTAGGCAAGGGCTCTATCCCCTAACTATAGCTAGGCAAGGGCTCTATCCCCTAACTATAGCTAGGCAAGGACTCTATCCCCTAACTATAGCTAGGCAAGGGCTCTACCAGCTAAGTATAGCTAGGCAAGGGCTCTACCAACTAACTATAGCTAGGCAAGGGCTCTATCAACTAACTATAGCTAAGTAAGGGCTCTACCAGCCAACTATAGCTAGGCAAGGGCTCTACCAGCTAACTATAGCTAGGCAAGGGCTCTACCAACTAACTCTATGCCCATTTCCCAGCCTTGATTCGAGTTTTTTTTAAAAATTAATGATTTATTTATTTTATATATGTGAATACACTGTAGCTGTCTTCAGAAACACCAGAAGAGAATATTTTTGTTAGTTTTCTTTAAATTCCAGCACAGTTTTTTCCCCCTTCACCTTCCCACCCTTCCCTCATCTCTTTCTAACTTGGCCCCCTGGCTGGCCTGTTCCTTGTTCGACAACTCTCAGCAGGTCTTCAGGAAGCTCCTGTATATTCAGGCTTCTTAGTAGAATTAAGTAAGGTTTCCTCTTCCTGGAATATCTGGTGTGTGTGTGTGTGTGTGTGTGTGTGTGTGTGTGTGTGTGTATGCTGGTGCTCCACCTAGGGAAGCATTCTACCACTAGCCTTAGGTCAACTGATTTTAACATTGGATTTCCTTCACCACCTCCTGGTGTTGCTGTGCAAGTGTACTCTGTTCCTGAACCAGCCCTGGCTGGCTCAGACATTTATTATAGGGCCCTGTCCTTCCTGTCGATTCTCTTACCTGTCCGGCTTCTGCCTGAAGAAGGAGCCTGCACATTAGGAAGGCCTTTCCTCGGTTTGCAAACTTCAGGTAGATAGTCCAGGCTTGCTGCTGGAGGTCAGACTCTGCACTCAGGCTGGGAGAGGCAGTCCACTGGGGGATCACATTCCAAGGTACATTTGTAAATTGTAGCAATGTGAAACCCAGCCGCTTTCAGCCTCATGAAAGGTTAATGTTCCATTACCATCCAAAGTGGTCTGACGTGCTGGCCTCCTGGTGACATTGCTTCTACCACACTGCGTTTCTTCAAGGGCCAGCGTTGTTCATCTTGATTTTAATTTAGGAAATATGGAGAACACCGGTTCTGCTAGACAGCACAAGGGGGTCATTGTACCTTACTGTCCCTGAATGCATAGAGTTTTACAGTAATCGCTTAAGGCTCCACAGCTAGCAGAAAGCGCTTATCACGCTTTCTTAGAAGGGAAAACAAGAATACAGAAATGCATTTGCAGCCTGATCTTTTACAAGGTGTTTTTTTGGTGTATTTATTATGTATTTGGGTGTTTTGTCTGCATGTTTGTATGTGCATCCCGTGTGTGTCTGGTACCTACAGAGGTTGGAAGATGTGGCTGGACCCTATAGAAGTGGAATCATGGATGGCTGCAGGTCATCATGTGGGTGCTGGGAATCAAACTGAATCTTCTTACCTGTGGAGCATCTCTCCATCCTACCACAGGGTAATCTCATCTATGCAAAAACAGGTCCAGTTGAGGAAACAGGATTATCTGCATTGTCATTGTTGTTCTGTAAAACTCAAACGTCCGCTAGTAATATTAGTAATTCCTCTTTGAGATTGTGTGTGTGTGTGTGTGTGTGTGTGTGTGTTTGTGTGTGTGTGTGTGTAGTAAACATGAACTTAATCTGAGCCACTTGTCTTAGCCTTTGTGATTTGGCATTTTTTATTCCTGGCCCATGGGAGAAAAGAGTAAGGGAGTTGTCCAAAGTCCCACAGCCCCGAGGGGACAGATAAGTGCCTTCTATGCCATGCCTCCTCCTCTCAGCTGCAGCCTGTTTTCTCTGGTTCTCTTATGAAGACAAAACTGAACAGCTTTTCATGAATCAGTAATACAAGCACAAGGCAGATCATAAAATAATGAGCAGAAGAAAACTTTAGATTAAAAGGAGCTCAGAATGGAGCGTAGCATATGATGTAGCATGTGCTTTATGGATAGGTGATGTCCTAGTGATACACTATATGCTTTATGGATAGGTGAGGTCCTAGTGATATAGCATGTGCTTTATGCATAGGTGAGGTCCTAGTGATACAGTATATGCTTTATGGATAGGTGAGGTCCTAGTGATACAGTATGTGCTTTATGCATAGGTGAGGTCCTAGTGATACAGTATATGCTTTATGCATAGGTGAGGTCCTAGTGATACAGCATGTGCTTTATGCATAGGTGAGGTCCTAGTGATACAGCATGTGCTTTATGCATAGGTGAGGTCCTGGGCTTGATGCTCTCTGCACGGAAGTCAAGTCATAAAGCCGCTAGCCCTCGAAGAATGACTGCCAGCCTTTGGGAACTGTCTTCCAAAACTGGAGCATCTTGCAAGTTGTTTCTCCATCCTCCATCTTTCCTTAAGTCACACTGGAAACTGTAACCTGCAAACGTCATGACCCTATACAGTATGAGGAAGATTTTCCTCTTGAAATTCAAGCTGAGGACTGTGGGAATTGAGTTGGGAATGGAATGAGCAGCCTCAGCTGACAGAACTGGGCAGGCCCAATGACCAGCTGTACCTACGTAGCTCTTCTCCTAACTCTTCAAATGGGTTGTGTGGCTGATCTAGTGCAGGAATATCTCAACACCTTCTTTAAGGAAGCTGAGCTATCAAACCACAGATGTAAATGCAGAGGAAGCAATGAGCCAGGGACTCCTCCAGCAGGTAAGCTCTGTGAACCCGTAAGATTAGACCAGGCAGTCCTCAGAGACTACGGTGGAGCTTTGAGCAGTGAAAGTAGGCGATCCTAACATTTCCATTTGATTGAAGGACTTAACTGCTGTCCACCCGAGGTTTTAAAAATAACTAAGTTCAGGAGTGATTGCAGCCTCCATCAGACATTTAATGTCGTCACACCCACCTAAATTAACTCGGTTACTGTGAGGGGAGAACATCCCAGCTGAAGAGAATTATCTTTCACTTCTTTATTCATTTACTTATCAATTCATATGGGAAATAGTCGTTGAAAAACAACCACATGAAGTCATTCTTTTGAGAATTTGTTATAAATTCCCAGTCAAAGGCATTACCTCATGGATGTGCCGATGGTTTATGTATAAAGTCTGCGTGAAATGTCACCTTTAGAATTCAGACCCAGAAGCACTCTCATTTCTCATTTGAACTATGCCAAATATTTTCTTTTCTGATCTTAGCCACTTGCCGTTGTTTCTCATCTTTTCCTGGCCGCTCGGAAGCTCAACGTTACTCTTTGGTGTGATATTAATGATGCTGATGCCTGTTAGTGTGATCGTTGGGGCACATTCTCACTATATAGCCCACGTGAGTCTTACAGTCATCATATGGTGGTTTAAGTAGGAATGGCCTCCATAGGCTCACCTATTTGGATGCTTGGTCACTGGTGCTGCTAGAATTAGGAGGTGTGGCCTTCTTGAAGGAAGTATATCACTAGGGTGGGTGGGCTTTGGGGTTTCAAGTGCTCAAAAGCTAGGCCTGGTCTTTCTCTTCCTGATGCCTGTGGATCTGGATGTAGGACTCTCAGCTCTCCTGCACCATGTCTGCCTGCGTGCCGCCATGCTTCCGACCATGATGATGATGGGCTAAACCTCTGAACTGTAAGCCTGCCCAGTTAAATGTTTTCCCTTATAAGAAATGCTGTCCCTTCACAGCAATAGAATACTAAGACATCGTATATCTCAGGCTGGCCTGTAAGTCATTATTTAGCTTATGTTAGCCTCGAACTCACAGTGATTCTTCTGCCTCAGGCTCCTGAGTGCTAGAATCACAGGTGTACATCATTGTGCCCTGCTTTAGAGTTATTATTATTATTATTATTATTATTATTATTATTATTATTATTTTTGCTCAGACCTAAACATTGTGTTAGCTTCATACTTGATATGTTTACTTCTTTCTCTTTTAGTGGCTGTGGCTTTCGGCTTTCTGCTTTCTAGTATCTCTTGATTTCCCTGAAAGGTCACCTCAACTCTTTCTGGAGAAAGGTTATGGGGAAGGGGCTCAGCACTTTAAGGCACAATGCTCCTGTCATCAAACACCTTCCTGTTGAAAGTAGTTAATGGGAGTTGTGTGTGTGTGTGTGTGTGTGTGTGTGTGATGCTCAATACCGTGAGTGAACTCAACACTATCTGTATACTTTAAAATTGTTGGTGTTAGGTGAATCAATTCAACAAACAAACAAACTGTGTGAGGCCAGGCCTGGTGGCAAACACCTTTGATCCCAGCACTGGAGAGGTAGAGGCAGATGGAGCTCTGTGAGTTCTAGGACAGCCTGGTTTACAAAGAGAGTTCTAGGACAGCCAGGGCTGTTACACAAAGAAACCCTGTCTCAGAAAACAAAACAACAATAGCAACAAAACCCATCAAAACAAAGAGTCTCTCTCTGTCTCTCTCGCTGTCTCTCTCGCTGTCTCTCTCGCTGTCTCTGTCTCTGTCTCTGTGTGTGTGTGTGTGTGTGTGTGTGTGTGTGTGTGTGTGTAGGAGTGGGGAATGATCAACTGATCCTCCTGACATAGGGAAGACTGGAGTTGGAGGTAGTGATTTCCATAAAGCCTGCTAGGAACCATGGAAAGCCCCTCTTTGACTCAGGGAATTAAATAGTACTGCGTGTGTGCCCCAGACAATCGTGCAGCTAGCTTCAGGACCTCCCTTGGCGTCTCCATCCCTTTGACAGCCAACTTTACAAATGAAACTTTTGTTATATAAAGTGTAGGGAGATCAAGAAGATAATACTACTGTTGAAAGCAGCCCAAACTACTGCCATTCCTTTCTGCCTCCCTTTGACTTCTGTACTGATTTATTCACGGATGTGTTCCACCTTCCATCCCTCTGTCTCTTCCAAAATACAGTCCCCAGAATGCCAAGCTTAAGATTAAGTAAGTGTAGGAACTGGGTCACCCTAGAACCTCTTCTCAGAGATTGTCAGGTATAGTATCACATTAAAAGATTTGACGAAACACGGGGGCCCAGGGTTGTATTATAGTTTGGCAGTAGGACACGTGCCTAGCACGCATGGTCTAATTCCTAGCATTCTAATACAAGCAAGTAAACAAACAAATAAATAATAGATTTGAGAACCTTGGTAGCCAAGAAGATCAGTTTACTCTTATTAATCTTCACTTTTTTCAATGTTCTTAAACATGGAGTTCTTGGAGTATGGGGAGATAGCTCAGAGGTTAAGTCACTTGCTGTATAAGCAAGCTGAGCAGAATTCTGATTCCCCAGAACTCACATAAATGCTGGACGTACATGGCAGCCCACCAGTGCTTGCATCCTTAGAAGGCAGATGGGGTCCTTCATGGAACAAGGTCGATAGTCAGACCAGTCATATCATTGAGCTTGGGTTTTTATTGTGGCTCTGACTCAGAAGAATATGATAGAAGAAGGGTGGAGGATACCAGACCATCAACCTTGGGGTGCCACAGGCATGTGTGTGGGTACACACACACACACACACACTGCACATACAAATGCATGAAAAGAAGAAAAATACAGAATTTTCATCTCTTGTAACTCAAGGAATTGATCATGAAAGTCGATGGAGCTAAAAAAAAAAAACCTTTGACCTTGAGTCCTAGGTCACATTTGCTATGTATAGTTGTAGGAGACTATTTTAATAGTTTCTATGGGGTTAGTATTTCTCCATATTAACTGTGTTCTCCTAAAACATAATTTTAAAAGATTTTAAATTTCATTAATTAATTTTTTTGAGACAGAGTTTCTCCGTGTAGCCCTGGAACTTGCTCTGTAGACGAAGCTGCCCTCAAACTTGAGCTCCACCTGCCTCTGCCTCCTGAGTGTTGGATTAAAGATGTACACTACCATTCCCAGCATTTATTTCTTTTTTTAAAAAAGATTTTTAAATTTTAGATGTATGTAGTGTTTTGCCTGTATGTTTGTGCCCACGGGTGTAGTGCCCACAGAGACCAGAAGAGGAATCAGATTCTCTGGAATTGAAGCTACAGATGGTTATGAGTCACCATATAGGTGTTGCTATTCAAACCCAGGACCTCTGGAAGAGTATTCAGGGCTCTTAACTCCAGAGCCATCTGACCAGCTCCTAAAACATAATTTTAAATGCTTGCCTACAGTTCTTTTATTTGGTTATCTTGTGACTTGGGGTAGCTATACCCTACTACTGGGAGCCTGGAATTTTCCCACTTAGGATTTCTGTAATCGTGTGTGTGTGTGTGTGTGTGTGTGTGTGTGTGTGTTTCATGTGGATGTATATCTCATAATGGTATGAGTATGTGCATGTGTATGTGTGGTATGTGTGTGTGTATGTGCATGTGTGTGTATGTTTGTGTGTGTGCATGCATATGTGTGTATGTTTGTGTGTTTGTGTGTGCATGTGTGTATGTGCGTGTGTGTATGTGTGGTGTGTGTGTGTGTGTTTCATGTGAATGCATATCTCATAAAGGTCACTTTGTAGCTTACTGGGATATGATCTGCACCTAGAACATATCATTGTACAAAGCATGGTTTCTCTAGGGAGCAGTGTTTGCATAAATGAGTAGTTTTGTTTGTTTGTTTTTTGGGGTGTATGTGTGTGTGTGTGTGTGTGTGTGTGTGTGTGTGTGTGTGTATGTGTGTGTGTTTTAGGAGCCTATTAAAAGTACTAGGGACAGAGGGAGGACAAATAATAAGCATAGAAGGCCAAAAAATTGTGGTTTTGCCGCTGAATTGGGTTTTAAAATAATCATTTAATCTTATATGTCCATGGTCAGAGCTCATGCCTAGTTCCTAAACTGCTTCATTTTTACTGTGTTTATGTTGTAAATTAATGTTATATTTTGGTTGTGATAAGAAGTCTTGATAGGGGTAAGATTTCTTTAAAATAAATATAAGAGGTCTTAGGGAGCTCAGTAGTAAAATACTTTCTTTGTAAGCATGAGGACCTGAGTACACACACACACACACACACACACACACACACACACACACACATCTTTAGGTATGTAAAAGCTAGGCATCGTGGCACACACACAGAATGTAGCACTAGGTGGAGCAGGAGGATGACTGGGTTCTCTGGCTGGCCAGCCTAGCCCACTTGATGAGTTCCAGGCCAGTAAGAGACAAAAACAAAACAAACAAACAAACAAACAAAAACGTGGACAGTACCCGAGGAATGACACCTGATGTTGTCCTCTGACTTATACACACACACACACACACACACACACACACACACCTGCACAGACACAAACATAAACACAACAATAAATACACACATGTACAAGAAAAATTAGATATTAACAACAAACCAAACCAACCAACAAAACTCAAAATGTTTGTCATTGGGATCTTGCTCTGGACTCCTCTCCCCAGTCCTTGTGATGTAATGGAAAGAATTCCAGAAGGGCAAAGAGCAAAGAGTAGAAGGCAATTTATTGCCTGGTGAAGGAGGTACTCTCAAGGGGTGAGGGTAAAGAAAGGCCAGGGGAGCACCAGGCCAGCCAGGGGAGCACCAGAGCAGCCAGGGGAGCACCAGAGTAGCCAGGGGAGCACCATGCCAGCCTGTGCTGTAGAAAAGCTTTACAGTATTCTAAAGGCTCCAGAGTCTGCAGCTCTTCCTGAGGGATTTCCTCTTTCCAGGTAACTGGCAGCCCATTACAAGAGGGAGCAACAGGGTGCCCTGTTCTTATCAGAGGGCCTCCAACTACGAGGTTTACCTTCTGAGTTCCTGCTGCCAGGTTTAGATAGTTATCTATTAATGACTTGGTAGGCAGTTCAGGATGTCCCTTCTCATCCCATGCCCAGAGATAGGCCCTAGGTCCCATTCCTCTGCCCAGGAATCAGAGTTTAAGTCTTGATTTTGGAGCTGTTGGCTGTGGGGGAGAGCTCCAACCTCACTGTTCTTCAAACCAGCAGGTGTCTAACCAGCTACCTGACTTCACACTAGATAACGTTGAGGCAGTTGAAGCCTGGGGAAGTCACAGTAACCCAGGCTTTGGTGGCAACCGGCCAGCACAAATGCTTCAAGCTGCTGCTTTCTTTGAAGGAGCCTCATTAATGATTCTGCTTTGGGTCCATAGCCTGCTTTTCTTTCTTAATTTCTTCCATTAATTTGCAATTCCAGGGGCAGCCAAGGAGGACTTGGCAGAGAGTTGAGCTTGGTCTTGAACAGGGAGTGATCTCTGGGTACACAGTAGCATGGGGATAAGGGCCCGCTTATGAAGCTGATCTCACTGTAGACCATGGCCAGCCTTTCTGTCATCATGAGAGGAGACACTTTGAATGGGAAGGAATAGCACTTGGAACCGATAAATATAAATGAATTAATTGTGAAACAGTTTGGCCGGTGACACTATCTGGGAATTGGAGACGTATTTCTCCTTTCCTCTCTGGTGGCTGTGAAAGGGAAATTGCTGTAACAGGCACCATCAAACAACAGCAATAAAAACCAAAGCCACGCATAGGACAGAACGGTGGGGCAGGGGGTGAGCAAAGGCAGGCACGGAAACCTGTGGAGCACAGGAGGATTTTCAAAGTGAGCAAATGAGACACGCTGCTTTCATTTCCTTATGAGAGGATCGGTGAGAATGCAATCAACTTTTGAATGTAATCATGGTAACAGGAGAAACAGTCAGCAAATCGCTACATAGTAGCAAGAACAGCAATGCAAGCAGAAGGGATTATCAGTGATGCTTCCTCCTCTCCTTCCTCTCCCTCTCCTTCTCCCTCCCCCTCCCTTCCCTCCGCTCCTTCCCTTCCCCTCCCTCCCTCCTCCCTCTGCCTCACTGGGGAGGGACTCTGCAATGAAGAGAGGGGCATGTGGCTGCAGGTCCTTGTCCCTGGAGTTCGGATGGATGCTCTGTTAGGTGTGGATTCCTCTCTTCTCCGTGGCACTCCCCTGGGCACCAGATCTTTGCTAAGCCTGGGAATGACAGAGGTCTTTTTGTAGTGACACAGTGGGGAGAGTGACAGATGGCAGCTGGGATGTGCAGAGTCAAATACAGATGCACAACTGGAAGGACTGGGGACTTTACAGAGAACCCAACCCCACCCTGACTGCTGACAGTGAACATATGGCTTCAAGGTGCCCCCAAAGTCATGCACCAGTACCATCTACTTAGAGTGATGTGTGTAATGTTCACTAACCCGAGGCCAACTGAACCTTTTTACAAAAAGTTATTTATATTATTTGTGTGTGTGTGTGTGTGTGTCTGTGTGTGTATCTGTGTGTGTGTCTGTTTATGTGTCTGTGTGTGTATCTGTGTGTGTCTGTGTGTGTATCTGTGTGTGTATCTGTGTGTGTGTGTCTGTGTGTGTGTATCTGTGTGTGTCTGTGTGTGAGTGTCTGTGTGTGTATCTGTGTGTGTATCTGTGTGTGTCTCTGTGTGTGTCTGTGTGTGTCTGTGTGTGTGTCTGTGTGTGTATCTGTGTGTGTGTGTCTGTGTGTATCTGTGTGTGTCTGTGTGTGTCTGTGTGTGTCTGTGTATCTGTGTGTGTGTCTATGTGTGTGTCTGTGTGTGTGTCTGTGTGTGTCTGTGTATCTGTGTGTGTGTCTATGTGTGTGTCTGTGTATCTGTGTGTGTGTCTGTGTGTGTATCTGTGTGTGTGTGTATCTGTGTGTGTCTGTGTATCTGTGTGTGTCTGTGTCTCTGTGTGTGTATCTGTGTGTGTCTGTGTGTGTCTGTGTGTGTCTGTGTGTGTGTCTGTGTATCTGTGTGTGTGTGTATCTGTGTGTGTCTCTGTGTGTGTCTGTGTATCTGTGTGTGTGTCTGTGTGTGTGTCTGTGTGTGTCTGTGTATCTGTGTGTGTGTGTCTATGTGTGTGTCTGTGTATCTGTGTGTGTGTCTGTGTGTGTATCTGTGTGTGTGTGTATCTGTGTGTGTCTGTGTATCTGTGTGTGTCTGTGTCTCTGTGTGTGTATCTGTGTGTGTCTGTGTGTGTCTGTGTGTGTCTGTGTGTGTCTGTGTGTGTGTCCGTGTGTGTATCTGTGTGTGTGTGTCTGTGTGTATCTGTGTGTGTCTGTGTGTGTCTGTGTGTGTCTGTGTGTGTCTGTGTATCTGTGTGTGTGTCTATGTGTGTGTCTGTGTATCTGTGTGTGTGTCTGTGTGTGTGTCTGTGTGTGTCTGTGTATCTGTGTGTGTGTCTATGTGTGTGTCTGTGTATCTGTGTGTGTGTCTGTGTGTGTATCTGTGTGTGTGTGTATCTGTGTATGTCTGTGTATCTGTGTGTGTCTGTGTCTCTGTGTGTGTATCTGTGTGTGTCTGTGTGTGTCTGTGTGTGTCTGTGTGTGTCTGTGTGTGTGTCTGTGTATCTGTGTGTGTGTGTATCTGTGTGTGTCTATGTGTGTGTCTGTGTATCTGTGTGTGTGTCTGTGTGTGTGTCTGTGTGTGTCTGTGTATCTGTGTGTGTGTGTCTATGTGTGTGTCTGTGTATCTGTGTGTGTGTCTGTGTGTGTATCTGTGTGTGTGTGTATCTGTGTGTGTCTGTGTATCTGTGTGTGTCTGTGTGTATCTGTGTGTGTCTGTGTGTGTCTGTGTGTGTCTGTGTGTGTGTCTGTGTATCTGTGTGTGTATCTGTGTGTGTCTGTGTGTGTCTGTGTGTGTCTGTGTGTGTCTGTGTGTGTCTGTGTGTGCGTGCGTGTACATGCCCACACTCCATCCCCTCTGGCTCTTATACTCTTTCTTTGTTTTGTTTTGTTTCTTCCTTTGTTTCTTTCTTGTTTCTTTGTTTCTTTCTCCATTTCTCTCTCTCTCTCTCTCTCTCTCTCTCTCTCTCTCTCTCTCTCTCTCTTTCTCCCTCTCTTTCTTTCTTCCTTCCTTCCTTTCTTCCCCTCCTCTTGCACAGGGTTCCTTGAGCCCAGAGGGGAGGGATTTGATGGAGACATCTCATTTGAGTTAAGCGTTCCAAGGTCTCCCCCTCTCAGTAATATCTGACTGAGGGTCTCTATTTGCTCCCCCTCGCTGCACCAATGATGCTAGGATGGGGTGAAGGCTCGATGGGTAGGTGTCTTCAGCAACGGGGTCCAGAGTAGTGAGCGATCTTAACCAGTGAGCCATCTCTCTAGTCCCCAAGTACCTCTTTTAAACTGCCACAGGATTTATGTTCACTGATTGTGAGAAGAATATAAGAAAATGCTCAAACCTATTTGTAGACCTTGGCTGTGCAAGGTTCCTTGAACTATGTGGAACTAGGCACACAATATATTGTTTGGTGCCAGGTTCGGTGGACTTGAGTGGGTTGCAAGACGATCCTTGCTTTTCAGGAAGCTGCTCAGAGGCCAAGTAGATTGTGTATGCAAGTATACAGTCAGAGACTTAGCCTAGCCGAACCAGGTTGTGGTGGAAGGGTGGGATTCTGAGAATCACAGGAGACTCTAACTTCCAGGAATGGTGGGGATGGGTCAGGGAAAAAAAACAGAGGCAAATGATTATGACATCTACTTTGATTTTGACCTAACACTGTCTTGGAGCGGAAGGCAACACCTACATAACTCATTGAACATGGAGAAGTCCAGCTGGTGCCCACACAGAACCTCCATGTTCTAGCATCTTTGGTACAGAAAGGTACTCAGCTACCACAAGAGAAACATCAACACGTGACAACCACCCAGAGGAAGGCGCTTAGAAGTTGCTCAAGAAATAGGTATGGATATTTAGATGAGTGAATGAACAGATGTAACCAGTGAAGAAAGTAGGACTCAGAGAAGAAACAGCTTTCCTAAGGCCACATTGTGCACAGACAAGCAGAAAGGTAGGAATTTAGGCCCAAGGACCTCCTCCTCTCATCTTATTCCTGTCATGCACAGTGTTTGCTGGATAGTGAAATGGAAATCCATTAGGAACACTCCACTGAAGAGACAATCAGCCCTTGTTGGTAGACTGCTGCTCCTAGTGTTCACCTTTACATTAGTGAGTGTCTTAGTTAGGGTGTTACTGCTGTGAACAGACACCATGACCAAGGCAACTCTTATAAGGACAGCATTTCATTGGGGCTGGCTTACAGGTTCAGAGGTTCAGTCCATTATCATCAAGATGCTAGCATGGCAGCATCCAGGCAGGCCTGGTGCAGGAGGAGCTGAGAGTTCTACATCTTCATCTGAAGGCTGCTAGTGGAAGACTGACTTCCAGGCAGCTAGGGTAAGGGTCTTAAAGCCCACACCCACAGTGCCACACCTACTCCAAAAAGGCCACACCTGCTCGAACAGGACTACACCTTCTAATAGTGCCACTCCCTGGGCTGAGCATATACAAACCACCACAGTGAGTGAAAACACTGCTAATTTGTAGTGGTATTTGTTTTTAAAATAATCCCAGGGTCGGTGTTATCAATAAGGGTGCTTGCAGCTAAACATGGCAACCTGAGATGATCCTTGGTCCCTATGGTGAGAGGAGAGAAGTGACTCCCAAGAATTGTTCTTCGTCTTTCACACCGTCATGATGAATGGGATAAATAAAAACCCCAAATCTCTCTTGTGCTCTGTCCTCGTTGTCTGATGTTGCCATGGCATGGCTCTGATGCCACAGTATGATTAGTCCTTGAAAATACCTTTTCGGCTCACCCTGTTTGGGTTCAGATTTAGAAGCAACTGATGAAGCCCATTTGCCATATGGGTGAATGAACTTTTTTAAGTAGGTGCTTTGCATCCCTGTAGCTCCAGGAGCTGTTGTCATAGTAACACTCTCCTCCTTGAGTTACAAAAAAGCACCATCCATGGAACCAATGGCAATGTAGGTCATGAGAGAAAGAGGGTTTGGTGGCCTCTCTTCGAAGCCCAGTTTGGCTAGAACATTCTGTACTTGGAATGAGCCTGCGGATGGGGAGAGGAGGCAGCAGTGCAGTGTCTGTGAGGGGAGATGGGCAAGAGCTGTATCTTGCATTGAGTTTCAGGACGTCAAGAGCCCACATTGGCTGGTCCCGGGAGGCAGCTCTGGGGATGAGAGTATGGAAGGCTGGGCGTGTCCTGGCATCCCCGCTGCACAGAGGGAGGAGCGCTCCTGAGTTCCAAGTCTATCCTGTGTTAGTTCATGAAGGCCCCTATCAAATATGAGTACAAAAGTATAGGGACCTCAGCTTCAAATTCAGACTTTAAATGTGGCAAGGGACATTATTTATTCAGTCACACAACACACACTTACCCGGTCCCTTTCCTGCACTGGTACTAAGGTGACTGTGGGCAGCTTTACTGTGCTGTGACCCCTACTTCCCCCAGAAAGGTTTTTGTACTTGATTTAATGCTTGGCTGCCTCTGTCTTAAAACTCATAACTATTTTTCTACCAGGGGGGCTGTATCTTTAATTTGCACCGAGTCCCTCACTGAGAGTGTAACGGTCAGTAAGCCCAGCACAACTCCTGCCCTGTGGTGCCGAAGGAGCAGTGGGAGAGAGAGAAGGGCATCTGATCATGACACAGGATCCTGAACACTATATCTGTGGTTTGGGCCACACAGAAAAGTAAGCTCTTTAGTGTGGGGAGGGAAAATGGAGCGTCATGTTACAGCTCCCTGGTTCACCTCAGAATGGAGTAGACGGGAGGGAGGGAGCACTGTTGGCTTCTGAGAAAGAATGGTACGCTTTTTTCAGACTCAAGGTTGAGGGTGTGGTTTGGGCCCCCCCCCCCTCGTTTGACATGGTTTCATTTTCTGAAAATTAAAACAATTATACCATGAATCCTCATCAACACTTTACTTAGATATTTCAGATAGCACTTTAAAATTTATGAATGTATGTATGCATGTGCACATGTGGCATGATGTACTACAGACAACTGGCGGGAGTTGATTCCCTCCTTCCACTGTGTGGGCCCTGGCGCTTGAACTCAGGTTGTCAGCCTGAAGGGCAGGAGCCTTTACCTCCTGAGCCGTCTTGTTAGCCTCACAGATAACACCTTTTTAAAAAACAAAACAAAACCAAAAAGCCAAACCAGGTACTCCTGCCTGCCTGCCTGTCTGTCTCTTATATGATAGTTAATCTTAACTGTCAAATGGCGACCTAGAATCATCTAGGAGAATCGTCTTCAGGCGTACCTATGTCAGATTATGTTGATTAAGTTAATTGAGGAGAGCCTATGGCAGATTTTTTTGATTAGTTTTATTGAGGTAGGAAGACCCGCCCATTGTGAGTGGTACCCTTTCCCAGGTTTAGAAGGTACCGTCATTGCGGATTGTGCGTGGTACCCTTTGCCGGGCTGAGAAGGTACCCTCATCCTGGATTGCATGCAAAGGAGAGCTGATGGCTCCTCACTCTGCTTCCTGACTCAGAATTCAGCTTGAGCAGCTGGAGGCTCACTGCTATGACATCCCTGCTATATGGACCATAATATCTGGGATCCAGATAAAGATGCTTGTGGTAAAACAAAACAAAATGAAACAAAACAAAACAAAACAAAACAAAACAACAACAACAAAAAACAAAACTGAAACATGCAGTTTGATCCTGAGTTCTCTGTGGGATGTGATGACCCTTTATTGCTGCTGTGGACTAAATGTTTGCTGATCTCCACATTCAAATAAGAAAGCCTGTCCTCTGAGGTGGGCTAGGGAAAAGGATATTTTGTGGAGGTCATGGGGTGGAGCCTTCGTGAATGACAGTAGTGATCTTATAAGAAGACCCAGATGGTAGGGAGAGACCCCACCTCTTTTGTTTTTCTTTCAGATTCACAGGGGCTTCTACAAGCCAGGAGGTGATCGATCCCCAGAACCCAAGTTACACAGCACCTTCTTGTTGGACTTCCTAACACTGTAACTGGGGTAAATAATTTTGTATTGCTTCTCCCACCCAATCTGTGGTACTTTTATCCTATCAGCCCAAACTGAGAAAGCTGGCAAACAGCCATCAGTCTCTCTCCCTGAAACATGACCGTTCTTTAAGAAGTTACTGAAGCAGGCAATCAACGTTTGCATGGGATTTTGTAATCTACAAATCTTATTTAGATATTCTTTATTATGCTCATGATGTTCTTTGTGGCAAAGACAAGCCTGCTATCATATCTATTTAGTCTTCTTTAATTTGGATCAGTTCCCAGTGTTTCTCTGTTTTCCACGATCATTGATATTCTTGAGGCACTCTGACTCATTCTTTTTTTTTTTTAATTCGAGCATATTAAGGTATAACTAATCAATCTGTCAATCAATCAATTCACTCTTTTTAGATGTACATAGTTTTTTGGTTTTCTGGTGGATGATTTTATTAGAAGAACTCACACTTCGATATTTCTGTGCGACAAGGTTCACACTGTGTGGCTATTGTAGGAATCCCCCAAGAAGGCATGCTGCATTTTGCTCCATGCTTCATGGCAGGAAGTGTGTGTGAGTGTGAACTGTCCCAACACTGAGGAGGCTGATTTCTGAGCTCCTACATTTTTCCATGGCCAGGCTCTTCTGTGGGGAAACATCTTCAGACTGTATAAATATGCTGTTATTTCCCCAGTTCTCACCTTTCAGCCTGTTCATTTGTTGCTGCTTGTCCCAACAAGAGCTAATTTGCTTGTTTTCTAACTCTACTTTTATTCTTCTTGGTTGTCTTGCTGTTGTGAGGAAAACTTCTTTGAGGATTAGTATTAGCTGTCAATCTGATAGAGTCTAGAATTACCTGAGAGTAGGCCCCCATTTCAATTGCATTCTTGGAACAGGGAAGACCGGTCCACTGTGGGTGGCACCATTCCCCTGGCTGGTATCTAAATGAGTAAAGATAACTGAGCAGCAAAGTGATTATCTGCTTCTGGTCTGTGAATGCAGGGTGAGAGGCCAATTCCAGCTCCCCTGCCTTCACTTGGCTGCCATGGTGGACCCGAACTGTAAGATAGAATAAACTTGTTTTCTCTTATGTTGATGTTTTTATCACAACTGGAAAAGAAATGGATACGACTTCTCTCCCCACTGATGATTGAATTAAGTGTAGCATATTCAGATTGATTCCCTTCCATAGGCTATATCCTTGCTCATTTTGATGTTCAAATTAGTTTAGACTTGACCCCAGGAAACCTGGCCATATTTTGTCACATCCTTATCAACCTTCGAGTGTTTCTTTATTTCCTACAACAGTAGATAGTTCTAAGTTCACAGTATACATTTTGTGCTCCAGTCCTGGAGTTAACCACTCTACAAACAAGGCTGCAGTGTTCTCAGTGGGCATCATTTCAGCCTTGAGATGTCTCCAAAGACGTGACAACGGGCCCAAACATGTAAAATTGTATGTAGACCTTTCCCCTTCTAAACGAATCCAAAGCAATTTATAGAAGAGTCATACAATGAGAGTTATGAAGTAAGATTTTTCGAAAGGAATTAAAATGAAGAGAGAGAAAGAAAAAGCTGATGTGGCCTACATCAGCCATGGACGTTTCTGGGTGCACATCGCATCTGGCTGAATTGAGAAGGGAGTTGCATCAGAGGAAGATGCTTGACACAGAGTCCTTCGGGAACTCTGGTGTGCTGGCAAAAGCAGCCACCACCCCACTCAGTCACATTGTGAGAGTAGACAGCCTTGGGGTACAACATGGTGACCAGGCCCAGCCAGACTAACCTAGACAGATGAAGTCACAGAAGAAGTGTCTTCTTCTCTTTACTGCCCTCTAGAGATGTATTTAGTTTTTAGGTCAGCTGAGCCCCACAGTTAGGGCATTGTTGTTTAAGCACCCTAAAATCGCACCTCTCCTCCATCACTCTCGGTCAGTGATACTTCTCTTTACTGTGTCCCAGGAGAGATGCTGATCCAGGAGAAGGAAAGGCTAACAGGATTCTCATCCACCAGATCCTCAGGTCACAGAGATTGGGTATGAGTGATTGACTGCCAAGGTAAACATCACATGCCTTTGGGACGGGAATTGGGAGCAATTGAGGTGCAGGTCTCCCACCCACGAGTGCTTCGTGAAAGAGCAGCTACCTTATTAAAATGTGTACAATAGTTAGCGCTAATTACCTGCCAGAATCTAGAATCATCTAGGAGGCCATCCTCTGGGAACACCTGCGAGGGGTGTCCATTTTTGTATATATATTTGCCTCTGTGGGAGCTGCTTGGTTGCAGAGGTCAGAACATGGCACATTACGTCTCGAGGTTGTTGACAGGGGAGTGGACATAATAACATAGAGGGCAGATATCTGCCCAGCTCTAGTGCTGCAAGGCTTATTATAAATATAAAGGTTTTGTGTCTTTTATCTGGGAACTGAATGATCTAAGGCAGGATAGAACCCCCAACTGATGTTAAATATTTACCACAACACAACACAGAGCAAACCCCTGTAGTTTAATAAATAATTGCCAACCTCCACCCTCGTGAGTACTCAGATAGTACATAAATGCCCAGAAAGTGTGTGGAAGCTTCACAGCAATTGGAAGCAAAGCTTCCTGGGGAGAGGGAGGAGCCCTAGGAGTAAGGTGAGCTCCTTAGGGTTTCCTCTTTGTACTGTCCTGATTTGACTATGGGAACCCACACAAAAACCAGACTCTGTCATAAGCCCCCAAGCGCTGTTACCCACACATTCCCTCTTCCTGGCTATTTTTAAGCATATCTGACATTGTATTCCATTCATAAATATTTCAGCAATTACCTCTAGGAGAAGAAAAACAAAACCACAGGACCAGGGCCACATCAAAAACCATCAATGGCAGTTTCCTGGGACTGTCAAACACCCAATCTGTGCTCATTTTTCTATCTTGTATTCACAATTGATTTCTCCAACTCTGCAGCAGTGCAGTCCAGGCATTGCCATTGGTTAATACGACCTGTGTCTTTCTGTTCTCTTTGCTGGCGTATCTCTTAACACAAATTGCTGGGAGTAACTCTGCCCAGCCAAGGGTAAGTGCTGCTGTCAGGGTTTCACCCCCAGGCTCGAAGGACTTATACACCCACAAAGCAGAGGGTGGGGGTGTCCATTCCACACAGCCTTACCCTCAGTCTCTACTGCCAAACTTGAGGATGCGCCACTCTGGTAGATGAGGGGGGGAGGTGCATTGAAATTTTGTTTCCTTCTATTAAGTTCCAAATGGAAATAGGGTGTAGGGAGGATTTTGCGTCTGTAGAGGAAAGGAGCAATTTGCATTGAAATAATAACATTGCCAAGTAGCATTCAGCACATTTAAAATTTTTATTTAAGGCTCTAGTAATCCTGTGGGGAAGGTGGCATTGGCTCACTGTTTTAGGGGGAGGAAGCCAAGGATGGGAACAGATGAGTAAACTCTCCTAGGGTCGCACAGTGAGGAAGGATGAGCCATCTGTGAGTCTGTTCAGACACTGCCTCTGTCCTGCTCTGCCAGGCTGAGCTCTACCAGGCTGAGCTGTCAGACCTGTAAGACAACACAGATGTAGGCACGAAGGAGTGTCTCACAGGTACTTCCCTTGGCTCTGCTTGGCACCGACTCCTAGATTCTGGAAATGTCAGTCATTGGCACCAATGATTTTCCAGTGGCTTAAAAGTGATTATCGGATATTGCTTAGAACACTTTTCTGGGCATAGACAATGCCTAGCTTAGGCATAGACTATTATCCACACAAGTATAGCAACTCTCATGCTGGCCGTTCCTCAGAGAGGAGGTTTATAGATTATCTCAGGACCTCTTAGGGCTCACACTTCCCAATGTGATTGGTCAGATTCCATTGGGGAATTGTCCAGGATCCTCCATGCAGGGAGTCTGGTCACAGTTTACATATTGGAAACATAAGTCTTGATTCTCCTAGCACCTCGAGGGCAGCAACTGCAGTTTTGCTATCTTCTGTTTTTGTCTCTTCTCAGCACTGGGGACACAAAGGGGGATCTGTATACAGGCTGACTCTCAATGTGTTGAGGGCAGGAGAGAAGGGCAGGCATAAGTGACAGTTATGAAGGGAGCCCTTCCTGACCCTCATGCACGCACACACATCCTGCAAGTGCAGAAACTCCAACCCTGTATGTATGAGTCAACTTCCCATCACTGTGACACAGTGCCTCCAGAAATCAACTTACAGGATGAGGGTTCATCCAGGTTCATGATTTCAGAGGTTTCCATCTGTGCTCTCTTGACTTCAGTGTTTCTTGTCCTGTTGTGAGACATGTTTAATAGATCTAAGCGCCATGATGATTGTGAAAGGATACTGTTGCAGGATCCATTATGGCAGGCCTATAGTGACCTACTTCCTCCAAATAGACCCTATATCCTAAAGTAGTATCACTTCCCCCACTGCCTCAGGCTAGAGAACAAGCCTTTAGCACACGGCCACTGGGGGACATTTCAGACCCCAACTGTATCGGGCACTGTCCTCTCACTGCTGTGTTGTTTGGGGCAAATGACTCTCATACCCCAATCTGGTCTCTTCTGAGTGATGGCCCTTCTGCAGTGGGATGCTGTGAGGATTAGTGGTGAGGACTGAAGAGGCTACTGACATAGTTAGTACGATCCTGGACCACTGTGGACTGCCACATTAAACCCCCATTGCTACCCAATCCTGGCCTTATAAGCATGTTCATGTGTGTACATGAACACACATACAGATACACACACACACACACACACACACACACACACACACACACACACACACACACACGTGCACTTCATATAGTTACCTGGGTTCTCAGTTTGTTCTCATTTCTGCTCCAGTGGTGCCCAGTGCCTGATATGCAACTCTCTTAGAAAACAAAGAGTTGAGGCATGTCGTTACCTTGGACATACGTTTTGAATCTTACTTTTAACAAGAAGAAAAAAACCACTAGTGGGTTTTAGTGTTTTGTCTGTCCTCCTCAAATGCCCACAAAGACTCAGGCAAGGCCCTGAGGAAGGAGATCAGTTTAGCATGGAATCCTCACTATGTCCACCTGTCTCTTCCTCAGCAACAATTTCAACAGCAACCATCCCCATCTGGCCCCACCCTAATGTAAAATCCTTGGCCAGTTTCTTTTCAAGGACTCCAGGAGAAAGAACTAGAGAGTTACTTTGAGCTTTGGCAGGACTTCAGACTATTTCCCCCCACCCCTAGTAGAAGCTCAATAATTCTTGAGATCTAAATTTAGAAGCTTGTAAGGAGAGCCCTGAGAAATCAGAAGCAAAACAGCCAGGCTTTCTATCCCCCAACCCCAAGCAATGTAATAAAGCTATGACAACCATTCGCCAAGGCCACTTTTTAGGTCTTAATAGTTTTAATGGGTTGTTTAAAAAGGCTTCTCAACTTGTGTTCAGTCAGCTTACACATGTTCAGTTGTAAGAAGGAAAGGTGAGGCAGAGGAAAGGGAGAAGAAGGGGACTAGAACAAAGTCCTAATCCTCCACAGTGCTTCTTACAAATGCTATGAGACTGACTCCACCCTGAGACCAGATCTAAGCAACACCAGGGACCAGAGTGGCAGTCTCTATGTCTACCTCTAGGCGGTATCCATGGATACTTCCCAAACCTTGGACTTCTGTGGAAAAGTGAAAGAAGAGTTATGCTGGACCTAGGATAAAGACAGTGGGACGGATGAGAGGGAGGAGGAGTCTTGAGTGTTTAATGAATAAGTAGACTTGTCCAAAATGTCTAAGGACAAGGGGAGAAAGGGAGGCTGTAGCTCATGAGGAATGATGCTCCAATCACAGCCAGGGCCTGTGTAAAAAAAAAACCTCATCATATTACAGTGATGTTAGGATGTCTGTAATGTCTAACTGTGAGTTTGAGGCTTTGGAATCATTTAGTCATGAGGTCATGGTGTTCTGCCATCATAAGTGAATTAGTACCATGCCTTGTGAGTGGGTCAGGTCTGGTAGGTGTGGATTAGTTCCTATGAGAGTGGGTTGCTATAAAAAGAATCACTTTGTCCCCATTAATTCTGGTTTTGCTGTTGGGGTCTTTTTCCTTCTATAAGAACCCCATATACCGTGGTGTGATGTAGCCAGAAGGCTTGCACCTGATGTCAAACAGATGGGGCTTCCATATTGTGTACTTTTAGTGTCCATACTTAATCAAATAAACATCTTTTATATAAGGTTCACAGCCACAGATGATTTGCTATAGCAATTCTAATAGGCCAAGATAGTACCTAGCACTAACCAGTACACAGTTACTGGGTGCTAATCTTTCTGAATTACATTTCAAGTCTTTTTGTCAGTACAACTGCCTGGGGGGAAGTATGGTCTATTGTCGTTCCCATGATGCTTTGAGGAAAAGCAGAAGGTCAGTGAGGGGAAGCCATTGATCTAAACACGAACAGAGTGCTACTGATTTGCATCTAGACAGTCTAACCTTAGATTCTATGATTAACCACTTGAAGAATATATAAACATGTGAGCAAATATTGTCTATGTGAAGGAGGAGGAGGAGGAGGAGGTGGAGAAGGAGTAGGAGGAACAAGAGGAAGAAGAAGAAGAGGAGGAGGAGAAGACACCAATAAGCCTGTCTCATAGTTCATTACTACTTGGAACTCTCCGTGTATGTAGGAAAGACCTGGGATGCCCACCAACGCATGCTTTCTTTTCTGTAGATAAAGAGTTACAGTTGTGCATGGCTGTCCAGCTAGACAGCATTTCCCATGCTGTTGGCAGTTATTACGA
The DNA here is from genome assembly GCF_021556685.1 of Rattus norvegicus. NCBI lineage: Eukaryota > Metazoa > Chordata > Mammalia > Rodentia > Muridae > Rattus > Rattus norvegicus. Next base: position 5,110,873 of record NC_141549.1, on the reverse strand, counting down.
CCAGGTGACATGATAGTGCTGTTGCCTTTCGTTACGATGACTTGTAACTACCAAGTCTATTTTCTTTTAGTTTTCTGCCCTGTGGCTATTTGTCTGTTTATCTCCCACAGAATCCCTCTAGGTATCTATTTTTCCTTGTATTTTATGATCTTCCTTCAGGACTAGTGAGTGCTAGCTCATCATCTAATTCTAGAATAATGTTAACTTAGCATGATGATACAGTGTGCACTACCATCTCATCACCCTGTCTCATGTTTAAGGACAACTTTGCTCTTAAGCATTCACCAAGCAACCCTAGTTCCCATAATGTCATCAGATGCTTCTCACTGTAGGGAGCTATAACCTTCTCTTTCTCCTATGGGTTTGTCTGCCCTGTGGGGAACCTTGCCTTTGTGTCCTTGTGTGGTGATGTACAAGCTCAGGTTACCCTGTTCCCTCATTTGAAGCACTCTATCAGATTTTGTTCTGAGCCCAGTACATTAGAACAGCAAAGTCTGGAGACAATCTTGCTTTCTGAGTGTTGCACTTGGTTGAGAATTTACATTTCATCGGTGATAGAACACGAGCCATGGTGAGGGCCAGTGCTCGCACAAGCCCCTCCTGTATGTGTGTTGTACGCAAGTGTTATGTGTGTGTGTGCATGTGGGCATACACATGTGTGTGGAAGCCAGACATCTGTGTCAGGAATCTTTGGTTACTCTCTGCTTCTTTTCTTCAGACAGGTTTTCTTACTGAACATGCAGCTTGTGTGTTCAGACAGGTGGACTCATAATAAGCAGGAATCTACAAGTCTTCATGTGCTAGAGTTTCAGGCTGTTGACACCAGCCTTTTACAGGGGTGCTAGGTACCCAAACTGAGATCCTCCTGCTTGTGTGGAAATCATTTACTGACTGAGCCATCTCCTCATTCTTAAACTCAGCTTTTCAAAAAATTATTGTTTCTTTTTTTTCCTCTTGTTTTCCAAATAACGTGTTCCTGGTAGTTTCTTTTTAAAACTAAACACTTAGAATAAACTTTTAAAGACATCATAAAAAAAAAAGACAAGCTAATTTTTACATGGGCAAGTATTTGAATAGATTTTTCTCTACATAATATGTACAATTGGCTAATAAGCACACGAAAAGATGTTTAACGCCATCAGTCATTAGAAAAATGCAAATCAGAACTATCAGGTAAGTCTTTATGTCTACGAGAAGGGCTAAACGAAGAAGGTGGTCAATGCGGGCATCGATGGTGTGTGGAGGATCTGAGCTGCCGACATTGCTGATGAGAATGCCCGGTGGTATAGCCACCCAGCAAAACCAAACAACGCCTCAGTAGATTAAGAACAAACAAACAAACAAACAAACAAACAAACAAACAAACAGGCATGCAGACAAAGGTCCAAAGTAGTGTTCATAGGAGTCCAAAGCAAAGACAACTCAAATATCTGCTACGAGGTGATGAACTAAGAACACGTTGCACATTCTATAATTAGGTATGGTGATGAAGAATGGGACGTGGTGCATGTTACAACGAGGATGAACCTTACAAAAAGTGTGAAAAAGTTAGTCACAATAGCCAATGCATTGCATGATTTCAATGAGCTAAAATGCCTGCGGCAGGCGCACCAGAAGAAACAAAACGTGCATTAGTGTTTGCCAGAACTTGAGGTGAGGAAGGAACTGGGGCCTGAATACTGAACGCGTGCTTTGTAGGAAGAAACAAAAGTATTCTAAAATTAGGTTGCCCAAATTATTTCACTAAAAAAGCATTGCATTTTAAATGGGTGGATTATATGGCAAATGAATTCTACTCGATAAAGCCGCTAAGAAAGCAGAAGTTGATCTGGGGAGACAGTTCAGTTGGTAAGGCTCCTGCCTTGCAAGCATGGCGATATGGTTTTAATCCACACAATGGGATGAATTTATGCTGTGATGATGCCAGCTTGTAATCCCAGTACTGAGAAACGCAGAGACATGGACGCGTTGGTGAACAGCCTAACCTACTTGATGAGTTCCAGGCCAGGGGAACTGTCTCACAAAGAGGGGAAAACATGGGACAGCCATCAAGCGACTGCACCCAAGGTTGTTCTCTGACCTCCACATCCAAGTGCACACATGTGAGCATACAAACACATACACGAAAAATGGGAGTTAAAACCTATGCTCAGAATCCTGCAGAGGCTCCTTGGTTTCTCTGAGTAAGACCTACAACCTCACCATGTACCGTGCCCCAGAAGGGGATCTGACCTTACATTTCTGTTCTAACTACATCTAACCTAGTCTGCTGGTCTCCATGCTGGCTGTATTTGTGATGTATTCAACCCAAGGGCCTTTATCCTTGGTGTTCTCTCTTCTGGAAAAACTCCTTCTTCATGCACTCCACCTTACCTCATGTATCTGGCAGGCTCCCTAGTCCTGGATTACAACTCCACCTGTCCCTCCATACCGGGTTACCCTTATTGTGCATACAGACCTTGTTTCCCCCTAATGTATTGTGCAATTTTTTGTTTATTGTAATATTGCCTAGATCTTTCTAGCAGAACACAGCTCCGTAAGATCCAGGATCTTCTTGGTGTTGATTCCTGTGGAGACATTTCCTAGGAACATGCCAACCCAGCAAGGGTCTCAACAATTCCTTGTAGCTTGGGGACTTGTAGCTGACCAGGGCAAAGTTGTCATATAACCCCAGTTCCTTTCTTCCTTGCATACCTGCGGTTAGGGTTGTTTTAAAACCCAGCACTTCTTCTCTCAGCTGACTGTGGTCACACAGAACCAGGTCAACAGGATGCCTATAGGCTGTTTCATTCCCTGACCAAAGGAAAAAGGGCTAGCCAGGGTTCATTTATAACACATCTGTCTTTCTCATACTTGAGGACTGGTATAAAAGAACATCTTTCCAGAAGTTTTCTTTTCATGAGTATATCTTATAAAATTAAAAAATGGATTTATTTGTGCATTGCTTGAAAATCTGCCTCCTCCCCCATAATGACATTGTAAGTGGCCTGTCATCCCTAGTCTCCCTAAGTGATGGCTCACCCTGCATGTATTGAGGGTGTGCTATCATAACGGGCAGGCAGGGCAGATAACAGCCATGCTGTGTACTTAGTCCCGAAGGGATGACAGAATGAGGAGAGACTAGACTTAGCCTTTGGGAAAAAGACTGGAGATCTTGGAGACCTGATTGGGGAGGACAAGTGACCCTGTGGTCTCTGAAGGCTCAAGGACAGGTAGAAACCCTTTCTGTTCAAATGCCCTGGCTTTGATTGCAGACACTGGGTCTGCATTTGCCCCCATTGGGAGCTATCTTGCTGGCAACAGTATATTTATGTCTGGATTCGGGAGGGAAGCCATGGGTGGTTTCTGTGCTTTCTGCATAATATGCATGTAATTAATCATGTCTCCAATGGCTTGTAATTTAGAGTTTTTTCATTTTAGCTGTCTAATTAAATTCATTTAAGGTTTATAAGTAGTTATTTTAGAATTTCTCCTTGTACCCCCACTGGCGTTGCACTGAAAACTCGTAATAAATACATCTCAAGGTGGCTACTGCTGTTCTCCAAATGAATCCCAAAGTCTACTCAAGTGAGATGCAGTACTGTTTTACTACAGCTTCAATTAGTCCCAGGAAAGCTCGAACGAGTGTTTCTTGTCTCTGTTTATTTTATGAGGAAGTATTTATCCATTAGCGTGCAGAGTCTCGAAGTCAGTATCTGGTATGTTTTGGATTCTTCTCTACCTTATTGTCACCGAGACCCGTCTCTTCTTGAGCCCGTCAGCCCTGGAGCTCATCTCTTCCGCTGCCTAGCCAGTGAGTTCCAAGGATCTGTCTGTTTCCACCTACCCATTGCTGGGGTTACAGCCATTCCTTTTCTTCCTACATGGGTATGGGGGGTTCAAATCCAGCCCTCACACTTGTGCAGAAAGCACTCAACTGACTGAGTCACTTCTCTGCACCTCTTCTTTTCTTCTCCTTAAAACTTTTCAGAATCCAAAGATTTAGGTGGGAGCTAGGACAAACTAGGGAAAAGCCACGTCACGACGGGTTGATAAGGTGGGGTCATTACTGGTTCCTTGACACAGCTCTGTTGTATTTTCCCACCTTCTGATTTCAAAACACAGCCACACACTCACTTCTGTGTCTCTCAGACAAAAGCCTGTCTCCTGATACATTGTGCAGGGCTCACATTAATGCACAGTAAGTAAGTTAGACATATATATGTATTGCAAATAAAAGTGAGGCAGGAAACAACTGGAAAAGACCCACCTAACCTTGCCCAGGGCCACACCACATTTAACATTTGCTGGTGCCCTTTTATGCGTGCTCTGCCTACAACGTTACAAAGTCGCTGTTGAAAGTCAGAGAGAAAAGTTGTTCCAAATACAAATTTTAGAAACCTTTTTTTTAATAGCCTAAGAAATGCAAATCAAAGCGGCAGTAAGGTACAATTTTATCCCACCAAACTGTCAAGGATTTATATCAATGATTAATGCTCAGTGCTGTTGAGCTGGCCAAGTTTACATTGGAATAATCTTTCTGAAAAATAGTGGAATGGTTAGAAGAATCTGTCATTTGAATGGTATTTTCTTTCTTCATTTATCTTTGTGGGGTTTTTTTTTTGGGGGGGGTGACCTTTGTCTAACTTCTGAACCACACATCTTCAACTAGAAGGCAGTATTTTAGGAAAGATATTTAGGACAAGATATGCTTATTCTAAGCATTCTATACGAGCAACTTTAAAGTGTGCTCTTCTTGGCATTGTCTTGTGCCTATTACTTCACATTAAGTCCTTCCCAGCAGTCATCCTCTCAGTGTTGAAAGTCCCCCTGAGAACAGTGTCAGTGCCCAGAGACTCTCCACTGAATGTGTTAGGTGTCTTGTGACCGGAACAAGGTTAGACAAGTCTTCTGTGTGTTTCCTTCCCTGCTTCTGTTGAGTCCCAAATAACCTACCCTGTTTTCTTGTTCACTTTCCTGACTCCTCAGATTAGACATAAGTCCCCCAACAGTATGTACATGAGCAGGGCTGCTCACATGGTGTTCATGGAGCCCCAGAGATCAATGCCCTGGCTTCCTGAGCCTCAGTTTCCTAAATACAACAATATCTACTTACCTCATGTTACATCACCTATGCTTGATCGTCTCCTAACCTGGCAGGTTCCTAGTGGTGTCTGAGACTACAGACATACTGTTTTGGTTTGAGGCTCAAGCTCAATCGGAGTTAACACTGACGTTCAGAGCGTTGCATGCAGTCTTGAGGCCCAACTTTTATCAGCCTTTCTTCCATTTTCTTCCGGTAGAGGATGTGGTGATTACGAATTCACTCCACTATTCAACCAACACAGTTTTTTTTTCATGTAATCACAGCTCTCCTGCTTTTTCTGCTCGAGCATCCCCAAAGTGGATGCAACAGATGTTTCCATGTTTCATGAATGAGATAGTGTGAACCTGCTATGTGTACAGGTGAATAAAACACATGGATAGACACAGTCACCTGTAAGTCTCATTCTGTCAGGGAAAGAGACATTGAACATAAAAACAAACAAAGCCAAATATCAAGTCCCATCTAGACTCCAGCCATGCTGGTTAGTGTTTTTAGGAGCCCACTTTGAGAATAAGCTTAAAAGTCACACATGCTCTTTGTGGAGACATACATTTTTCTGTGTATTTTTTGTTTGTTGTTTAAAATCATCAGCCCCAGAGGTATGGGCAGTCAGAGACAGCTTAGCCATAGCTTCTGGTTCTCTGGCAATAAACCCACTTGCCTCATAGCACATTTTGTGCCTGTGGACTTTAAGAACAGACACACGATAATATCGTATTGGTTCCTTAATTCATTCAACATGAATTTATTGATTTGAGATGCAAAGAAGTAAAGTAACTCATCCAGGGTCACCAGCCAATCAGAGAGCCAGAGCTCCTGTCCAGGTTCCTTGTCCTGGATTCAGAACCTGGGACAGTACCTGCTAAAGGAGTGGGGGATGAGAGATTTTAATGGCCAGTGGAGTAGGGATTTGGATGGTAGCAGTGTTGGTGGCTGTATGCATCACTCTACTCACAGCTTTGATAGTGGCAGTGGTAGGGTTGTTCCTAGCTTTACAATTACTGTTGGTGGCAGTAGCAACAGTGTTGATGTTGGTATTGTTGGAACTGGGAATGATAGTAGTTTACCATGTGAAGAAATTGTGGTGGATATTGGACATAATCTAATGGTGCCGGGTTTGTTACTGGATAAACACCATGACCACAGCTTGTAGGGGTTTATTTTGGCTTACAAGTTACCATTCATTATTCAGAGACAGCAAGGCAGGAATGCGAGGCAGGAACTTGGAGATAGGAACTGATGCAGAGACCATGGAGGGGTACTGCTTTCTGCTTTCCTGGCTTGCTCCCTCTGGCTTGTTCAGCCACCTTTTTAATCCAGCCTAGATCCACCTGCCAGGGGGATAGCATTGTCCACAGAGGGCTTGGACCCTCCTGCATCAATTAGCTATCGACCAAGAAAATGCTTTACAGACATGGCCACGGGCCAAGCTGATCTGGACAGTTCTTTAGTTGATGCTCCCTCTACATCTGTGTTGAGTTGACAGACAGCTAACGCTAACTGTGACAGGCGGTTCAGATCTTTGAGCATCAGGCAGCTCAGAGGCACTCACCCTGATCCCCTTCTCAGCATTCGTTTCGTCCTCTCCGTCCCATCCCTCTTATTTTCTCCACTCTTGTTTGTCACAGACACCATTCAAGTCCCCTTACTCCTCCTTTGGGTCTGCTTATTATGTCTACAATAAAAGTACATACCATTACATGCTCTGCTTTCTAAATTCTAAGAATGTTCTATTGCGATCAAATGAATGCCTGTATTCCGTCCAAATGCAGTTTTCTTCAGAGCAAAGCTCTTAAATCCTCAAGAGTCCTTTCAACTTGTATTTTGTTGCACATAACCCGACAAGCCTTTGTTGCAGGATGCTCAGAATGCAGAGACGACGATGTCACAATATTAAGCCATGGGTGTGTTGGATTCCCATCACTATTTCTTCCTCAGCATGGTTAGCTCCTTCCTGTGGGATGGCTTCTGCCTCCCTTTGGCATTGGTTTCAGAAAGGTTTCGATTAAAATGGATGTAAGGGAAGTGTGTTTTATATCAGTAGGACTGTTGACAATGCAAGACCAGTGCCTACCACTGTGTTAGCATTCATCTGTGGTCTTCCTCAGTTGTGGGTTGGTCACCCCCCCTTCCAAGCCATTTTTGTCCCATGTTGAAAGCATGGGGATCACATTTCTAGGCAGTCATGGGGCTGAGAGAAAAGCTAGTAGGTTGAAAAATGATTCAAAACCACACCGACAGCCGAAGGAGTCAGGTCAAGCAACATGGAGAAAGCAGATGTGAAAAAGATAAATCTAAGTAAAGCTTCATACTCAGATCCAAGTAAGAAGGTCCACGTGGTCCATATGAGGGAAAGAGCTTGGCTTGAGCATGGGAGACTTCTGAGTTACAGCCAACCGCAACCAACGTGGACAATGGCCGCTGGGTAAAGTGTAGGCTGGGATGTTGACTGAGGGAGGAGCGGCTCTGCCTGGCAGGAATTCTCAGGCTTGAGTTTCATCATTTCGCCTGACAGATGAGCTCTACCAAGGAGAGAGGTCAAAAGGTGGGGCTGAGGAAAAGGCTTGAAATAGCTAATCCATCTCAGCCTGGGAGGCGAGACACATGCAGCTCCCATGAGCTGAGCTGCTCCTGGTTAAAATAAATCCTACAACTTCCATATTGGTTAGATGATCAAACCACAGTGATGTCACTGAGCAGGATGAGTCCATTTCTGTATAAGCAACAATGCTTCATTTTTATCCAGGGTCCAAACTCCTTCTGCATTTATGCTCTGCACACACGGTATCTTGGCTTGTCATCTCTAAGTTTGTCACCTCACGATTCCAAGAGGTTTGCCATTGCCCTCAACATCACTTCCCTATCCAACTGTATTTAAGGCAAATAATTTAAGGCAAATGTTTGTCCAAAGAACATTTCCTTTAATTAGAAAATAGAAGCTGTTCCAGCAATTTAATAGATGTCCTTTCATATCTCATTGGCCAGTTTGTATCATGTGGTCACCCCTTTGGCTCTTCAGCTTTGAGGATTAACTAGATCTCATCCCGCTCATTGCGGTTTTTCAATGAGCACATTGCTGCCCATCCCATAATAAAACAAAACTAACATCCTCTTATCCCAGGGGAAGCATAAGTGGAGGTGCTGCTGCAGGGACAATCAGGCTTCTCTGCACCTAGGCATAAGCTGACTTCGCGAACACGGAAGGCATGTATGCAGAAGAAGGTGTGTTTATGATGCTTGCACGGCAAGATTTATGCACACTCTGTCAACTAATAGGCACTTCAAGGAGGTCGGTTTTGAATCTACTTGAGGTAAGACTTCCTGAGGACTGTAGTTCACCTAGGGTGGAGGGTGGTAGGCATGTGAGAAACTTGCTAGGGGCATGGCAAAGGGGCTCCAGGTAATGGTTAGGGGTTGGAAAAGGTGGGCCTACATCTGGTCCATGCAGGCCATTTTGTTGGTGGTCCAGTCTCTGTGAGCGGACATGGGCTAGGTTAGTTGGCTCTGTAGGTCTTGTAGTATAAGAGGGCAGATTTTTATACTGACCTGTGAGATTCCCCTCAACCCAGACAGCTTGTGATTCCTGTAATTAGTTTTTCCCCTTTTAGTGTTCATTAGGTGGTTATGCTAATTGGAGATAATGTTCTCCTGAGTGAGGTTCAATTTCCAGTTGAGTGGTACTTTTATCTTTAGCATCTTTGTATGAGGTGTAGAGTTTTCCTTGGACTGGGGGCTGATCCTGTGTCTATAAATAGCTTTACAAGGACAAAGCAAGAGGAAGGTGTTTCTCTAGATTTAGGTTATGGATACTGTGTGCTTAGTTCACTAACTGCCACTTTAAGTGCCAATTCTTGCATCCCAAACATCATTCGAGAATATCCTGAGGTAGAACAATAGCTGGGCGCCAGCACCCTCTTGTACCACTGGTATTTTCTGCCTGTATGGATCAGAATGTAGAGAAGAAGTGACCAGGTTCATTGGGTTAAGAGAACTTATTTGATTCTCCCCAAAGGAGAGTGCTCTCTAGGGTCTAATGTTCACTGTGAACATGTGTCTGTCATCCAAAGTCGCTAAGGATGTCTTAGACCACTTTCTCGATTTCAGAAAAAGAAGACTTGGAGCAGATCCATTGCTATCCTCTTCCCTCTCTCTTTCTGCATCTCTACTTTTGGCTATAGCCCTAACATTTCAGTTAATGTGAGAAGACCTGCTTCAGTCAGGGCTGGTGGGGCCATCAGTGTCCATCTTGGGCAACTGGGATTCTCTTTGTCCAGAAGGTGGTGCCCAGAGTAGGCACCTAGCAATGTGGAGTAGTTAATCAGTTTCTGCTGTGCTGTCATAAGAGCAATGCTGCTGTCATGTTCTCCCACAAGCTGAGCAGTTTACAGAGAGGTGACTGAGACCCCGGGAGAGGCTACAGCTTTGTTCTCTTGTGTCTGGCTATCTCTCTGTTCCTAGAACCAACTTCCTGCAGGGCCTGGGGAGCACTTCTTTACTTTCTCAGATGTTTTGTACCTTCAGGTCTACCTGTAACCCCTTCCCTGGTATATTGCAGCTGTTTTTATGGGTTTGTGATGTTTACAGAAACTTGAGAAAGACTTTGTCTTTAGAAGGCTCTAATAGGATCCCAATGTTCATTTTTAATTTATTTACATTTTGGTGCATATGATACTAGGGTTCAAACCTAAGACCTTGCTCATGCTAGGCAAATACTCTGCCACTAACTTGTACCCTTCTTACCAGGGACATAAATTACCAGGAATGTGAATTAATATTAGAGGAACTTTCCTCACTCATATAAAAGTACAAGAGACAAGTTGTAATAAGAAAGCAGACATGTGTATCTTTAAATGTTGTAATTCCCATATTAAACCTCCTTGGAGATCATACTTCATTACGGTATGGAGGAGAGAAGGAAGAGCAAACATGGACAGGTTCAAGCCAGCCTTTCTTGGGCTCTTCCATGGGCCACTCACTGCCCTGTGCTCTCTGCCTGCATCTGATATTCTTACCCTTTATCTGGGTGCTACTCAGTTTGAAGATGAGGAGGCTAACATACAAAGGAGAGGCAGGATATGGTCTAGACAGTGGTCTCCAACTGTGGACGTTTAACCTCCATGCTCTGTGGCCCCTCATTTCATCCGACACTGCTGCTTGTTACCTGTTTATGATCAAGTTACCACAAACGTAGGGTCTTAAAACACACATCTGTCCTCATGGTTTTCTGGGACAGAGTCTGGCACAATATGGCTATACTTCCCTTCTTTCCCCCCCCCTTTCCCATTCGGGGTTTTTCCATGTAGCCCTGGATGTCCTGGAACTCATCCTGTAGACCAAGCTGGTCTTGAACTCAGAGACCTGCCTGCCTCTGGGTCCTGAGTGCTGAGAATAAGGTCCTGTGCTACCACCGACCTACCTACTTTACTCTGCTATGGTTTTGAAAGCTTTGATAACGGCTGGATTAGAGTTAGTTGGCTAAAGCTACAATTGTACGGAGAGTGGAACCTACAGGTTTGCAGCACAGGGCTGTGGTAGGGTGACCTACGTGCGCTGGCAAAGACGGCCTCTGAAAGCAAAGCCTGGGTCAGCTCCCCTCCCCTCCCACCCCTGCCCTTGGCATTCCCACCTGCAGATAGGGACTAGGGAAATACCTGCAAGATGTTCCCACTCTGATGCACTTGAAATGGTCTGTCTGAGACCTGGAGGTCTGCGGAACTTCCTCTCACTTCCCTGCCCTTGAAAACACACATCATCGCAGAGGTGGCTGCCCTCTTGAGGAGTTTGGATCATGGATGAGGAATGGGATGTGTGCATGGCTCTGTGTGCTCCTATCCAGGTGGGAGAGGAAGGGTCCTGCTGTCCTGAGTCTTCCTGAGATTTGCATCTTACCTTTCTCACTAGATTGTCTATGGAAAATCCTCCTATGTGTATGTGTGCACGTGTGTGTGTGTGTGTTTGCGTGTGCGTGCACGTGCATGCACATGCATGCATATGTGTAGAAGACAGAAATGGACGTCACATGCCTTCCTCAATTGCTCTCTAACTTATTTTTATTTAATTATTTGTTTGCATTAGAAGGGATATTCAGACCTCACTGCACACACTGTATTCAGAGGACAACTTGGAGGAGTCTCTCCTCCTAGCCTCTGGTTCTAGGAACCAAATTCAGGTCATTACGCATGGTGGCAAGTACCTTCACTTGCTGAGTGAATTTGCTAGGCCTATACTTTGATTTTGAGAGAGGGCTTCTCATTGATCTTGGAGTTTACTAGCTCACTAGACTGGCAAGCCAGCAAGTCCCTCTTGTTTCTGTCTCCCTGAGCTGGAATTATAGGTTTCTCCACCATGCCTGGCTTTTAAGATGGCTGCTGGAGATCCCAAGTTAGGTCCTCATGCATGACAGGCACTTTACTACTCAGCCATCTTCCCAGACTCATGTCAGCCTTTCTTGGTAACTGTTTAGTACTCCATTGTGTGGGTAACTTGATAGAACTTTATCTCTATGCCCGTCTCCCAAGCTGCCACCCCAGTTCTGGAGTGCCCTGAGAACCAACCTAGTTGTTCTGTGTCATAGACACTCATGTTCTAAACTAAGCTTTCTGAAAACAGTCTATTTGGTACGCGTGGATCTCCCACCAAGTCTTTTACTACAGGATCACCCTAGACTGTCCGAGAGTGGCTCTGAGATCTGGAAGCCCTGAAGACAGCAACACAGTTCTGCCTCTCTTTGGAGCTACAGAACGATCTGTGCTCGGAAGTGCAGGTGTGTGGGGTCCTGGGTGAGCCTTCCCGCACTAGCTCACTGGTCTGAAGGAAGAGAACCATCTCCTTCATAGCAGCCTCACCTTCTGCTCTATGCCTGCTTCTGTTTACACGCAGCTCACTCATTTCTGGGCAACAACAATTAGTGATGGCTGTTTTGTGTGTTCCTCTGAAGTCACAGGATTTAGACAGTCTTTTGTGGTATGGCCACTTTACTCAGGGTTTTGACATACATCCCTTGGGCTATGATTTCAGTGAAAACTCCCTCACATATCCTCATGTATTTGAATACTTGGCTCCCAATTGGTACCGCTGTTTGGGGGAAGTTACAGAACTTTTAGGATACAGAGTCTTGCTGGAGGAAGTGTGTCACTGGGCGTGGTCTTCGAGGTTTTATTTTTCTCCCTTGACTTCCTGCATCTTGTGTGTGGTTGAGATGTGATCACCCGGCTTCCTACTCCTACTGCTAGGCTTTCCTCACCATTTTGGATCTCTAGCCTTCTGGAACCCTAAGCAAAATATACCCTTTCTTAACTTGCCATTGGCTCTGGTATTTATTACAATGGTAACTAGTATACTTACCTTTTCTCTGTAAAATCTGAATCACAGTGTGACTTCCACTTAGAGTGCAGTGAACAGCTACTGAAGCATGTGTGTTCCTTACCACACACACGCCTGAAAAGGAATTTGTCATCTACAGAGAAGGAAAATTGAAGCTAAGAAAGTGTCCCCTCTGCTACACATGTGCTGGGGGCCATGGACCAGCCCATGCATGCTCTTTGGTTGGTGGCTTAGTCTCTGGGTGATGCCAGGGGTCTGGGTTAGTTGACACTGATGGTCTTCCTATGGGGTTGTCATCCCCGTCAGCTCCTTCAATCATTCCCCTAATGTGGTGGGTGGGAGCAGGGAGTGGGAGAGCCTCTCAGAGGCAAAGGGGAAGGGGGACGGGCTAAAGAACTCTAGGAGGGTGGGTCTGTGAAAGGGGGCAATATTTGGTATGTAAATAAATAAAACAATTGGAAAACAAGTGTCTCCTCTGAGGGAGTTAAGTGAGACAGTGGCTGCGTTGGAACCCTTGTCTGCTCAGAGAGGGAGGGAGCACACCTTAGTCCTCCCCTTACATAGTGACTGCAGGCCTCCTCTGTAAAGATGCCCTGGGTCCCAGTTAGAGCAGGGTTGTCTGGAGTCTTAAGCAGAAAAGGAGAAACTGGAGAGACTTTGGGGGAAGATCTGAGTAAAACCGATGGGCAATCTCAGAAGATGAGAGTAAGTCAGTCTAAAGAAATATTCTAGGGTGAAATTAGTGATATTTTATTTATTTTAATTTTTCCATTTTTTATTGGATATTGTAATTTATGTTTCAAATGTTATTCCCTTTCCCAGATTCCTGTCCATAAGTCCCCTATCTCCTTCCCCTCCCCCATAAGGGTATTCCCCTCTATCCACCTCCCCTTACCCCCTGACATTCCCAGGAACTGGGGGTCCAACCTTGGCAGGACCAAGGGCTTCTTTCACTGGTGCCCCAACAAGGCTATCCACTGCTACACATGCAGTTGAAGCCCTGGGTCAGTCCATGTACAGTTTTTAGGTAGTGCTTTAGTCCGTGGAAGCTCTGGTTGGTTGACATTGTTGTTCTTATGGGGTTGCAAGCCCCTTTAACTCTTTCAATTCTTTCTCTAATTCCCCCAAAGGGGGTCCCATTCTCAGTTCAGTGGTTTGCTGCTAGCATTCACCTTTGTATTTGACATGCTCTGGTTGTGTCTCTCAGAAGAGATCTATATGAGGTCCCTTTCAGCATGCACTTCTTAGCTTCATCAATCTTATCTAGTTTTTGTGGCTGTATATATATGGGCCACATGTGGGACAGGCTCTGCTCTAAACTTTGCCTCCATATCCCCTCCTATTGATATTTTTGTTCCCACTCTTAAGAAGGAGTGGAAGCATCCTCATTTTGGTCATCCTTCTTCTTGAGCTTCCTATGGTCTGGATTGCATCTTGGGTAATTTGAGCTTTTGGGCTAATATCCACTTATCAGTGAGTGCACACCATGTGTGTTTTTCTGTGATTGGGTTACCTCACTCAGGATGATATTTTCTAGTTCATTCCATTTGCCTATGAATTTCATGAAGTCATTGTTTTTGATTGCTGAGTAATATTCCATTGTGTAGATGTTTCTGTATCCAATCCTTTGTTGAAGGACATCTGGATTCTTTCCAGCTTCTGGCTATTATAAATAAGACATCTATGAATATAGTGGAGCATGTGTTTTTGTTGTATCTTGGAGCATCTTTTGGGTATATGCCCAGGAGAGGTATAGATGGGTCCTCAGGTAGTACAAGGTCCAATTTTCTAAGGAACCTCCAGACTGATTTCCAGAGTGGTTGTACCAGTTTGCAGTCCCACCAACAATGGAGGAGTGTTCCTCTTTCTCCACATCCTCACCAGCATCTGTTGTCACCTGAGATTTTTATCTTAGCCATTCTGACTGGGGTGAGGTGAAATCTCAGGGTTATTTTGATTTGCATTTCCCTGAAGACTAAGGATGTTAAACATTTTTTTAGGTGCATCTTGGTTATTTGATATTTCTCAACTGAGAATTTTTTGTTTAGCTCTGTACCCCATTTTTAATAGGATTATATGGCTCACTGGAATCTAACTTCTTGAGTTCTTTGTATATTTTGGATATTAGCCCTCTATCAGTTGTAGGATTGGTAAAGATCTTTTCCTACTCTGTTGGTTGCTGATTTGTCCTAATGGCAGTGTCCTTTGCCTTACAGAAACTTCCAGTTTTTTGAGGTCCCATTTGTCAATTCTCAATCTTAGAGCATAAGCCATTGGTGTTTTGTTAAGGAAAATTTCCCCAGTACCCATGTGTTCGAGACTTCCCCACTTTTTTTTTTTCTATTAGCTTGTATCTGGTTTGATGTGGAGGTTCTTGATCCACTTGGACTTAAGCTTTGTCCAGGGTGATAAGAATGAATCAATTTGCATTCGTCTACATGCTGACCTCTAGTTGAACCAGCACCATTTGTTGAAAATGCTACCTTTTTTCCATTGGATGGTTTTAGCTCCTTTGTCAAAGATCAAGTGACCATAGGTGTGTGGGTTCATTTCTGGGTCTTCAATTCTGTTCCACTGATTTATCTGCCTGTCTCTGTACCAATACCATACAGTTTTTATGACTATTGCTCTGTAATACTGCTTGAGGTCAGAGATGGTGATTCCTCCAGCAGTTCTTTTATTGTTGAGTATAGTTTTTGCTATCCTGGGTTTTTTGTTATTCCGAATGAATTTTCAAATTGCTCTTTCTATCTCTATAAAGAATTGAGTAGGAATTTTGATAGGGATTGCATTGAATCTGTAGATTACTTTTGGCAAAATGACCATTTTTTACTATATTAATCCTGCAAATCCATGAACATGGGAGATATTTCCATCTTCTGAGATCTTCTTCAATTTCTTTCAATTTCTTTCTTCAGAGACTTGAAGTTCTTATCATACAGATCTTTCACTTGCTTAGTTAAAGTTTCACCAAGATATTTTATATTATTTGGGACTATTATGAAGGGTGTTGTTTCCCTAATTTCTTTCTCAGCCTGTTTATCCTTTGAGTAGAGGAAGGCTATTGATTTGTTTGAGTTAATTTTATACCCAGCCACTTTGCTGAAGGTGTTTATCAGGTTTCATAGTTCTCTGGTGGAACTTTTGGGATCACTTAAGTATACTATCATATCATCTGCAAATAATGATATTTTTACTTCTTCCCTTCCAATTTGTATCCCTTTGACGTCCTTTTGTTGTCTGATTGCTTTGGCTAGGACTTCAAGAACTATAGTGAATAAGTAGGGAAAGAATGGGCAGCCTTGTCTAGTCCCTGATTTTGTGGGATTGCTTCAAGTGTCTCTCCATTTAGTTTGATGTTAGCTACTGGTTTGCTGTATATTGCTTTTTACTAAGTTTAGGTATGGGCCTTAAATTCCTGATCTTTCCAGGACTTTTATCGTGAAGGGGTGTTGAATTTTGTCAAATGCTATCTCAACATCTAATGAAATGATCGTGTGGTTCTTATCTTTGAGTTTGTTTATATAGTGTATTACACTGATGGATTTTTGTATATTAAACGATACTTGCATCCTTGGGATGAAGCCTACTTGATCATGATGGATGATCATTTTGATTTGTTCTTGGATTCGGTTTGCAAGAATTCTATTTAGTATTTTTGTGTCAATATTCATAAGGGAAATTGGTCTGAAGTTCTCTTTCTTTGTTGGGTCTTTGTGTGGTTTCAGTATAAGAGTAATTGTGGCTTCATAGAAGGAATTTGGTAGTGCTCTGTCTGTTTCAATTTTGTGGAATAGTTTGGACAGTATTGGTATGAGGTCTTCTATGAAGGTCTGATAGAATTCTGCACTGAACCCATCTGGATCTGGGCTCCTTTTGGTTGGGAGACTTTTTTCCGGAGCTGGGGACCAAACTGAGGGCCTTGCGCTTGCTAGGCAATGGTTGGGAGACTTTTAATAACTGCTTCTATTTCTTTAGGAGTCATGGGGTTGTTTAGATGGTTTATTTGTTCCTGATTTAACTTTGGTATCTGGTATCTGTCTAGAAAATTGACCATTTCCTCTAGATTTTCCAGTTTTGTTGAATATAGGCTTTTGTAGTAGGATCTGATGATTTTTTGAATTTCCTCAGATTCTATTTTTATGTCTCATTTCTGACTTTGTTAATTTGGATACACTCTCTGTGTCCTCTGGTTAGTCTAGCTAAGGGCTTATGTATCTTGTTGATTTTCTCAAAGAATCAGCTCCTGGTTTTGTTGATTCTTTGTATGGTCCTTTTTGTTTCTACTTGGTTGATTTCAGCCCTGAGTTTGATTATTTCCTGCCTTCTACTCCTCTTGTGTTTATTTGTTTCTTTTTGTTTTAGAGCTTTTAGGTGTGCTGTCAAGCTGCTGATATATGGTCTCTCCTGTTTCTTTTTGCAGGCACTCAGTGCTATGAGTTTTCCTCTTAGCACAGCTTTCATTGTGTCCCATAAGTTTGGGTGTGTTGAATCTTCATTTTCATTAAATTCTAAGAAGTCTTTAATTTCTTTCTTTATTTCTTCCTTGACCAAGTTGTCATTGATTAGAGCATTGTTTAACTTCCATGTATATGTACGCTTTCTGTCCTTATTGTTGTTATTGAAGACCAGCTTTAGTCTGTGGTGATCTGATAGGATGCATGGAATTATTTCTATCTTCCTGTATGTGTTGAGCCCTGTTTTGTGACTGATTATATGGTCAGTTTTGGAGAAGGTACCATGAGGTGCTGAGAAGAAGGTACATCCCTTTGTTTTAGGATGGAATGTTCTATAAATATCTGTTAAATCCATTTGGTTCCTAATTTCTGTTAGTTTCTCTATGTCTCTGTTTAATTTCTGTTTCCATGATCTGTCCATTGATGAGAGTGGGGTGTTGGAATCTCCTACTATTATTGTGTGAGGTGCAATGTGTGATTTGAGCTTCAGTAAGGTTTCTTTCATGAATGTAGGTACCTTTGCATTTGGAGCATAGATACTTAGGATTGAGAGTTCATCTTGGTAGATTTTTTCCTTTAATGAATATGAATTGTCCTTCCTAATCTTTTTTGATGACTTTTGATTGAAAATAAATTTTATTCGATATTAGAATGGCAACTCCAGTGTGTTTCTTGGGACCATTTGCTTGGAAAGTTGTTTTCTCAGCCTTTTACTCTGAGGTAGTGTCTGTCTTTGTCTCTGAGGTGTGTTTCCTGTACGCAGCAAAATGCTGGGTCCTTTTTATGTATCCAGTCTGTTAGTCTATGTCTTTTTATTGGGGAATTGAGTCTGTTGATGTTGAGAGATATTAAGGAATAGTGATTGTCACTTCCTGTTCTTTTGGTTGTGGTTGGTGGAATTATGTATGTGTGTCTCTCTTCTTTTGGTTTCCTTGCAAGGAGATTACTTTCCTGCTTTTTTTGGGTGTTGTTTTCTTCCTTGTGTTGAGGTTTTCCATCTATTATCCTTTGTAGGGCTGGATTTGTAGAAAGATATTGTGTAAATTTGATTTTGTCAGGAGATATCTTGATTTCTCCATCCATGTTAATTGAGAGTTTTGCTGGATACAGTAACCTGGGCTGGCATTTGTGTTCTCTTAGGGTCTGTATGACATCTGCCCTGAATCTTCTGGCTTTCATAGTCTCTGGTGAGAAGTTTGGTGTAATTCTCATAGGTCTGCATTTATATGTCACTTGACCTTTTTCCCTTCCTGTTTTTAATATTCTTTGTTTTGTGCATTTGGTGTCTTGACTATTATGTGATGGGAGGAATTTATCTTCTGGTCCAATCTATTTGGAGTTCTGTAGGCTTCTTGTATCTTTATAGGTATCTCTTTCTTTAGGTTAGGGAAGTTTTCTTCTATAATTTTGTTGAATATATTTACTGGCCCTTTAAGTTGGGAGTCTTCACTCTCTTCTATACCTGTTATCCTTGGGTTTGATCTTCTCATTGTGTCCTGGATTTCCTGGTTGTTTTGGGCTTGCAGCTTTTTGCATTTTACATTATCTTTGATAGTTGTGTTGATGTTTTCTATGGTATCTTCTGCCCCTGAGATTCTCTCTTCCATCTCTTGTATTCTGTTGGTGAAACTTGTATCTATGGCTCCTTGTCTCTTCCTTTGGTTTTCTATCTCCAGGGTTGTTTCCCTTTGTGCTTTTTTCTGTTGCTTAGGTTCCTGTGCTTGCCTCTCGCCATCGGGTTGTCTCTAGTTTTCACTTGTATTACTGTTTCTGACAGCAGCTTGATCCTCCTATAGGCCTCTGCTTCAGCATTCCTGTAGAACTGTTTTCCCGTTTTCTTTTAGCAATTTCTGGGAACAAGTGCTCTGCTCTCAGGCGTGTAGGTGCTCCTGGTGACAGTCTTTCAGCTCTCAGCTCGGGCAGGAGTCAGAAGGGTCCTGACCCTGATTGCTCCTAAGTCCTTGCACCCAGGGGACACAGCTGGCACTAGGCAATTCCCTCTTGGGTCAGGAATGTGGGCAGGGGGTTATCTCCTCTGATTTCTCAGGAGTGTCTGCATTTCTGAGGGTCCAGTTCATTTCCCCATGGGATTTGGGTGCAGGGAGCTGTTTGATGGGTTCAATTCAGTTCAGTTCTGGGTACAGATCAGAACTGCAGGTACCATCAGCTGACTGTTCCTATACTCCTGTGTCCAAATGCACTATGCAGTTTCCTCGTGGACTAGGAATGTGGGCAGAGGTGGGCAGAAGTGGTGGTCTGTCCTTTGGTCTCAGGATAATCTGCACTTCTGGGTGTTCATCTGTCTCCCCACAGGCTAGTGTCATTTTAAAACCATCTTTTTAGAGATCAATTTACATCATTTTAAAAATTTGCTCTATTTATTGCACAGCGTCAAAGGAATGATTTGACTGTTATTTAATTAATTCAATAAATTTATAGTAAGCGTTTCCATGGCCAGGATACAAAGTGCACAAATCATGGAAGGACCAGAGGATTCTGGTAGAAGACACATTGGGCATTATGGGGAAGAAGGAAGGGGAGGCAGATGAAGTGAAGGTTACAGGACCAGGATATTTCCGATCAATAGTAACTGCTGTAAAGACACTTGCAGAGGCTTTGGTATAACTATGATTAAATACCAGGGAAAGGTGACTTAAAGGAGGATCAGACTTATGGCTTCAGAGCACACAGTCCATCATGGTGAGGACATGGTACAGCACAGTAAATGACATCATGCTGAACAGGGATCAGACATAAAGGAAAAGCACCAGAGTAAAATAGAGTCCCCAGGAAAACATCCTCAGTAATCTACTTCCTGCCTTGCACTACTTCCTGACAGAGCCACTCTGTTAGGAATCCATCAAGAGATCAAACCATTAATCAATTGGCCAATTAATTAATTATTTACTAATCCATTCAGTGCCCTTATACTCTAGTTGTCTCTGGAAACACTGTTACAGACAGACCTAGAAGTGTGCTGTACTAATCTTCTAGAAGATTCTTAACCCAATCAAGCTGCTACAATTAACCTTCATTCCATGGTGACTGCAGGCTGGGCAAACTGCTGACCACAGGTGGACTTTCCTGGGAAGGGAACAGAGGAACTGATATCTTAAAGCCACATGAAACTCTGGTCCAGGGTGAGAGAAATCTCCACATAAAAAGAAGTGTGTCAGGTGTGGCTTGGGCTTCATCATGGCAGGGACACAGAAGCCTTGGGCAGAGGAACTACCAGCAGGGAATGGGCTCAGGAAGCCAGAGTGGGCAGTTTTTGTGAGATGCAGGATGTCTTTTGGGGCTGTCTTGGATCCTTAGTGCTGACAGGAAATCAGAGAGCTAGATGTGGGGGTGGGGTGGAGGGAAGAGAATTCAAGCATGATTCTCAGGTTTTTTGAAACAAAACTCATCCATTGACTTTCTTGTCATGTTATTAGGAAAAAGAATTTTTGGGGGTACCTTGTTGAGGAGACCTTAAGTTGATCTCAGGCCACTAACTCTAGGTAGTGTTCTCAGTCTCTGCGTATATTTTAGGGAAATAATCCAACCCTTCATCTGTTTCTTGGAACAGAAAACCTCCCCCTCACCACCTCTCAGCAGTGGAAAGGCTGAGTCGGACAGAAGCCAGACTCTCCTCACCCCAACTCATCTTGAAAATAGAGGAAGAGAGCTTCCAACAGTCCCTTGCAGAAGGTCATACAGTCTTGATTCTCGGCAGGGCCCTAGGTTTCCTGGCTCCCCAGCCTCTGTCTACCGGCTAAGCTGACTCAAGACACAACAGATGGATTGTTGGACAGGAATTGATCCCACTCCTCCTAAATGTCCTGGCTGCATCTCTGATGTGGCGACCCAAACTCATGATGGTCTCTGATGCCCTCTCAGGCTGGTCTGATGAAAATTTAAGTAGGTCTATTTCTCAGAAAGGTTCCCCCAAATCTGAATCGATGAGATGCGAGGGCTGCCCAGGTGTGCCTGGGACCGAAATGAGGCAGCAGTGAGGTATGTGTGTTGCTCTATTTCGGGGTGTAAAATCACTAAGGTTTTGTGCCCGTGGGAGGGTGTCAAGCTGCTTTCGGAAGCATGGCCTTAAATATTTTCTCAGCAAGAACTGAACCATAGTCGGTTAAACGGGCTCCTTAACAGGAATCTCTGCCACCGCCACAGTCACGCCTCAATACAGATTTTTTAAAAAGAGGGAGTGAGAGTCTTAGAGTAAGCCCAGATGCAGTTGGCATGGGTCTCTCCGTCTGGCTCTCTCTGCTTTAGGTTCACTTTTGTGGATCAGACTGTAAAGGTCCACAAAAGAAACACAAGCAAGAAAAGTTAGGATGACAGAACCCTGGCGAGAAAAGTAGTGACTACCTCTCAAAAATGTTCCTACAAAATGGAAAAAAATAGCCATATTGCAGTCTTTTATATAGTCTTGCAAGCAAATGCACACGATGAATGCAGTTGAGGCGGTGGGGCGAGAATTAAGTAGCTGTCCAAAGCCACACTCCTTGAGGAATTGCTACCTGCCTCTCGGATCTGAAGTCAGCCATGGCGGTGGTTCGGCAAGCCTCCAGCCACAGCTGAACTCAGCGTGGGATTGCTAAGACAGATTTGTCTTCCAAGCAGACTTTCTCTACCATGATGTACACGTGTCCTTGTCTATACAGGGGCAGGTCATTTATCTCATGGAGGCTTCCGTGGAAAGGAACATGTGTTATTTGGGAAATGTTATCACAGGCGATCATGAATCACATTATCAAGTTGGTTGGCTAACCGAGTGCTTGGCAGAGAACTGAGGGGATGAGCCATCGCCACAGTTATGTTTTGATGAGTCGAGAAGGAAGAGCCACCTAGAGTTGGAAGCTCGCTTGGAGAGAGAAGCTTCTGGAACAAGTTGCACAAAGGGGACTGTTTGGAGTGTTGGAAGCCAAGTTAGTTCCCTGTCTGGCCCTACGTAATGCTGCCAAGGAGACTGTGCAAACAGCAGGATGTTCTTTGAAAGGACACAAAAACCTTGGGGTCAGCAGATTTGCTCTTGCATAGGCCCGGCATTCACAGCCCTGAGGACTACAGACGAGGGTCTTTTAAAAATGCAAGTCAAGGGTCTACGGTGGGTAAAGGAACTGGAATCCCACCCCCCCATGAAGCTATTTCCTCCTAGGAAGAGATAATTATCTTCACTGTGGGTCTTGAAGGGAAGCTGCCTGCTCTTGCTGATTCCATCTTTAGCATTGAAGTGTACGACAATGAAGTGTACGACAATGAAGTATACCCCTGGGTGTGCCTGGGTGTGTCAGAGTCAAGTAGATCTTTACGGCTTCAATCTAATAAATGGTGGACTCATGATGTGATGACATCATAGGGTGGTAGACAAAGGCAGGGGTAGAGCCTTATTGGAGGGAGTAGGTCACCAAGGGGACTGTGTGTCAGCATGTCCTGCTGGGCCATATCTTGCCTGTGTCCTGTTTTCTGCTTATCGTGATAACCTTCCTGGTTCTGCCTTAACCTTCCCTACCATGCTTTCCTGAGATCTCTGAAACCAAGAGCCAAAATAAATGTTGTTTCTGTCAGGTTGGGGTAATAAAAATAACTGACCTGCTCACTAAGTCTTTGGAAAGCATGTTTTTCTAAATTAGTTTTGAAAATTCCATACGTGCACAGGGTGTAATTTGATTATATTCACCCATCCCATGTCTCTTCCAATCCTCTAGACCCACCCCAGCCCTCCTAACTTTGTGTTCTCCTTTTTTGTTTTTGTTTTTGGTTTTTAAAAACTATACCAAGGAGTCACATACTCTTGGGCGTGGAGCTAGCCACTGAATTATTATGGACTAAAGATCACATCTCTAAAGAAAACTGACTCCCCCCCTCTCAGAAGTCATCAGCTCCTTAGCTGAGGGTGTAGGCTCATGGGATTTTCCCGCCCTCTGGGCTGGAATATGGATTGAGCTTATGAAGGTCTTGTGCATGTGGCCACAGCCTTGTGATTTTATATGGGTAATGCTCCTATCATGTCTAGAGGCCCTGATCTCTGGCTCTACAGTCTTTCTGCTCCCTCTTCTGCAATGGTAAGTGAGCTTTGGCAAGGAAGTGGTGTGTGTGTGTGTGTGTGTGTGTGTGTGTGTGTGTGTGTGTGTGTGTGTGTTATATAGATGCCCCATTTATGGCTGCAGACACTTGTTCTCCTTGCTTTGACCAGTTGATACTCACCAAGCATTAGTAAGCGCTGTGACCCCTGAATCTGCAAAGTGCATTCTGGGAGTAAAATATCTGCTACATGCATGAAAGATACATCAACTCTACACAGAGACATTGCCTCTCACACTCATAGCTTATATAGATTGCTGTTGAACTTGTTTTTTTTTTTTTTTTTTTTTTTTTTTTTTTTTTTTTTTACGTATAGCACCCTACACACAAACAACCAGGAAAATATACTCTTGGGGCTCTCGGAAGGTTAGGAAAATTTTAGGAAAACCAGATGTTGCTGCTGTTGTAATGGGAAATACTGGAAATGAATGGGAATTTAAGGTTCACTGGGAGTTCTGAATAGGCAGATAAGCAAGTGAGAGCTCGGAGGACCAGACTAGTTGCCAAATCTAGTAAAAGATGGGACTCGTAGCCCATTGATAATGCCCATAACAGTTATTTTCAGTGTATGGCTGGTTTGAACAAGGTTTGAAAAGTTGGCCTAGTTGTTGGGTGATGGGTTTCTAGTATCTGGGGAAAGAGTACACTTCTTTATTCCCTATTGAAATACTTAATAAAACCCACAGTGCACTATATCAGGAATGAGGCCCTTCTGTCCCATTTTTCTGTCCAAGTAGGGGGTCGAACCAGCTCACCTCTTGGACCCAGCTGCCTCCAACTCTGTGCTTTTTTGAACTAAGCTGAACCTCGGAGCAGCTCTGTTGTGTTAGATGTGAATTGGGTTTTTTTCTTTTTATTATCAGAGGCTGGCCAGGTGGCCACAAATCTGGTTCTCTTTCCCCAGGCACACATCTCAGTTGCGTTCCCCCGCTCCCAGCCCCACCCCCCCGCATCTGTGTAAGACCACGTGACCACAGTCTCACCAATGAATGCAGAGACAGACCGATGTGTCATTTTAAAGCCAAGGCAGCTGCAAGCAGTTACACGGTGTCCGACTCGCTTTTCCCCTCGCATGGCAACCTTGGAGACTGCGACGCAGCCTTCCAGAGTGGAAGAAGTGTAGGTTCCTGCGTCAGAGCTGGTGGAGTGCTGCCAACGGAGGTACCCAACCAGAACCTCTCAACATCAGACTTGGCAGGGATAAAAAAAACGCAACTCGCCATTCAGCCATGCATAGTTGGTTTCACTTATTAAAGCAGCTACTACTAATGACCTCAATGGATACAGCCAATGGTGCCCACTCCTCTTTCTGTGCATCCTTGTCTGAGCATTCTTGTCAGCTTTGTGCTACAGAAGATATGTAAGTGATGTAAGTCTTGCTGACCGGCTCATTACACACATCCCCACCATAGCAGTTGACTTAGTGTGAGTGTGTAGTTCAGGCAGTGTCTCTGGGGAAGGCTTTACATTTTATTTTTCTTTATTGATTTCTATTTTTAGATTTCTAAATATTTTAATTTTTTTAGCTTTTTATCGACTTGTGAATTTCACACCATGAATCCCATTCTCGCCCATCTCTCTATCCCTTTGTGACCTCCACCCTTGCAACGTCCCCGCCAAAATAAAATAAAATGAGAATAAACACAAACTCCAAACCTCAAAGCATCTTGTCCTGGAAGCTGCAGTGTGTCGCAATGTGTCCTACAGTATACCCTTTTGTTCACACATCTTTACTTATAAATGTTGGTTGCAATGAGTCATTGGTCTGTTTCAAGGTGTCTGCCACTCTATCGATACTGGATCCCCACTGGGACTCCTCTTGGATATCTTGTTGTCTTGTGTCATGGAGAGCCTGCAGCTTTGTACGCTAGTAGATCATATCATAGATGGGGTAGATGTTGAGGTGGATCAACTCAAAGATCTGGACCTGGTAGATGCCTGTAAGCTCTCCTGCACCCGCACTACCAGGGTGAGCTCTCCAGTACTTACCCAAGCCCCAGCCAGCAAGTGTCAGGGTGGTCTCTGCTACTCATGTCCTTGGGGCCAGCTCACCTGTGCCTTCACCACCAGGGCAAGCTCTACTGTGCTGCTCAGGTGAGGTAGGACCGGTTTCCCAAGTGCAGCTCTCCTCCCAGCTGCCACAAGTGGCAAGAGGTAAGGTGTGGCAATGGTATATCACCTCATAACAGACAAGGGTCAGGGCCAGCTTTCTAGTGCCTTCACTACCAGGGGCAGCTCTACTGTGCTGCCTGGGTGAGGTACAGGGCCCACTCCTCTACTTTCATGATCTTGAGGCCAGCTCTCCTGCTTGCTGTAGGTAGCAAGGGGCAAAGGGGGGATATTTTATTTAGTGTGGTATAGGTTGATGGCTACATGCAGGTGAGGGCTGGCACGAGTTAGGTCAAGGCCATGATTGTTCAGTAAAAATAAGGTGGGGACAAAGCTTTTGTAAGGCGGGAGAGAAGGGTAAGAAGGAGAAGAATCAAGATAGAGATGGAGAAGGATGATGCAATTTGTCTTATCTAGGTGGGCAGTTTATATCCTTATCAACTGGTTGTGAGTTTATTGAGAGGAAGTACTGCGGGTTGAGAATATATAAATCTGATTGATAAATTACAGTTTATGGAGTCATGATTTCACTGGGTTGTTGGGAGTGTGATCAGAGTCTGTGGCAGGGAGCTGTGATAGGCCAGCCCATGCTGGACTTCTAGAGCCCTGCTTTTTACCAGGGAGCTGGTACCAGAGAGTTGGAGGCTAGCAGAGAGCCGCCGGGAGAGATACTATTCAGAGATAAATTATGGCTAGTTCCATTTGGCCTCACAGGTGCCAGAACTAACACTAGAGACCAGCGTGGCACGGTGCCATGCTGGACCAGCCTGCAAATCGCCTGCGTCAGAGAGTACTTGGGGGCAGGGTGGAGCCGCTGAAATAGAGGTGCCCCGCAGTGCCATTTGGCCCCACGGGTGCCGGTGATAGAGAGGGATAAAAGGCTTAGGAGTTTTTTTTTGTTGTTGTTGTTTTTGTTTTTGTTTTTTTTAATATTTACCTTAACATGCATTGTCCCAGGCAAATTAGCGCATGCGCCATACTGCAAGAATAGGGTTCAGAGGACATTTTATGGCAGTTGGTTCTCTTCCACCATGCGGGTGCCTGCCAGGGACCAAACCCAGATTTATCAGGCTTAGTAGCAGATGTATCTACTACACTATCTCATTATTCTCTGAAGGTCTTTTTGGTTTTCTGGTGGATTTGAAACTAAGCATGCAAGTGCTGAGGACCATCACGCCGGGAAGCCATGCTTGAGAGCGGCCTCAGAAGACCGCAGAATTGAGAGACAGTGATGCAGATACTTGCTGCCACTGTGTAAGTTCCTATGTTTACTCTTGCTGGAAGCAAGACCTGCTCCAGGATGTTTCCATCATGGAGGACCATAGTCCTCTCCTTCCTTTGATTAAGTCAGTCTGGGTCAGGCTTGTGACTTGTCTACCAAATCGTATTGATTTATATATGCAACAAAGACGAAGATAGATTGGTTGAAGACACAGCTAAAGGGACCGCAACCTCCACAGCACTGTCAGGGTCTCAGGCTCTTCTGGTGGGTGATCACCACTTTTTCCGAGTCATCGCTCTTCTGGTGGGTGATCACCACTTTTTCTGAGTCATCAATCTTTTTTTTTTTTTTTTGGTTCTTTTTTTTTCTGAGCTGGGGACCGAACCCAGGGCCTTGCGCTTCCTAGGCAAGCGCTCTACCACTGAGCTAAATCCCCAACCCCGAGTCATCAGTCTTTATTCACCCAATTTCAGAACTCGTGAACGGAAGGGTGGCCGGAGAAACCATGTCTCAGCCAAGCCCCAAGCACAGTTGGTGGAAGGTCTGGAGGTCACAGCATAATCTGAACTGGGGCTCCGTGCTATTTCCTGTGGGACACTCGAAAATGGAACATATGTGAGTGAGCGATTATAGATCAAATTTACATAATGAGTGCATATCACAATACAGGACACAAATGGCCGCCGTGCTTGCGAATAATCTGAGGGAGTTCTCTGAGGGCCAGCTGCGGTCGAGCCTGAATCCTGCCTGAACCCTGAGGCTTGATTATCATTGCAGGGATGATTGTACCACACCAGTTAGGCTTGCTTTAAAAGCTCTCATAACTGCGAGAGGAGGTTTTTTTAAGATTTCAATAAAGACAGAAAATAATATTCATTATCATATTTTCACTGTTGAAGTTTCTTTGACCATATGCACTGGAATTCTTTTTTAAAATATTATTTATTTATTTATTTATTTATTTATTTATTTAATGTAAGTACACTGTAACTGTCTTCAGACACACCAGAAGAGGGCGTCAGATCCCATTACACATGGTTGTGAGCCACCATGTGGTTGCTGGGAATTGAACTCAGGACCTCTGGAAGAGCAGTCAGTGCTCTTAGCCTCTGAGCCAACTCTCCAGCCCATATTGGAATTCTTTACTCGGTCAAATTCAGAATGGATGAAAGGGCAAAACTGTGTACGCAGAACTGGAAACTCAAATTGGTTGGAAAATAAAACAGCAATATTCCCATAAATCTGAGAAGTGTGGATGATCTGATAAGTAAGAGGAAGTCCCCAAGACCATTTCCTCCTCTCCCTCACTGTCTTAGTTAGGGTTTCATTGATGTGAGGAACCACCATGACCACAGCAGCTCTTATAAAGGAAGACATTTTACTGGTGCTGGCTTACAGTTTCAGATTATGATGGGAAGCAAGGCAGTGTGCAGGCAGACCTGGTGCTGGAGGTGTCACGAGTTCTATATCCTTATTTGAAGGCAATCAGGGGGAGATATTCTTACTACACTGTGCGAGGCTTAGCATAGAAACCTCAAAGCCTATCCCCACATTGACGCACTTCCTCTAACGAAGCCTCCTCCAACAAGGCTACACCTCCTAACAGTGCCACTTCTCATGGGCCAAGCATATTCAAACCACCACACTTGTGGAATGGAATTTTCATCTTTGTGCTTTGCACTGTGGCCTGGCTACCGGACTTCTGTTCTACAGCATGGTGGGCAGAAAAATTCGCAGTTTTCTATGCTTTCGCATCATTGACATGTGTTCAAAGGCTGAGAGAGCCTTTGTCCTGAGTTTCTCAGAAGAAGAGAAGTCTGAAGAAAGACTTGATGGTGCTTCACAGTATCTGTGTTGCTGGCCTGTTCTAGCAGCCTGGGCCAGCTTTGTACCTCATTACAACCCAGCACATGACTGGGCACAGGGAAGAGCAGTTTCCCAAGCAACGAGGAGAAGCCTGTCCAGGGAAAGGGCAGTAGGTGACAAATTTATTCTCTGGAAGAGAACTGTTTTCATTGAAATGACACTGAGCATCATGGGAAGTCGCTGCTTCAAAGAGGCATTTACTTAATTTTGATACATGCCTTAAAATGGTCTCCTAAGGACACCAAAAACTTGTATTGAAAAGAATCAGTAGAAGTAAAGTTCGAGAAAGAAAGTTCACTGCTCAGGGCCGTGCTGACCTCAGTACTGAGTCCACATTCAGTGTTGGCATAATGTTTAGCCCTTGCCCTTGTGACGGCTCTATGCAGCCAACAGTGTCTATGTCGTAATTTCAGAGACTCAAGCCTTTCATGCAGTCCTTCATTTCCAGACAGGGCTCAGAAAGGACCATAGCCTGGAGGAAGGCTTATGGGGTAGGCCCAAAGCGGTACACAGCACTTCTGCTCACGTTCTATTGGGCAGGACTCATACCAAGTCTACATGCTAACTTCCGTGGTCCCATGGGACTATGGTCATGCTGAGGGTTCCGGGGAAAGGCAAAAACCAAAGCAAAACAGAAAGCTAGAGTGCAGTCGAGTAAGGATGTCAGGGAGTGAAACTCCCTTTACCGCCTGTATGTTTTCAGCAAAGGAGATTATTACCTGTTTTAAAATCATGCTGGTGAGATGTCTCAGTGGATAAAGACACTTGCTGCCAAGACTAATGACCTAAGTTCCATACTTGGGACTCACACTGTGGGTAGAACTGACACTTAAAGAGTCACCTCTGACTTCTGTACATGTCCCTGCACCCCAACGCAGTCAAAAAAATACAGTAAATCATAAGGGGTAGGACTATAGCTCACTACAGAGTCCTTACCCAGTGTATCAATAACTTGCCAGGCAACTTAAGTGTTTATTTGACACACCATTTGACGGTACAGTCCACTATGGTGTGCATGTGGTGTTAAGTGAGGCTTTAGCTTTGGTAGTAAGAGCTCAAGGCAACTCTTTACACTATGTCAGCATTCAGGAAGCAGAGCAAGGTGGATGCTGGGTGCTTCCCTCATGCTTAGCATGCACAGTGGCTCTTCCTTCCTCAGGTCTCTCTGGAAGCAGCTTCAGACCCTCTCAGAAGTGACTCAAATGATTTCACATCCACCGGGGATCAAATCAGGGTCCTCTGCGAGAGCAGCCAGTGCTCCTCACAATCATTTCTCCGGCCCACCACCCTGATTACTTTAAAAAAAACATAGAAAATATTTTATTTGTGAAACATTTTAAAGTGTGTGTGTGTGTGTGTGTGTGTGTGTGTGTGTGTGTGTGTGTGTGTGTGTGTACCTGCCTGCATGTATACGCATGGCTCGTGTGGAGGTGAGAGGACTACTTTGGGACATTGATGATTTCTGTCCACTATTGGTTTCAGGGATTGAGTCTTTAAATTTGCACAGTAAACACCCTTACCTGATGAGCCGTTTTGTCAGCTCCTTGTAAGCCCTTTCTTTCTTTCTTTCTTTCTTTCTTTCTTTCTTTCTTTCTTTCTTTCTTTCTTCCTTCCTTCCTTCCTTCCTTCCTTCCTTTCTTTCTTTCTTCCCTCCTTTCTTTCTTTTTTTTTTATTGTCATAATTAATTAGTATCATGGGTCAACTTGATACAACCCAAAGTCACTGGGAGAAAGGGAACCTTAATTGAGGAATTACCTAGGTCAGATTGGCTGTGACCAGGTCTATGGGGGCATTTTCTTAACTTGTAAATTGATGTAGGAAGGTCCAGCCCACTGAGGGTAGCCTCGTTTTTAGACAGTTGGGCATTTTTGGTCAGTGGTTTTTGTTGTTGTTTTTTGTTGTTTGTCTGTTTGTTTTGTTTTAGCAACAGAGAAGCAAATTAGAACAAATACATTTTATTTATTTGGGGCAGGGTGGGGAGGCATGTGGTATGGGATTCTGTCCTTTAGGCCTGGTGACAGACACTTTAACCTACTGAGCCTTCTCGCCAGTGCTGTCTTGAGTTCTTCCTTTTGAAATGATCCCTTTGAGGGCCGATTTACACATGACAAGATGCTAGCATCTTTAAGTATATCACTTGATAGGTTTTGACACTCATATTAAAAATTCAAAGGTAAGAAAATATCTAGAGAATTGAGAATTGGGTTGATACAACCTCCACGTCCTAGGAAGTATTGAGGCCTACCTGGAAACTTCTGTAGGACAGCTTTCTTTAGAGTTTGAGGACCATGAGAAAGGAATTTTGTTCAGGTGACACTCTTGGCTCAGTGAGGACAGATGTGACTTCAGTCTTGGTAAACACTCTAAGACAGATAACAAGCTCTGAGAAGTCCTGAATATACATTGGTATCAACTAGATCGGGACTTGACCTCGACTGTTTTTAACCTGTTGACTTTGGCATTCTGAACCTCAGTTGTCCCTTCTGAGAAATGAGACTAAGCACTTGATCGGGGCACTCTGTATAATGCAAAAGTGAGCTCATAATGCCCTTGTGCAATGAGCTGAACACAGCGACAGCACGCACTGGCTGTGATTACTGTCGCCCATTAGGGGAATAGTCACTCTTTGAGGCTCACAGGCTTTCTCATGTACAACACTGAAAGGCTCCAGAGGAAGCTACACTCAGCTTGACTCCTGCGTTTGTTTTTAAAACTTCCCCATCCTATTATTTTTGGAAGATACTTTGAATTCCCCATGGAAGCAAGAACCATAGTAACAGGCTTTCAGCTTCACTTTGCTTCTAAGATGATCATTAATGGAGTTATTGTGATACCTTTTTTTTTTTTTTTTTTTTTGCTGAAGACAGCCCGAAGCTGTAACTACATGCCTTTTCAAAAATCCCCTGGTTTATTTTTCTGTTCAGCTGAACTCTGTGTCTTTGTTTTCTTGTGTTTTTTGATGAATGGATGATGTTGTCTTTAGATGTTCTCAACCATCCTGGGCATATTAAAATCCACCCAAATGGCTCTCATCAAGTGAAAAAAAAACAAAACAAACCAGGCATGGCGATCCAGGGAAAAAAAGATTGCAGATGTTGCTTCCTGAGATACATGCGCACCTGCTAAGGGACTTGTATTAGGGAAAACTACTGTCAGCCTCTGATTATGAAGGTTTGTCCTTAAAGGAGAAAAGGAGGAGGGGATCACATCTACTTCAAAGAACTCCTTTGATTGAGTGGGGGAGAAAGTAGCCTCTTCGCTTTGATCCTTTCACGGAGAAAAACAACATGAAAAGAGGAGCGGAAAAACAAGGCTTAAAATGCGGGCTTTGTTGAGAGCATCATTAGGCGTGTTTATTGGCTTCAGCAAACACATCTCCGCTCAGAGCGTGCAGCAAGGATTGCTCAATGAAAGCTGGTACAAGGTGGGAGCTTCCCTTCACTTCCGCCCAGAAGCCCACGTGGTCCACGCTGGCGGTGGCTCCTTTTTTGGAGGTAGAGAGCTGGGCAGAGGCTGTATTTTTCAAACCTCTCTGACCCTTGGTGAGTTCAGGTTTCAGACCTACTCCTGGAATTTCAAACGGCTTTGTTTGTCCTTGGTAAACACTGCTTCCTCTCTCCAGTGAAGGGAAAAGCTCCCAAGAAGCTGCTGAGGAACCTTTTTCTCATCAACTTCTTCAAAACAACATTGTGGTGAGAGAAATGCAAACAAGTCAGGCAATATGAACTGTATTTAACTTTAGAAATACAGACTCAGGTGGATTTTAGGGTGGGGGGAAGGTTTTTACAAAAGTGCTCTTCAAATCCAGAATGTTGGCACCGGTAGGGATACCCAAGTATGTGTAGAATTAACATCACTGTTCTTCTGGGTCAGTATAGGTAGCAGGGCCTCATTCCTTACATACTGCTTACTGCATAACGCTTTTTGTTTTTTGTATAATGAAGAAATTACTAACAGAGGGTTTGAGCAGGTAAAACATTGAGCAGAGAGACTGTTATGAGGAGGTCAATGCTGTAGTGATGGTTACTCTTGAATGGTGTAGGTGAGGGTGCAGTCAAGAACCAAAATGGCTGCTCCATGGTTAAGGGGAAAGTGTGTGTGTGTGTGTGTGTGTGTGTGTGTGTGTGTGTGTGTGTGTGTGTATGTGTGTGTGTGTATGTGTGTGTGAGAGAGAGAGAGACAGAGAGACAGAGAGACAGAGAGACAGAGACAGAGGCAAAGAGAGAGACAGAGAGATAAAGAGAGATAGATTGAGATAGAGATAGTGAGATAGACCCAAGAAGAGAAACAGAAATAGAGATAGAGATAGAGATCTGAAAGAGTCCAGAGCTGAGGGAAAGGACAGCTGACTGGATATGGACATTGTGGACATATCAAGGCTCTCTCAGGAAAGAACGGCACAAGTGAGGAGAATGTCAGAGAATAGCGAGAGAGAACTAGAATAGCAGGGGTGCATGAAGGAAAACCCCATTGTGAATATATAGAATGAAGGGGTGCCGGGAGGAGGGAAGCCTGTGACCTGCCCGAGAGCAGAGTTGGGGAGGGGCTGGCGAGGTGAGCAGGGCCAGAAGGCGAGTGTGAACTGAGAGGTGCACAGCTGTGAACAGGGACTAGAGGAGTCTGGAGGCCACACGGCTTTGGCATGCAGCGTAGACTGATGCTGATAGGAAGCCAGATGCCTCAGAGGAAGGGGAGAGAGGGAAGCAGCCCTTTCTGGCAGGCAGAAACCCATCTCACGGGTTTCTGAGAGATACTGGCTGTAGGGTTTTAGAAATCCTTCTGTAGTCCAGCTTGAGCTGACAAAAGAGTATTATTTCTGGACACACGCACTGCCTTTCAGAGTTTGGGGAGCTGGAGTTTCCTTTGCACCTGAGAGTTGTCAGATGGAGTCGACTCTGGATTCAACTAAGAGTCATGCCTCTGAGCGCATCTGTGAGGGCGTCTCCTGGCGGTAGTGGGAAACACCCCCAGTGTGGTCAGCACCTTCTGAGGGCAGGCCACATATAAAGAGGTCTAAGGGGAAAGCAGTTATGCTTTGTGCCTGCCCACTTTTCTCCTTGCTAACAAGTGCACCTTCTGTGTTGTTGCTGCTGCTGCTGCCACCGCCACCGCCACCACCACCACCACCACCGCTGCCACCCTTGCTAATATGAGAACTCAGATCCTTTAGTCTGCCAAACCGAACTGCAAACATCTCTCTAGGAATCCTCTGCATCTTCATTGCTAGACCGCGGTTGCTGGGGCCTTGCTGGCTGAGAGCTATCGGGTTCTTGCCTTTCCAGTACCCAGACAGCAACGGTTGGACTACCAAGCCCTTACCATGTAATCTAATATATGCCCTTTATAATATAGGCAAATGGTAACCAGTTCCTCTAGAAAACCCTGAAGAACTCACAGACAGGGTTTAATAGGTAAAAGCACTTGTCCACAAAGCCTCACAGCAGTCTGGTTCTCCCTCAGAACTCAACGTAGGAGAGAACTGACTCTCAGGTGTTGTCTTCTGACTCCTATATATGCATCAGGGCATGCATGACTGTGTGCACATGCACACACAAACAAGAGAAAAATGATGTCAAATTGTTCAGCACATGTACAGGTGTGTACACCCATTGTACATGTGAGAGCATGTGCACATGGCATGCATGCACATACATGCGTGCAGACATACACACACACCACACACTTCCCTTTATATATATATATATATATATTTATATATACCTACCTACCTAGTACTTGAGAGGCCGAGGCAAGGTGATTTACACAGTGAGACCCCATTTCAAAAAAAAAATAAGTAAAATAGTCTTGTGCTTTCTTGCTGGTCAGTTAGGGTCTGCAGCGAGGTCAGCACCAGGCCTTTCTGGGCGTTACCACTGCTTCGCTGGTTCTCCCAGGGCATCTTCAGGCATGAGCAGAATTGAGTGCTATGAGGAAGTGTAAGCTAGTTTTTGGGTTTTTTTAAATTTTTTTTTACCTTAACAGAGAAATTAATTAAATCACTTAGCAAAACCCAACGAGACAAACAAAAGAAAAAGGAACTGAAAGCAGCTGTTTTTCGTATTACACAATAGTCTGCTTTGGTCCTCTTTCGGCTAATGTTTTCCCTGCTGAGTGCTCCTTCTTGAAATGCTACATGGGTCTCTCACTCCTCCTCACGAGGTAACAAAGGAAGAAGATGCTGAGCGTGGCCTTCCCATCCCATCGTGGTCACTGCAAAGAAGGGTATGATCTGCTGTATTGGGTCCTGCCTTTCAAAAGGACCACGGACGTGTTTGTTTCCTTTCTGACTCTTTTTGGTTTTCACCGTGTCTTTTCTGTCTCTGGTTCCTCTGTCAGAAGCACGAAGCGCAGACACTTGGAGGTTGCGAGCTAGCTTCCTGGCTTTGGATAGCCTCAGGTAAGGAAATTATCAACAAGTGTGGCCATTTAAAGGGACAGAACTTAGGATCTAGTCTGAAACACAATGTCCAAGGGGAAGGATAAACCTGGGATGGGGCCCTCACCATCAGCACCTGAACGCCTTGTTTTATGCTATTCAATTTAGATTGCACAGAAGCGGATCTGAATAGCTCGTGCTTGCAGTTCATACATGACTATAAAGCAAAGCAAAACAAAAACCGACCAACCAAAACAAAACAAGACAAAAAAACAAACAGAAAACAAAAACCGACCAACCAAAACTAAACAAGACAACAAAACAAACAAAACAAAAAACCCAAACAACAAAACAAAACAACAACCAAAAACTCCCCCAAAACAAAAACAAAAAACAAAATTTACAGGTTAGCCTTGTGATCCAAACAGTGAACCCAGTAAAACTGAAGTGAGCGGTGGATATGTAAGAGCCTGTGGTTTCTCTGGAACTAAACCAAGACGCAGCAGCTGGCCACCTCAGCTCTTGGCGGGCTCCTTAGGCACACATGCAGTGTGTGCCGTGGTGTTCTGTCCATCTCCGTTCTTTACTACGTGGCCTTTGACAGGGCCATGGCATTTGATGCTCACATTGCTGTTAACCCAAGTGTGAACTTGGGCTTGGCACTGCCTTATCTAACGCGGCCGTCTGGATAGTGCAGAATACGCTGCGTTAGCAGGTTTTTTAATTGCTCTGACGGCCACTCTCATTCCAACGCTTTCCTTAGAGCTCTCAGGCGCTCCTGTGTTCATCTAAGAATTGCAGCAAGTATGGGATTGGAATTCAAGTGCTCGCTGCAAGCCTGGAGTGAATTGTTTTTTTTACTGTAACACAGTGACCTTTGTATGTATATTTTTGGATGCCTCTTAATCTTTTACAAACTGTTCGCTGAACTTTTTAGTTAACCCAATGGAAAGAAGGAGACGAACATCATTTGAAGGAATCTGGGCTCTCTCTTCAGTTTTCTTCTATCCAACAGCATAGGCAATGCCTTTGCCTAAAAAGGGGGCATTCCAGGAGTGAATGGAAGGGTTTCTCAGTTTATTATTCTCATATTTGGCTTATAAGGGCTCAGGCAGATGGCGACTGGGCCTTGATATGTGCTTCTAACATCTCTCTCACCGTTGGAGAAAGTGTAAAGGCTCTAAGCTTTACAGCAAATACCGGTCACAGAGAGTTGTCTGGAGGGATGGCTCACGACCAGGAGTATAAGAGCGTTATACGCCCTCCTGTGCTCACGTAGGGGAGAGCCTAGACATTTCTGACGGGCCCCAGGGCCCTGCTCATCTCCTTCATGGCTCACTCTGAAGACAGGACCTACTAGGAAGGTACCACCTCTCCTGTGTCTTTCAGACATGTTTGCCTGCGTTATGGTTTTTATAAACTTATAAATCTCAGGAAGCAAAATGAATAATTAAAAATGAAAATGGTACTTTTGGAGGGCAAAAAGGAGTGCATGACTAAGCAGAAACTGAAGGAAAAAAAAGACAAGGGTTAAATTTAAAGGTAATGAAAGTGTCACCATTGTCCTTTTACAGTCCACCTCACCTGCAAGGGCTGTGGTAACAGCAGGCCAACTGCAGTTCAGACCCCGCGGTCTGCATTAGCGAGCAGTCAGGGCTCGGAAGGTTCTGGAGCCACATGGCTGTGGAGTGGTACTCGTGGCCTTTTTTGTTGTTGTTGTTGTTGTTGATTGTAGTTACTGAGGGGCAAACCTCCATGGGTATCGGTGTATTTTCCTGTGTTTTATTTTTAAGTGGCAACGATCTCAAGCATAATTATGCATGTAGCTTGTATTTAAATAAGGCGTGTGGGTAGAAATACCACTTAATTTGCCTCTCAGAAATCAGCTCTCGGTAGCAATGTTGAAATCTTCCATTAGAAGAACCTCATGCTATGATAATTAAATATTATGTTTTCTAAAGATGCTAAGTGATATCTCCTGAGGGTTTTAATATTTGCAAGGATATCTGTTTTATATAATGGAACCTTAAAATGAGAAAGAGTAACTATTTTATAAATTGAGGCTTTAAAATACAAATTGGACAAATTCACGCTCTCAAGGTATTTGATTCTAATGATAAGTCTTCAGATGTCTGGACAAAATGTACAAGGACCTGAAATGTTTCTCCTCTGAGAACAGACTGGGCTAGGTAGGCCTCCGGTTAGCTTCCTTTGGGGGCCTTTATGTGTTTTGAAAAGTAAATGTTCCTTCTTTGTGAGGAGTAGAATTAATTTATACAGAAAACAGTTATTGCCTTTGATGTCTAATTACAGAAGCAAAGCATATTCTCTGCAGGAAATCCAGGCAGTGGCAAAGAGCTAAAGGATTCAGACCACACCAAGCAAGGCAGAATTGGGAAGTCCAGCAACATTCCTATTCCCTCAGAGACAAAGTTCAAGGGGTTACATTTCTCACCTGTGTTTCTTTGTGTCTGCGTGTGTGGTATATGTGTATCTGTGGTGTGTGGTGTATATATATGTGGTCTGTGGTATGTAGTATGTGTGTGTGTGTGTGGTGTGTATATGTGTGTATATATGTGTGTATGTATGTGTATGTGCAATTTGTGCAACGTGTGGTGTATGTGGTATGTGTTGTGTGTGTGTGTGGTGAATGTGTGGGGTGTGTGTGTATATGTGTATGTATGTATATGTGTATGCTATGTGTGGTTTGTGGGTGGTGTGTGTATATATATGTGTGTGTGTATATGTGGACGGTATGTGTATGTGTGTGTATGTGTGTGTGGTTTGCTGTGTTGTGTGTGTGTATACATATATGTGTGTGCCTGTGTCTTGTTTATGATCCCTTTGAAAGATATATAGAAGATTTATTTCCCCCTATCTTTCACTTAGTTTTATTTTCTTTGGGTGAGGTGGGGAATAGCCAGCTCCCTGTCTGTTGCTCACACAGTTATTCAGCCTCCAGTCAAAACCAAGAGCATCGTTCAGCTTGGGATGAGACAGCAAGATCCGGTGTCACAAGATGTATCCAGGGTGATGCTCTGGGAAGCAGGTACCAGCAAATGCTGATACAGATAAGTTTGCTGTCCTCCATTGTTAGAGGTACAGAGGTGACTCTGGCTTCAGGGTTGCTTGATCTAGTGACAGTGTAGTGTCACCAAGGCCCAAGCTTCCTCCACTTCTTCTCTCTGCTGTCTACCTTAGTCCTGTGGCCAACAGCAGTAACTCAGTTAAAAGACTTCCTTGTATGTCTAGAGAGACCGAGAAGGCTTGTCTCTCGTGGAGTTGAAGGTGCCCATCATTTTGAGGTCCAGATTTGGCTGCAGGCCTTCCTTTGCTTGTTAGCGGTTGTCTTAGGCTGTGTTTAAACCTAGGGCCTGAAAGTACTGACTCTCCCCTGCTGGGACCCATCCCTGGAGCTGAGGGTGACATCATTTCTGTATCACATGACAGCGTCAAGTGGAATGTATGTGGGGATGGATGTCGGAAAGCCACCAGTAAATGACCTTGTGCAGTGTTACTACTCCAACCCTATCTACAAACTCCAGGCTCACCTTACAAGAGGTTTGCATGGTTTTTGCCTTGATTCCAGTTGTGACAGGTCATATTCTGAACCTCAGGGTATTTGCTCAAGCTGCTCCCTTCCTTCCTGTCCTGTCTCTTACTAGTTAAAGCCCACTTGAGCTCCCACACCCACTGGCAAGGGTTGGCTTCTTCTCACATTATTTAGTGTTCTGCTTATTGGTAGCATCCTTCTCAACTGATGCTGAGTTAGTCTCCCTTAGGGCAGGACCTAACTCGTAACTTCATCTCTTGGGCCTAATGCGGGATGTGTAAGGTGCCAATAGCCAACTTCTAAATTAAGAAAAAAAATTAGTATTGCAGGCTAATTTTAAGCCGAAGTTAGTTGCCAGTATACCGAGATGAAATGCAGTGATTGAAACCCGTTCTAAAGTAAGTTTTATCTACCCTTGTTGATTTTCAAGTACGATTTCGTAGAGTAATAGTGAAGATGTTTGTCTGTGATACCACCGGGGCAGCCACTCAGACTATGGAGGCCAGGGGAGCGTGGGATGTGGCAGAGGCTAGGCTGTGACAGTGTGTGGTTAAATGGCAACTCACCACGCCACGGCGGCAGATTTTATCGGACTGTTTCTGGAGAAAGTCGCAGTGTGTCCTTCCTTATTTTTCCACCTAATGATGTAAGATCTCATTCTCACTCTCTCTTCCTCTCCCCCTCCTCAGAGAGATAAATATGGATGAAGAATAGGAGGAAAAATCCGGTCAAGTTGTGGATTTTCTTGGGTTATATTTTTGCTTTTTTTTTTTTAAATAAAGAATACATCCCCTTTTTTAAAAAGGAAAATCCTGCATTTCTATTTTAGCCCTCCAGTGCACTGAAGGTTTATTAAAGAGCATTGTTTACTGTGAAAAATGTTACACATTAAAATGTTAACAACTCAGTCATTTTCAATATTATTAAATCTCAAGCTTCTACCAATAAGAATTCGAATACAGCAGCTGTGGGAGATGGCTCAGCCAGGAAACCGCTTATGGATCCTGTGTTCCAACCCCTAGAACCTCTGTTACAAAGAGTCAGGTGTGGTAGTGTGTATTTATAACCTGTGCTGTGGAAGCAGAGACAGGCAGAACCTTGGGTCTCACTGGTGGGACAGCCTCATTACCTCAGCCAATGAGAAACCCTGCCTCAGAAAGGAAACTAGAGGTGCATAATGCCTGAGGTTGTTTTCTGGCTACTACACATAAGCACACACATGTGCGTTTGCACAGGCAGGAACAGAAACACACACACACACACACACACACACACACACACACACGTACAAATGCTAGTACAAGGCAGACATGGTAGTGCATGCCTATAACCATAGCACCCCAGAGATTGAGGCAGAAGAACCTTGTTCCAGCTGAGGCCATACTATGCTCTGCGGTCCAGGGAAGTTTAGGTTACATAATAAGATCCTGTCTTTAAAATAAGCAAGCAACCAAATAAACGACAAAACGTTAACTCATATTGTCAGGATTCATACAGTGATCATGTTGGGAAGGAAGGCTATCTGAACTGGGACATTTGCATCTGTCTCTACGGCGTTTCTCTTCACTGTGTCATTGACTGGGCATATCAAATCCACCGCCCACTGTCCGGATGTCCTTTTTCTCCCAGCTCTTTCTCTGAAGAGTAACGCAGTTTTTCGTCATAAACCTCAGCATAGCAGATTCCAGCGCTGGCATGACGGAAGTCCCTACTTTTAACGTCCCGGCTTCCGAGGCCTTCTGTGAACTCAACATTCTGTCCGTGGATTGGCTTGCAGCAGTTCCCAAACTAGAAAAGGCCAGGCAGGGGAGACGACGGGGCGTCCGGTTCAGGGCGTGGCGTGGGTTCTACCACTTCAAGTGAGGAGGGGCTCTGCAGATGTGTCAGGGAGGGAGGCATTGCCGTTGCTCAGCTCTGCAGATCTCCCTCGAGGCGGCCGCTGCGGCAGAGGCAGGAGGTCATTTCTTGCTCAGAGAACCCGGAGGGGAACCTAGGTGAAGCCCGTGTCAGGATTTCACCTTTAACTATCGAACACGATGTGTGATCAATCAAAAAGCCCCACGGGAGGAAGTATAAATAAAACATGTCTCTTGCAAAGAGGGCAAAGCTGCAATTTGCCAAGTGCAGTGTAATTGCTTCTGGTTAATTATCTCAGTGGTGAGATGGGAGCACCGACGACACACATTCACATCCACATTGTGGCTAAAAATAATCCTCCTTCTTCTTGGATGCCCCTTCTCTTGCTCTTGAGGCACGGACAATGCCTGTCTGGTTCTCTGGGACGCTAGAGATGGAGGGTAACTTCAGATAGCTCCATGCCCAGGCTGTCAGTTTTTATCGTCACCATAATTATTTGCAATTATCATAATGTAATTATTAATAATAATTACAATAATATTATTGAATGCAGTCATTAGACTAAGTACTACCCATTAGCTCAATGGCTGCTCACGACAATCCTGACAGAATCTTCTTTTCCTAGTTTTCAGATCGGGAAATCAAAGCCTAAGTGATTTGTTCAAGGTCACAGGATGACAGCGAGCCCCAGTTGTTTTGCTGGGATCCTGAGGATTTCCTCTTAGCCACTATAGCAGACACAGCCAATGCCTGACCTGGATCTCCTGGACCCCATTTTAACATTCAGTGTACCCAGAATCTGCCTCCCACAACTGCTGACAGCATTGTCAAGAATTGTCCAGAACTAAGATCGTTTGCAAAATATTGCCCTTCAGAGGTGCAGGCAGTTTTACTAGGAGATACCTAACAGTGACTTCCAACTGTGTAGAGCACTTAACTCCCACACAGTGAGAAACTTCAAGAATCCCCTCCCTACATAAGGGAGCTTCTTCTCTGTGACCACGATATGTGTGAGAACCCCCTGCAGAATCAGGCTGAGCTAGATCTTGTTGAAACTACATCCTTCGTTTCTTCTCCCCATCCAATGTCCCTCCTTTCTACATAGATTCGTTCTGAGATCATTCTAGTAACAAGGAGTCTGGTACAAACCCCCTCTCATACTCTCGTTCTAGGGAGCCAAGGATGGCCACTGTTGAGTTGTTGTCTTTCCAGTTCTGCCGAAGGAGACATTGCCACTGAGAAAACATCATCTGTTCTGTCTGTCTGACCTCTTCCAGGTTGGTGCCTTACGTTTCTTCTCTACAGGATGAGAGGGTCCTTGAAGTCTCTTCTAGCCCTGCAGGGTTCTGAAATTGCCACTTTCTAAAATCTGCTTGCTTGGGGGTGGCAGTTGTGTCAGGAGAGAGAGAGAGAGAGAGAGAGAGAGAGAGAGAGAGAGAGAGAGAGTGAGTTAGTTCAGTGTGTCCAGTGTGGCAGTTTACAACCATAAGAAGACTCTCAGAGAACAAGGACAAGACAGTCCCTTCCTACCAGATCTTCATCTCTTCCAAACAGCACCCCTAAAAGGTATAGTTCACACCCCACCTTCCCCCCAGCCTCCTGAATGTGACCTCCTGAACTCGTGGATTCCATTTAATTCAGGAAGGAAATAGTATTCCTGAGGTTAGGCCAGAAGGGCAGCTGACTCCTGGAAAGTTACAGTCTGAGGTAGAGGCGAGGGTTGGGCCTTGCATCTCTAGAGTGCATCGACATGTTCTCAGATTCATAAGGGGTAGGGTCGCCGTGACCTCAGCAATTCATCTGACGAGTGAGAATGGCATAGGCAGTGATCAGAGGTAGGGCAGTGGAAATTGCCCCCATAAATAGAAGAAGGGTCGTGTGATTCATTATAAGAAGTGGACAGCTGTTCAGAAGCTCTAGCTGAAGGGAATGGAGATGACAGGGTATGAGTTCAGTGGGCACACGGTAGCGTTCCAACACAGAGACAGAGTTTATGAGACTCATGACGACAAGGGTGTCTTCCCTATGACCGATCTCAGCCATCCAGGGGTAGAACTGGGGTGAGGTGGGCTTGAATTGGATTTGGACTTTTGCCAAAGTGATTTGCTAAACATGGTAGGGAAGTAAAAAGCTGGGGGCTACTGGTGAAGTTGGTGGTGGTGGTGGTGGTGGTGGTGGTGGTGGTGGTGGTGGTGGTGATGGTGATGGTGATGGTGGTGGTGGTGGTGGTGGTGGTGGTGACAGGCCATGTTGTATAAGCAGAGGAAGACAGAAAGGACATGATGGATACTAAAATAGCAATAAGGCCAGTATATAGGAGCTTCCAGTAGACTAGAAGAATGTGAGTGTCCTTGTGCACTCAGGGAATGATGTTTAGGAAGTGCGATGGCAGAATGGGGGTGTTAAAGGGGTACCAATACTGGGAGTGACAAGATCTAGAGTGTTTGAGTAGGGGCTGAAATGGAGTGGAGAGAGTTTCATCAGGAGGAAAGCCATCAACCTTGCTTTAATATTAGGATTCTAGGTGGCCATCTGTAGGTCTCCACGAGCAGTGGAGAGGGACAAAGTGAACAATTTCCAGAATCTCACACATGTAATAGCAATAAAACAGAGTGTACGAAAGGGGAGGGAGGATGCTGTGGCTTCCCAGAGGCTGGGATGGTGGAGACAGGAAGATGGAGACAAGGGCCACACATGGTAGGCTAAGGCATGAAAGGGGTGCGGTGATTGGTCATTTCTTCTGTCGACGTGACTAGCAGATTGTAGCATGCATCTAGGGATGCCAGTAAAGGTATTTCCAGAGTGGCTTAATGGAGGCGAAGATGGGTCCTGAGTGTGGGTGCTAGGAGCAACTATTTTGCCTGTAGGAACAGCCTTAGCTATTGGCTCTGTGCAAATCAGGAAAGTGTAAGTCTATAAGATGACCATTGTAGCAGAGAGTGTAGCTGTATGGTTGTTAGTGGCCTTGGGAGCCTGGACAGATCAAAAGTGGGGGTTGACACGACATTTCTCTCTCCATTTCTGCTCTTTTGATCATGTGTGGTAACCTACAGATGGCCAGATGGCCGCCTAGTGTCCTAGTAAGGACTCACAGGCGATGACTTACTCCTGCTGAAGTTCCCTTCCTCTCCATGTCAGCCCCCACCCCAACACACTCTAGATCTCGTCACTTGCGACATTGGCACCCCTTTCGTACCCCTATTCTGCCCATCCTCTCCCTCTTCTCTGCTTTGTGGCCACTGCTACACAATGCCCTCCCTGCTGGGATGGATGGATCCCTCTGACTATGTGAGGCCGAATATTTTCTCCCTTAAGTTGGCTTTGCTATATATTCTGATGCAGCGAAAACAACAATAAAATATCAAGTACAGAAACTTACACCACCTTTGGTCATGATGTTGCCCCTAACCCAAGAGATACACCAGGACAGCATCTTGACAGTCACCAAAGGCCAGTGCTTGAAGGTAGATTCCTATGCCCCACAGTAGGCTGTACCACTACCAGGA
This sequence comes from Rattus norvegicus, assembly GCF_021556685.1. Taxonomy (NCBI): domain Eukaryota; kingdom Metazoa; phylum Chordata; class Mammalia; order Rodentia; family Muridae; genus Rattus; species Rattus norvegicus. Next base: position 5,067,442 of record NC_141549.1, on the reverse strand, counting down.
AAGGAATGATCGCATAAGGAGTCCACTATGGCACGGTATACGGGCTGTCTGATGGTGGTGGGTGTCACGTGGGTAGGGGACCAACATTTCAATAGAAGTTTCTAGTTCAAGTAGGGCTTTCATGTCTCAGAAGAGACATCAGGCTTTCGGATGGTCCAGTTTGACATCCTAGAAAACGGAAGCTGTGGTTGTTGTTGTTGTTGTTTGCTGCTAAGGATTCTTCTGTAAACCATCCGTTATGGCTGGAACCAACCTTTCTGCACTTGCTCCAGCTTATTGTGTATGCGACAGAAGAACTACAATGGGCAGTTTGTGGCAGAGAAATAAACAGTAAACTCAAGGTTCTGTCCTCAGGATAAACCCAGCTTACAAAGAACGAGAATGTGCCAAGGCACTGTTCCTTGGCACTCACCGCCGTGTGCCTGCCTTTGTCTCCAGAGCTCACATAACCTTGCAGAGCTGCCAACGACTGCCCTTATTGTACAGAGGGAGAAGTCACAGCACAGAGGGAACCCTCTTTCTTTCAAGGTCAAGGTCACACAGCTGGAAAGCAGCAACCTGATTTTGAATTAGATCTGTCAAGTTGCTGGTAGTACACAATGCCACCTCGTGGGTTAGGGCAGCTCTATGTAGGTCACAAGGACCTGACGATGTTCACAAGCACAGAAAAAGCAGTGTGTGTGTGTGTGTGTGTGTGTGTGTGTGTGTGTGTGTGTGTGTGTGTGTGTGTGTTGAGGAATAGCTCCAGGGGCATCCCCCTTCTTAAAACTTGAGTAAAATTGCATCAGCTTTCTCATAGAAAAGGCCAGACATACTTCATACCAAAGCACAAAGATCCCCAAGTGGGGAAGATTTGAAGGAAAGATGTTGGGATACTGAGCTCCCAACGATCAGCCTGCAAAGAGAAGCAAAAGCAAGAAGGCCTGGTCTTTGCTATCAGGCTCCCAGGCATGGGCACATGCAGAGGATTCCCGGTGGCTGTGTGGACCAGGATTTAAGTCCACTGTGGAGAAAAGGAACAAGGAATCCTGGGCTCAGTCAAGATGGAAGTGATTGAAGAGTGAAGCTGGGAAACTCCACTCCAGCAGAGAGCCAGGAGGACCAGACCACTCCAGCACCTGGTCCAGCCTTAGGGGAAGCAGAACACAGGAGCAAAGTACACAGACAGGGAGGATGCACTAGGAAGAAGCCCTCGAGCTGGGATTGCGGTTTAACTGGCTTCTCCGTTGCTTTTGTCATAAAAGTGTGACTCTGGAACATCTGGCTCTGGGTGATGGGCTTCCTCCCCAGCTTTCCCTGGATCGGACTGTCATTAACTCAAGTCTTACACAGCCTCCAGTGAGGCTGCTGGGGCTTTCACGTCGCTGAACTGACTTTTTGGTTTTGCCGCCACTGACAACACAGGAGCTTGTGAAGAGTGGATTGGGCTAGAACGGCCAGGAATTTTCTCATAAGCAAAGTGAGAATGAGGCTGTCACCTTCTGTGCAGTTCAAGTGGGATAATATAAAGGAAAGCCTGGGAAAGGGCTTCGCACACGATTCTCAGTAACGGTTAACTCCTGTCATCGCTTAGGACCCTGTGACTTCTCTCTCTACTCCCACCTCATGAGTCAGAAGTGTGAAGACTTAACCCAGATTCTTACTTCAGCGTTTAACTGCTGCACACCTTGGGGCTATCCCTGGACTCCTCTGGCCTTGATTTTTCTCACCTGAGCAGTGGCTGAAATGGGTAGGTCTTTACTTTGCAGCATTGACATTTAGATTCTAGTGGAGGAACCCCTGGCCCATCACAGATCATCATTTTCTTCCTCTGAGGCCATACTTGGGTCCAGCTTTGCATGATCTCCCTGGGTTCCTCAAGCCATTCGTCGAGAGCTTCTTTGTGCCAGGCCTGGATTCAGAGACTGGGTGTGGGCTTGGGAGAGTCAGGTCAAGAGAGTCCCAGAAGAGGTTCAAAGACCGTCCTCAGCTACTGCCGTATATGCAGTAATAAGTGCACGGGGCAGACTGAGGACAGAGGGTAGGCTGACTTCCTCAAGGCAGTGGTGGGAGACGGCTTCAGATGGGAAATAAGGGGGTGCAAACAAGATAAAAATGCAGTAAACCGCACACTCAAAAGCCTGCCAGTGAGAGGCCCACAAGGCCCCGCCTCTTCCCAGGGATTTATAGGCAGCTCATGGTTGCTGGGAGATGGAGAGATATTTTCTTCAGTGGTGTAACTGCCATAAGTTGCTCAAGCTCCTGCAAATAACTCCAACTCCTTCTCCATGCTTCTGCAAGCAACCAGAGCTAAACTCGTTGTGTCACCAGGAAAGAAAGACTTGAAAGTAGGAAGAAGACCAGCGGGGAGGAGGAAGGGGGTCATTGAGAATGGATGGTCGGGTGGGGTCAAGGGAACACGATGAAGGGCTACAAAATACCCCCACAGCTATTATTTGTAACCACATGCCCTAATAAAATACTTTAAAAATACCATACCGAGGCTGGTGAGATGGTTCAACAAGGAATGGTTCTCACCTCCATTCAATGGAGTGCCTGGCTTTGATCAGTGAGCCCACATGGCGGAAGAAGGAAACGCCTTCAAGTTATTTTCTGACCATCATATGTGTGCGGCGGCATGCGTGCGTGTGTTTGCGCACACGTGAAAATGAGTTGATTAGTTAATCTTTTGAAATTCTGCGGTGGTACATTCTCTATTCTGTGTGTGGCATGTGGGAGTATTTTGTCCAAACTGAGATCATGGTGTGTTATGCTGTGCTGGTATTTATCACTAGTTTTAGCATCATGCCCTGGAAGTGAACAGGAGTTTGTTGGGAGACCGGCTAGGTGGAGGGGGAGGGAGAGGGAGGGAGGGGATGGGCAGGGGGACAGGGAGACCAAGGATGTCATTTGTAGCGGGCAGCAGAGACAGCATGGAACAGGATGAGCTACTCCTGCTAGTTTCTTGCAGGATGATGCATTTCTACCCCACTTGAGGCTCGGGCACAGTCTCTCCAGCAGCAGCTCTACCGACTTGGTGAAAAAGTCCAATCCAGCCCAATCCAGCCAACCCCGTCATTGGCCCCGCAGCTCTTCCCAGTGAGATGAGAGGAAGGTGCTACAGTATAGCAGTGGCCTATGGAACTGTAAGGACCTACCACGCCTACATCATGTTCTGATGGGAAGGGACTCCAATAGACAATCTTGGCTTCAGATTATCAGCCCTTAGGCTGTGTCCCTGGAAATCAGCTTGGGCAGTTCCAGGCATGATCTAGGAGACCTGGGAGAATGGCCGGAGCTTAGGACCTCCAGATACAGGTTATTCTTGTAGGAAACCATCTAGTATCTGAGACCTCCTGGCAAATAACTTTCCAACAAAGATCCCCAAAAGTCAGGCCTGCAGAGTGGAGTTGTGAAGGCTTGGACATCTTGTTCTCCATCAGGGCTATGCTAATGGGGTTGAGTCTGGAATTCCTCTGCTTCCTGGAGCGAAGTTCCTTGAACTCCATTATTGGGATGGATCGTCTAAATCTAGCTCTCCTGAAATCTGAAGGATTCGTGTATAGTATTCTTTCCTGACAAGTGCATTGGACTGGCTCACATTGGCTTGCAGCAGATAGCCTACCTTTTAATTGCACTGAAAATTTTAATTTTCTGTGTATACGTGTATGTGCGCAGACAGGCACATGCACAGTGTACACATAGAGTCCAGAGAACAAATGGAGTCAGTTCTCTCTTTCCACCCTGTGGCTCTTGGAATGACTCAGGTCACCAGGCTTGGTGGCAAGCACACACCCACTGAGCCACCATCTTTCTAGCTTGTACTTCTTTGAATACTGAGGAGCTCTCTAGGCAGCAACCAGAGACATCTTCAGCAGCTGGGGGGACATGGTCTTGGCCACAATTCCACATTTCCTCTCCCCACTACTGAGGAGGTAGTACCAAGACTCTCCTGTTCTACCTGCTGTGGGCTAGGGTGTGGTAAGCATCAACGGATGGCTCCCTCCACCACATGGTTAGAATTACATGTAGTGCCATGGAGAATATGTGTTAACTGGCGTATTCCAATCTCCCAGAGATTCCACTTCGATGCTGCTGAAGGAGAGGTGGGCACAGTAAAAGACATGGAGCCTTAAGACCTTGGCTAGCACTCTGATCCCTGATCAAGGAAGCAGAGCCTCAGGGTGCTGAAGTGTGTGCTGCTGACCGAGAAGAGCCTGTCGCAGAGACCTGGGACGGTGGGGAGACACATGGATCTTTCTAATCAAGTGGGAAGCACTTTGCAATTCTTTCAGAAATAATCCCAGAAAAGACAAGTGACCCCCCCCCCCTCTCATTCCTTTTCTTTTTCCTTTTATCCTTCCTTTGGGTAGAACTGAAGGCCTTACACATGCTAGTCAAACACATTCTGCTACTAAGCACAATTCTCTAATTCCATCAAATGTTTTCTCCTTTTACGCTTGGGTTGTTGTTTGTGGTCCTCCTCCTCCATCTGCCTTCTTTCTCCTCCTCCTCTTCCTCCTTCCACTCCTCTTTCTCCTCTTTCTCTTTGTCCTCCTCTCCCTTTCTATTTAACCCAGGCTAGCCAAGTGTTAGGATTAAAGGTGAACACCACCACACCTGGTTTAAGAGCACCCGTTGCTTCCCCTGCTGAGAAAGATTCAAGCATCGTCCTTTGTGCCCTCCTTGTTAGTTCGGCATCTTTGGATATGTTGATTATAGCATGTTTATCCTGTACTTTATGGCTAATATCCACTTATTAGTGAGTGCGTACCATGCATATTCTTTTGGGCCTGGGTTACCTCCCTCAGGATGATATTTTCTAGTTCCATTCATTTTCCTGCAAAATCCATGATGCCGCTGTCTTTAATGGCTGAGTATTCCGTTGTGCGCTTCACATTTTTGGTATCCATTCTTCTGATGAGGGACATTTAGATAGTTTCCAGTTTCTAGCTATTATGGATAAAGCTGTTATGAACATAGTTGAGCAGGATCCTGGTGGGATGGTGGAGCATCTTTGGGTATATGCCCAGGAGTGGTATAGCTGATGTAGAACTGTTCCCAGTTTTCTGAGAAACTGCCACATTGGTTTCCAGAGTGGTTGTACAAGTTTGCACTCTCACCAGCAGTGGAGGAGTCTTCCCCTTGCTCCACAACCTCCAGCATGTGCTGTCCTTTGGGCTTTTGATCTTAGCCGTTCTGATGGGTGTGAGGTGAGTCTCAGAGGTGTCTTGATTTGTATTTCCCTGATGACTAAAGACATTGAACATTTCTTTGGCTGCTTCTTGGCCATTTGAGATTCCTCCACTGAGAGTTCTCCGTACCCCGTTTTTAGAGTTGGCTTATTTGGATTGTCGGTTTCCGGCTTCTTGAGTTCTCTGGATATTTTAGGTATTAGCCCTCTGTCGGATATAGGGTTAGTGAAGATCTTTTTCCAATCTGTAGGTTGTCGTTTCGTCCTGACAATGGTGTCCTTTGACTTACAGAAGCTTTTCAGATTCATGAAGTCCCATTTATTAATTCTTGGCCTTATTACCTGAGCCACTGGTGTTCTGTTGAGGAAGTTGTCTCCTGTCTCAGCGAGTTCAAGGTTATTCTCTACTTTCTGTTTTATTAGATTTAGTGTATCTGGTTTTGTGTTGAAGTCTTTGGTCCATTTGGACTTGAGTTTTGTGCAGGGTGACAAATATGGATCTGTTTGCATTCTTCTACACACAGACATCCAGTTAGACCAGCACCGTTTGTGGAATATGTTCTCCCTTTCCCATTATATAGTTTTGGCTTCTTTGCCAAAAATCACATGTCTGTAGGCGTGTGGGTCTATTTCTGTGTCTTAGATTCGGTCCCATTCATCCACCTTTCTGTCTCTATACCAGTACCGTGCAGTTTTTTTGTTTTATCAGTATTGCTCTGTAGTACAGCTTGAAGTCAGGGACAGTTATACCTCCAGAAGTTCTTTAATTGTTGAGAATAATTTTAGCTATCCCGGGTTTTTTGTTTTTCCATATAAAGTTGAGAATTGTTCTTTCAATATATGTGAGGAATTGTGTTAGAATTTTGATAGGAATTACACTGATTGCCTTTGGTAAGATGACTATTTTCACTACGTTAGTCCTACTGATCCATATCAGAGATTGAGGCAAGGAGGGAACTAGATGGAAGGCAGCCCAGGAAGGAAAGCAGAGTGTGTGTGAGGGGTCATATGTAGCAGGGGAGAGAGAAGGGAGATCAGCTGGGGGAGCAATCTCTAGGAGGTGCCAGAGATTTGGGATGGAAAGGGACCCCAGATGGCTAAAGAAGCTCTTTAGCTGAGACTCCTAGCAGTGGGGAAATATGGATCCTGAAGTGGTCACTTCCTGTAGCCAGACAGGATTCCCAGTGGAAAGATAAGGACAGTAACCCACTCACACAGCCTTCAACCCATGTGCAGGGACAAAGACAGAACAGAGATGGACGGAATGGCCACCCAAGGACTGCCCCAAATTGAGGACCAATCCAGAGGCAAGAACCAATCCCTGACACTATTAATGATACTCCATTGTGCATGCAGACAGGAGCCTAGCATAACTGTCCTCTGAGAGGTTCCAGTCAATGGAAAGAGGTGCAGAGACTCACACCCAACATTAGACGGAGTTCAGGGAGTCTCATGGAAGAGTTGGGAGAAAGATTGAAGGCAGGGACTTCACAGGAAGACCAACAGGGTCAACTAACCTAGATCCTTGGGAACTCCCAGAGACTGAATCACCATCCAAAGAGTGAGCTTGGGGTGGACCTAGGCTCCCTATGTAACAGATGAGCATCCTGGTTTTCATGCAGGTCCTCCAAACAACTGGAGCAGGAGCTGTCCCTGAGCTTGTTGCCTGCCTGCCTACCTCAGAGGCCTTCCAGGGTGCCCCTAGGCTGCATGGGCTACACAGTGCTACATCATCACTGACTGGGAGTGACCTGATGGACCAGGACGGGTTTCCTCAGTCCTTTGCACCCCCTGTACTTGATGATCTCATCTCTGTGGTCTTCCAGGTCCTGTAGACTTTGAGCTCCTGGAAAAACCGCCATACTCTGGCTATGATTCTAGCCCCAGCCCCAGGCCTCACCACAACAATATCAGTGTTTGTAGGATAGATGAGCCAAGTAGACCTGTGATTCCAAAATGGCAGCCAACAGTTTTAAGCTGGGACTCAGAGGTGAGTACCCCCGTGTACTCTTCATATTTCCTTCAAGAAATCAACCAAGAGAGCTCAGCCGGCTGGGTAAGCGTCCTCTTTGAGGTGGAAGTCTTTCATGTGTGTACATTGTCTCATGTGCTTTCCTGGCCGAGTCCCCTCATCTGAGCAGCAGTTCCCTGCGATGGCTCCCTTGCTGATTCTGCTGCCAAAGCTACAACTGGAAATCAAAGAGCATTTTTAATGAAAAAGACCCTTTATGTCCCCTTTCCCCCTTCAAATCTGCTTTAATAAATTTGAGACTGTTAGTGACATTTAAGCCCTTCTAGATGTTTCTGCGCTAGAGGGAGGCTGTTCTTGTAATAGTTTCAAATAGTAAAATCTCTTTACATGTCACCCTGTGACCTTTCCCTTCATAGAATGTCAACAGTATAGAAAACAAATGTTTGATGTGTCTGGAGCAGGTTTCGGTGCTCGGGTGACCAATCGTCTTGCCGCTCTTCACATTCATTATTCAGAAAGTGTCTTCGGAGTGGAGGTTAATTTGCATATGCACGTCTCTTTTGTACTTCATGCTATCTGAGCACAGCACACAATAACTCTTCTGAAAAAGTATCGTTTTACATTATGATAATATTAAGAGGGATTTCTTAAATTAGGCATCCTGACATGTTGTTCTTCCTTGCTGAGGCATGGGGGGCGGGTTGCTGGCATCTGAAAAACAAGTTAGGGGAGAACAAAGCTCACTTCGCTCTGACTCTCCCGTGGGTAATACATACCCGGAGGCCATCTGATTTGGAACCCGTGCGTAAGAACTTTGAAGGCCCTGCTAATCCCAGGACCTTGTCTGCCGTGCGTAAGAACTTTGAAGGCCCTGCTAATCCCAGGACCTTGTCTGCCGTACCTTGTGCCACCCCTGCAGCATCTCTGCCTGCCACCGAGGGTCTCACTCCCATTTTACAGGTAAGGAGAGTGAGCCACAGAGGGATCATTGATTTTGGGTCAGCAGCGCAAGTTAAAGCTGACTTCCTTTGGCTGTTGTGCCGTTCACAGTGGGACGAACAGAAGGCACGTGAGACCTGCCCACACACACCATCTCTGTGTGAACAGGAGAGGTGCATCCTGGCATCTGCTTGCCACACTGGTCGAACACCCAGATCATCCACCATAGACAGCTGGGGGAAGGGTGGGGTAGAAGTGACTAGGGTTCATGGACTGCATGTGGCTTGCTTTGGGACAGGGTGTTGTCCTGGGTGGACTTTTGTGCAGTTTTGCTGTCCAAGCTGAGGGAGAAACCAAAGATATTTATGCTTGAATGGAAGGTTTGGGGTTCCATGTCAGGGTGTTTGGGTGAGAGAGGATGTGCTCTCTAGTTCCATCCCTCCGCCTTCCTAACCCAGCCTTTGTTCTTCTGGAAAGAGCACTCTGATTATGTTTGGATTAGGTCCGGCCTCCCCTCATTCCTAGTGTAAACAGAGGCAAGTTGACCCAGTCTGGACAGTCAGAATTCTCAGTCCCCAACTGCGTGATAGTGTCAGATGCCCCACGAGCCAGCCAAGCACTGAGGACTATTTAGCCAGTCTAGGTCGTCTTGCTTGGATTTTAAAAGAAGTCTCCTCCTCCACTTCTTTTATTTTTTTCTTTTCTTCTACTCCATGTTGGATTTGGATCTGTGAAAGCTTGGTATTGTTGTTGCCATCTTGGTTTTATGAGAAAAGAATCTGACATCGATGCCAAGAAGGATAAGTTCAGGCTAAGAGAAAGAAAACAGTGTCTGTATTGTTTGAGCTCCTGGATCCAGCTGAGACTGTGCTTATAAATACCCTACTTACAGGAGACGATGCATTCTCCTTCCTTCACTGACATGATTTGGGCTGTATCTTCTGTCCCTATTGCCTGAAAAAAGTTCCGATTTGTGATATCAGGCATCATACACTCACATAACCCTAAATAAAGGAAATATGCTTTCCTGGAATAGTATTCTGTCGGTCGTTCTGTAAATATTTATTGAGCTTCTGCTCTGTGCCATCCATTCTGTTATAAGCTGTGGGAGAGTCAGAGCAGTTTCCAAGGGACGGATGGCCTGATGGGAGGAGGCTTTGAAGTGAAGACATTGGGGAGATAAGGCATGGTGCGAAGGGAAGGAGGACCAGGAGATGCAGATGCTAAGGGAATGGGATCTGTGGCAATACTTGCAGGAGGGATGGAGACGTTTCCCTTCTGTGTATAGCCTCTTCTTGTCCTCCCAGTCTCAGGTGCTCAGCTCAGTACCTTGCACAGGACAAATGCCCAGGAAATATAACGCATGAAGGTGCCACATGGTTTTCCCAGGGATGGAAAGACCTAGAGAGTCAACTAATCTGGACCCTTGGGGGCTCTCAGAGACTGAGCCACCAACCAAAGAGCATACAGGGGCTGGACCTAGGCCATATATGGAGCAGATGTGCAGCTTGGTCTTCATGTGGGTCCCTAACACCTGGAGCAGATGCTTTTCCTAAAGCTGTAGCCTGTCTGTGGGACCTGTTGTCCTAACTCAGCTGTCTTGTCTGGTCTCAGTGGGAGAAGCACCTAGCCCTGCAGGGACTTACTGGATGTGCCAGTGAAGGGAGACGCTGGGGGTGGCTCCGTTCTCCCAGAGAAGAAGGGGAGAGGCACTGGGGAAGGGACTGTGGAAGGGGGGCTGGGGGGTACCTTGATCGGGTTGTAAAGTGAATGAATAAATAACTAAATAAATAGAAAGAAAAAACAGAAGAAAGAAAGAAGAAAAAGAAGAGGAGGAGGAAGAGGAAGAGGAGGATGAATAAAAATAATAATAGGAAGAAGGAGGAGAAGGAGAAGGAGAAAGGAGGAGGAGGAAGGGGAGGAAGAAGAGGAGGAAGAGGAGAAGGAGGAGGAAGAGGAGGAAGAGGAAGAGAAGGAGGAAGAAGAGGAGGAGGAAGAGGTGGAGAAGGAAGAGGAGGAGGAAGAGGAGGAAGAGGAAGAGGAGGAGGAGGAGGAGAAAGAAGAAGGAGGAGGAGGAGGAAGAGAAGGAGGAGGAAGAGGAGGAAGAAGAAGAGGAGGAAGAGGAGGAGGAGGAAGAGGAAGAGGAGAAAGAGGAGGAGGAGGAGAAGAAAGAAGGAGGAGGAGGAGGAAGAAGAGAAGGAAGAGGAAGAGGAGGAGGAGGAGGAGAAGAAAGGAGAAGGAGGAGAAGGAAGAGGAGGAGGAAGAGGAGGAAGAGGAGGAGGAGGAGAAGAAAGAAGAAGGAGGAGGAGGAGGAGGAAGAAGAGAAGGAGGAGGAAGAGGAGGAGGAGGAAGAGGAGGAGAAGGAAGAGGAGGAGGAGAAAGGAGAAGGAGGAGGAGGGGGAGGAGGAGGGGGAGGAGATGGAGGAGGAGGAAGAGGAAGAGGAAGAGGAGGAGGAGGAGGAAGAGGAAGAGGAGAGGAGGATGAAGAAGAAGAAGTGGAGGAGGAAGAGGAGGAGGAAGAGGAGGAGGAGGAGGAGGGGGAGGAGGAGAGCAGCCCTGTCAGCCCAGGTAGCCAGAAAGCCAGGTGAGTAAAGAATTCTGTCCAAGTCTACATTGCTATACCAAGGAGTTTACTGAGATTACGTATAAAGGCACAGGTGACTCAAGGCAGCTATACCACTGGGGAGTCCCCTACACAACATATGAGCACAGCTATTCTACTGCAAGGCACAGCAGCAGAGTCCCCCATGGACTGACTGTTCACCTAGGAGATCACTTCTTACATAGCCACGGAGAGGCCGGGGCGTTGGTGGGATCATCCAGCTTCATGATCCTCAAGAGTGTGTCCTTCCCTCTCTGGGAACACAGACGTGCTGCACATGTGAAAGTCGCGTGTGTGTGACCACATCCGCTCTGATTCAAGAGGGCAATGGCCACGCCCACCTAAGAGCCAACAGCTATAGAACACAAACCTTTGTGGAGGCTGTGACCCTGAAAGGCGGGATGACAACTCGAGTTGGAGCTTGAGGGAGAGAGGCCACAGACCTCAGTCTACCGCCAGTGGAAATGGGTACGCTCTACTGTGTGCCAGTCGGGGGCAAACTCGCGGCTGAGTGTTCAGTGATCTGATTGCCCACCCACCCCAAAACTGTTCATGCCCTTGGGGTTCTTGAGAAATCCTTCTAATTTATTTAATTCTTTCTTTTATCAGAAACAGATTATTTTCTCACATACTACATCCGGGTTACAGTTTCTACTCCCTGGATTCTTCCTGGTTCCTTCCTCCCTCACCTCCCACCTAGATCCACTCTCTATTTAGATTCTATAATATAATATATTGTATATTAATATACAAATTAATATATACTAAGATAAGACAAAAACTAGCATACTGGAGTTGGACAAGACAAACAAACAAACAAACAAACAACAAAAAGGCACAAATCAAAGACCTACTCATTCGCACACTCAGGAGTCCCATAGAAACAGTAAACTGAAGTCATAATATATTTATAGAGTGCCCCCTATAGGCCAGGGCAGGCTCTGCAGTGCTGCCTTCGTCTGCATTCGTAAGAGTTTTGATCATGTTGATTTGGTGGGCCTTGGCGTCGTAGTGGGCTCCATCTCCCCTGTCCTGTACACTCTGCATCTTCTTCCACAGGGTTCCCTGCGCCCTGAGGGGAGGGATTTGATGTAGACATCCTGTTTAGGGCCAAGGATTCCAAGGCCTCTCACTCTCTGTGTAGTGTTTGGCATTGGGCCATCTCTGTGTTTGTTCCCATCTGCTGCAGGAGGAAGCGTTTCTGGTGATGACTGAGCAAAGCCCTGATCCATGAGTATGGCAGAATGTCATTAGGAGTCTTGATGGGTTTGGTGTTTGTCTGTCTGAATGTTTGTTTAGAACACTAGTACTTGGTTTTCCCCTCAGTCCTGTGGCTATCTAGTCCCAGGTTCTTGGTCATCCAAGCGGTGTTCAGCATGGGTTCTATCTCGTGCTGGAGTGCACCTTAAGCAAAACCAGATATTGGCTATTAACTCCCACAAGCTTTGTTCCAGCACTGCTCTGGCCTAGCTTGCAGGCGAGATGTCACTGTAGATCGAAGGGTTAGAGGCTGACTTGGTAATTTTGTTTCCTTTTTGATAGCCTGCAGAGTACTTTCCTGTACCAAAGACACTGGAACATAATGGCGAAGGCTCTATGTGGGCACCAGCTTGACTTCTTCATATTTAATGAGTTGTGTAGGTCTTGTTTTCAGCAATGGGGTCTTCCTGTCAATTTTGGGACAGGAAGCCTAGGTTGTCAGGGAGTTTCCATGGGACCCCTTTGGCCAACAATTCAATAAGATGTAACCCAATCCTAGTAGTACTGATAACTCCATTTAGTGACAAGAGATGGCCAGTTGGGACCCTCTCTCTCCATTGTTTGACACTTTCTTTTATATTGTCTTCATATATGTAACATATCTTAGGAAGTTTCTATTCCACTAGGTGTCCATATTACCTCTCAAATGGCCCTTAGCTTAGCTGTCTTTCCCTGTATTCCCTTTCTCGTCTTTTTCCTTGCCTCTCCCTACTAGACCCTCCTGTTTCAGCCCTACCATCCATCATAACTATATATTCTATTTTCCTTTCCTAATGAGAGCTATCTGTCTCCCTATAGCATTTCTTTATATCTAACTTCTGTAATTCTACAGATTGTTATTGTTATTGACTTGGTTATTATTGACTTATAGCTAGTATCAATATATAAGCAAGTGCATACCGTATTTGTCTTCCTAGGTTCTGGATACCTCACTCAGGATGATTTTCTTTTAATTGGCTTGTGTAATACTCCATCATGTAAATGTACCACATATTATGCATACATTCTTCTATTGAAGGTTGTCTAATTTGTTTCTGGCTATTATCATCTCTAATGAACACGATTGAGCTAGTGTTTCTATGGTAAGGTGAAAGATCCTTTGAGTGTATGCTCAAGAGTAGTATAGCTGGATTTTGAGATAGAGGGATTCTCATGCTCGTACCATACTGGTTTCCATAGTGGCTGTACACATTTGCAGCCCCCCTTAGCAATGAATGAGTGCCCCCTTACTCTGCATCCTCACCAGCATGAGCTGTCAGTTTTATTGATCTTAGACACTACTGATGTAATATAAAATCTCAAAGCAGTTTTGATATGCATTTCCCTGATGGCTAAGGATGTTGAATGGTTTAAATGTGTTTCTTAGCCATTCCTGTTTCCTTTGTTGAGACTTCCCTGATTAGATCTCTACTCCATTTTTAAATTGGGTTATATGTTTTCTTGATATCTAGTTTCCAGAGTTCTTTATATATTTTGAATATTAGCCCTCTTTCAGAGGTAGAGTTGGTAAAAGTCTTTTCCCATTCTGTAAGCTGACCGTTTGTCTGAAATACGGTGTTCTTTGCCATGCAGAAGCTTTTTGGTTTCATGAGGTCCCATTTGTTAATTGTGGCTCTTAGTGTCTGTGCCACCAGTGTTCTGTTTAGAAACTCTTTTCCTGTGCCACTGAGTTCAAGGCCATTTCCTGATTTCTCTTCTATCAGGCAGAGTGTGTCTGGTTTATGATCTATTTAGAGTTGAGGTTCGTGTGGAGCAACACGTATGGGTCTGCTTGGATTGCTCTGAACGCAACCACCCAGTTTGACTGGTACCATTTGTTGAAGTTTCTGTGTCCTCTCCCCCTCCCAGTGTATACTTACGGATTCTTAATTAAAATCAGGTTTCCATAGTTTTGTGGATTTATTTCTGGGTCTTCAGTTTGATTTCATTGCTCTGTGTCTGTTTTTGTTCCCAACCTGTGATATTTTTATTGTTTAGCTCTGTAGGACAGTGATACTCCCCACACTCCTCTTATCATTTATGGTTGTTTTAAAATTTCTTGCATGTTTCCACAGGAAGCTGAAAATTGTCTCTTCAAGATCTGTGAAAAATTGTGTTGGAATTTCGATGGAGATTGCACTGAATCTGTAGATTGCTTTTGGTAGGGTGGGCATTCTTACTCTATTAATCTTACTGGTCCAGAAACATTGAATTTCTTGCTTCAAAGTCTTAAGATTTTTATCATACAAGTCTTTCACTTGATTGGTTACCCCAAGGTATTTTATATTGTTTGAAGCTCTTGTGGAAGGTGTCACTTTCCTGATTTCTTTCCCTCTCTGGAGAAATTTTTTCTTTTAAGAATAAAAACTTTTTAGCTATATATATATGTATGTGTCTGAGCATGGGTTTGTGTATGTGGAGTGCAGTGTCTCCACGTTCTAAAGGAGGGCATCACATTCCTTGGAACTGGCGTTATAGACAAATGTGAGCTACCTGTCATAAACTCTGGGGCTTTAATTTCTTCACAAAAGCAGTACACACAGTATTTCCAGGCTTCCTGCCTTCTGATTTAATCTACTTTAGCAAGACACCATACCTTCCTATGTCATAAAAGAGAACTGGACATTGTTGTTTTAATGGCTCTTTCGGTGTAGAGATGAATCAAAGGTAGAGCCAACTTTCCCTTGGTGGCCGGTTAAGTCGATCCTAGTATATGCTGGTAACAAGCATCCTTATAGCTAAAACATCACACATGGAATGATTTCCTTTGGACAAATTTCTAGATGGAATAGCGAATCAGATGACACGCCTGCCCTGAAAGCTCCATGACCCATGTTCCCATGTTTTCCCTGGTATTTATTCTCACCAATACTGGGTATGATGGTCAATCTTTCCAGCTTGATTGGATTTAGATTCGACTACAAGAAACACTTCAGGAAGGGTTGGTGTGGCCATTTCCCTCAGAGTGGGCAACAGCCTGTGGGAGGCAGATATAAAGACATCCTAGGGAGAAGTGTGCCTACACTCCATTGTTGTTGCTAGTGATGCCATCCATAACTGACTTCAGGATGCAGGGTTTTTGACCCTCCAATGGGACACCAGTCCTTTAACACCAGATTGGAACTGCTGAGACATTCAGCTCCGTGCACCTAGCACCTACGGGGTTCTCAGGCTCTCCAGCCTGCAGATAGCAGTTATTAGATTACCCAGGCCACGTCATGTAAGCCAATCTAATCCCTTTTTGTAACATGCATTCATTTTATAGGTTGTGTTCTTCTGGAGACTCTGACTTATGCTGGGTGTAATAATCATCAACAGCTTGAATAGGAAGATTCATTTGGAGAGGTAAGAGTGAGGGAGAAGCATCCTCAGGAGCAGAGAGAAACAAGGGTAGTAACTCAAGTGCCCAGGAGGAGACAGGCAGTCAGAGACTCCGGTAATTAATTTTTGCATAAAGGTCTTTTATACACAAGGCCTTAGGCTGGTGTCACTTGGGAAAGAGAGGGTGTCTGGTGGTTCTGTGAAGCTTTAGAAGGCACTAGAGATGTACTTTGGGCAGAAATTTGGAGCAAGAGAGGGCAGGAGCTTTGCATCTTTGACCACCTGGGGAAGCCCGTGGGCAGTAGGATTTTGAGTCATTTTAGCTGGGTGTGAAAGAAAAGCTGACTGTCCCAGCAGGCCAAAAAATTCATATATGCAAATCCAGATGTACCCAGGACAAGTGGCTTATTGGGTAGGTTGCTAGGAAGGTATCCCAGAGTCCAAACTGCTTGAAAACACAACATACAAAATGTAGCCCATACTTCTGAGGGTCCAGAGAGTTGTGCGTGGGTGCCATATTGGCAATTTCTGCCATAGTAAAGGGCTCTGCTGCTTAAAACGGGTTTCTAGTCCCACAGCAATCCATTTGGCATGGGTACACTACCTCTTTTTGTGTTCCCTTAAAGTTTTGGCATCATAGTCAATACAGAGGAGAGGGGTTTCCTAATGAGAAACCCCTCTTGTTGCTCATGTAAACACTACTAACCCTAACTAGGTCTGAGCCACCCTAAAATGATTTAAGGAGCTGGTGCTGTGCCCTCCTCCTGACCCACTATGATCTTACTGGTTGAGTTTCCTCTTCTGTCTGAGCTGCACTGCCAGGAGTTGTTAAATACTTTGTATGCAAAATAGGAAACAGTAAGTAAGACAGGATGGGATCCAGAAGAGGGAAATGTGAGAAACAAGCAGCAGAGAGTCTTAGGAGGAAGGAAATGGGAAGAAAGAGGGACAGCTCCCTTGCTCCCTATGTGTGAAGGTTTGAGAGAACAATATAGAAAGGCTGCTTAGTGAGAGAGCGCCTCTGGGAGCTAACACTAGGCTATCAGATAGGCTGGGCAAAGGTGGGTGTGGCCCTGCTCTCAGGGGAGCTTCCTCTTGATGACCTACACAGCAAGGCAACTTTCCATTGCATGGGCCAGGACCTCCAATGCCTCACCTGGCAGTGCTCTAGCCAGACATTCTGGAATCTTCTCAGGTCCTCTAGCTTTCAGGTTCACTCCTGCCCACCTACTCCCCACGTCTGGTAGCCCTCTGACCCTGCTCTTTTCTGACTCAGCTGGGACTTGGACTTCCTTGGGGAACATTCCGTCACTCCATGCTGGAGTCTTGTAAGTCTCCGTGACTTCTGGCTTGATTTGGTAAAGGACTTATAATTAGTGGTTTTGGTCCTGTCTTCCTTACTATTCTGTGATCTCTGAAGGCAAGGGCTCTCCACTGCCCAGTGTTGAGCCTGGCCCACGACAGACACACATTCAACACCGGGAGGTGAAAGCTTTCATCTGTAGCATGGCATCTTGGGGTTATATTTTAGTGTAGTGTAGTATGTGCATGTGTGTTGTGCATGCGTGCGTGTGTGCATGTGTGTGTGCGTGTGTATGTGTGCATGTGCAAGAGAGATAGAGAAAGGGGGGGCTGGGGAAGGCCACGTGCACATACAGAGGCCAGTGGAAGATATCAGCGTCCTCCCCCACTGTCTTCCACCTCACTTTTTTGACAGAGTATCTCAGTGAACTTGGAGTAAGAGTCACTTTCAGCTGGGCTGACCAACCAGAAAGCCCCAGACACACTTTTCTCTCTGCACCTCTCCCACTGCCTTAGTTTCATCTATGGGGGAGCATGCCTAGCATTTTCAGTGGGTGTTAGAGACCCTAACTCAGGTCCCAGTGTTTCCGTAGCAAGTGTTCTTACCTACGAATTTCCTCAGTCCTTAATATAATTTTTAACTTTAGTTTTTTGTTCTACTACATCTTGATTTTTCTTTATTAGTACATGTTGTTTTGGCTCACATCATCAAAGCCAAACAAAGAAGAATTTCAGCTAAAGAAATATATATATATATATATATATATATATATATATATATATATATATATATACACACACATATATGTATACACACACACACACACACACACACGCACACACACACACACACGCACACATATATATGTAATCTGAGTATGTCTTGAAGAATGGAAATTTTTCCTCCAGGAGAAGACTGGAGACCTGGTAATGATGTTACTCTAAATTGTAGACTCAGACTGATGCTGCACTTGAGTCTCTACAGGATTAATCTGTGATTATGGCTGTTTCACAGAAATATACATTGGGCTTTTGGCTTTCAATGACAATCTGGGGAATTCTTTAAGCATAGACACTCAAAGGAGGGCATATCCAAGCTAGGAAATGTAAGTAAGGAAACGGGCCCTCACAAATCCCACTACCTATGGTGCCATGTCAATGTAGATGGGTAGACAACTATGTCAACTGAATGTGTGCCCAACTCCGGTGACATATAGCATCCAGACTCACAAGACTGAAGGAGTTTGCATGATGCTCAAGCATGGACCACAGAGAAATAACTAAATGAAATGCAGCTTCCAGAAGCTTCCATGGCCTGTGAGCAGTCTGCAAAGGGTGAACAATCACAGGACCCAGTGCTGGGAGAACAAGTGTTCCCCACCTCACTTCACTAAGTGGAGCCAAGAATTAAATTGTGATGGTTAGCTTTAATTATGAACTTGATACAATGTATAATAATCACCTGGGAAGCGATCCGGAGCCTTTACATTGGGGTTATTCTAACTAAGTTACATAATATGGGAAGACCTAGTCCACTGTGGACAGCACCATTCCCTAGGCAGATGTTCCTGACTTGTATAAGAGTGGAGAAATCCAAGCAGATTAAGTACTCTTCCCTGCTCTTGACTGTGCATGTGACCTGGGTAGCTGTTTGAAGTTCTTGACTTAGTGTCCCCACAGTGATGAACTACAAAGTGGTATTGTAAGAACAACACTTTCTCCCATAAGTTGCATCTTGTTAAGATAATTTATTACAGAGATATAAATGAAACTAAAAGATAGGTTTAATGTTGGTCCCTGATTGAGCATAGGATTGCTATACAGAAAGCTAACCTCAGACTGGGGAGACCGCACAGTAACCAGATATCCAAAGCTTGAAATGGAGCCACAGTTTTAAAGAGGGTTGGCAGGTGGGGAAACTGTTCTACTGACTTTTCAGCTCAGTTTTATTGGAAGCAGGACCCTGAGGGATTGCCTGGAGCCATTAGGAAGTTCAAATAGTGTCTTGGGTACAATGCTGATACCTCGGCTGGTCAATTTTTCCTCCAGCTTAAATGCACTTGAGAGCCTTAGGGACAAAGTAGGGGACAAAGGAGAAAGAAACATTGAGAAAGACATTAAAAAGGGAAGTCAGGAATACTGTGAGAGACACCATGATCTTCAAATGCAAAAGTAAACCCATATCCCCAGTTCTCTGGTTATTTTCCAGGTGACCCTGGAGGCCTACTTCTCAGAGGAGTGTCATTTCTGCAGCCCAAAATCTGGGCATAGATAAGCAGCCCCCAGTCTCATTGGCCTGGAGGTCATTGGTCCCAGAATTCCTTCTGCTCTGTCTGGGACCCTGGGAGGTATGCCCCACCTCTCCCCCAAGGGCACTGCCTAGTTCTGTCTCTGTGCTACTTGTCCCCTTTGTCCTCAGAAATGGGGTTTGAAACACAACACTGTGGCCCAGAGGAACCCTGAGAACTGAAAGATAGGAAGTGGCTGCAGTCAAGGCTGCTCCTGGGCAGATCTCTTCAGAGGTCTGGGTGTTTAGGGTATAGAGTGCCCAGGAAGGCCAGCGGTAGCTTGGATCCAGGCTGGGGCTTGGTCTATGTGGATTGATATTTATATGTAGGTGAGGGCAGAAGCAAAATGAGGCAAGGCCTGTGACTGGACAGTGAAAAAGAAAGGCGGGGGCAGAAGTTTTGAAAGGCGGGAGAGCGAGGAGAAGGGGAAGAAGAAACCAAAATGGAGGAGGAGAATGAACCAGCCCTGTATGGCTTTAATAGCCACAGGTAGCTATAAATATCTAATAAGGGATGGATTATTACCAGACAATTTGTCTTATCTAGATGGGAAGTTTATATCAATAACAGTTGGCTCTGAGCTTATTGCGTAGACATTTTGGTGGAGTGAAAATTTACTGATGTAAATCTGGTTGATAAATTACAAGGCATCTAGAATTTTGATCTTTGTCTTGTTGGGTTACTGGGAATTCTGACTCTAACCACAGGGGTCGGATGTAGGGAATGTGAGCAGAGAGCTGCAAGATAGGTGGATACGTGTGGGCTAGCCATGGAGGCGGAGAGACCGCTGGGGACAAAGGGTAGCAGGCAGTAGTGTGGCATGGTGCGTGGTGGGTCTCTTCACATTTTGATTGTTAATGACTACTACAGGACTAGCCTCAGGGACTATATACAGTATTGAGAGAACTATTTCACTGAGCAAAAACATTGGAGGTGGATACATCAACCCCTGGAGTCAATGAAGAGACAGCCATAGAGCCAAGGTAGGGGGAGGGGAGAGTTGTCTGTATTACTATCCTAAGTAGTGCTTCTCAAAGTAGTCCTTCCTGGGAGTTTCCCATTGGATACCCAGCTTCCTGCTGCTTCTGTCATTCGAAGGCAGAATGGCTGGGGTGGGAGTAGCCCCATTAAGGGGTGAGGATGTGCTGGCCTTGACTGACAAAAAAAAAAAAAAAAAACAAAAAATCATATGCCTCTAACCTGTGTTGGTGGCTGGGAAACCTGCCAGGCTCAGGGAAGTGGGAAGGAAGAGGCTGACTGGGGTCTGGGGGAGGCGGTGACAAGCGGCCTGACTATGACAGTTAGCAATTTCATTCAGTGTTACCTTTTTCCTGAATAGAAGAAAAGTTTACACCTTTATCATAAAGGGCAAAGGAGCGTCGCCATGAACAAATGTTGAAAATGAAGCCGTATTACTAAGTTCTAGATTGATATGTGGCCTCCTGCAGTAGTTGACCAAAACCCCCGTCCTTTCTCAAAATCAGGCTGTAGGAAGTAATGGAGAGCGAGTGAGCCTCATCCCCTCCTGTCCCATTGGGACTGTCTTCCTGAGAAGCCTGAAGGGTGAAAAGAAAGTTATTTTATAACATGCTCATCTTCCTCATAGACATCCTCTGTATGCACTTCATCTGCAAGGCGATGGCACTGTGTCAGCATCCAAAGTGGAGGTGATGGAAACATCTACTGTGGGAGGCTCTAGGAAGATCATGTTTTGAAGGGTCTACCAGAAGTACGGATTTGCCTGCCTCTGGCCTTCTGGAGTGGTCACCCCAGGGCCATGGTGTGAGTGGCTTCAATACTGGACTCCATGGCCATCCTTGAGTACGGTTAGTTTATTCCGTTGTTGTTGAGATGCCAGCATAGATAGGAACTTGGGACTGTCAGTCAACAGGACAGTCTAAAATCCCTGAACACACAGGCCTGGGTTCTTCTGGGGCTAAAGATAATGCCATCCACATGATACAAATGGCTCATTTGTAGCATTTATGTGACCCTCAGAGCACCTGTATGAAGCAAGCAGAGCAGTAGAAGTAAATGAGGTTAAGGAGAGAAAACTAAGGAAGCCCAGAAACGTCAGACTTGCCCAAGGCTACAGAGTTAGCACAGAAACCAGGAGAGAGTTTATGAGCTCCAATTCCTCATCTGGTGCCCATTTTACTAAGCTCCTCCTGCAGGGGAAAAATGAAGGCTTCATTAAGCTACCAAGCTTTGAGCCTGGGACACTGTGCCTACGTTCAGGGGCGCTCAATAAACATTTGAGTGTGTATTTATAGAGGCGTTAGGCTCCTGCCCTTGTGCTTGATCCTGGAGTAGAAAATAGACTCAGTGCCTGGGAGAATCCCATAAAAGAGAGAGATTAGTCAGATATTCCATGAATATTACAGTCAGTGAAAACTTACACATTTGCCCATACGTCAACCTGAACAAAGAGATCTTAGTATTTTAATCTAGACTTGAATATTTTTTCATTCATTGTAGGTTGAATTCCTGTTAGATGTTAAACAGAATGATAGTTTCAATATTGTGTTTTTTTTTCTAGAAAGGTAACATAGCCCTTCTGTCATAGAGTCTATCTCTGCATGTTATATGAAGAATATAGTAGCAGCCTATGGAAAAAGGGCTTGTGTGAATTCGTCTCTTATTTAAGGTGTCTATATTTTTAGTGCTCAAAGTTGAATATGTACTTCTATAAGGAATGAGTGGTATGTTTGCATTAAGACAGCTATTCCTGTGTTTTAGATGGATGAACTTGTAGGCGCATCAGACATGTTGGATGCATAGCTAGGCACGGGGGTGTCTAAGTGATCTTCCCAGGGGTCTTTGAGTGGTCTTACTGTGAAGAATTCAGCTTTGTCTGCATGGTCTGGGCAGGTGTACATGTAAGGAATAGACAGTGTCAGATAGGAAGGTGTGTGGTTGAAGGCACGTCGCCTCTCTTTTAGAGCCTGAGTTATTCCATTCAAGAATAGGACTTTTCGATATTGAACTCGAGTTGGAAGAGGCAAATCCGGTCTCAAAATGGAGGGCCACGATCCAAAGGAACAAGAGCAGCTGAGGAAGCTGTTTATTGGTGGTCTGAGCTTTGAAACCACAGATGATAGCTTAAAAGAACATTTTGAGAAATGGGCACACTTACAGACTGTGTGGTAATGAAAGATCCTCAAACAGAACGTTCCAGAGGCTTTGGTTTTGTGACCTACTCTTGTGTGGAAGAGGTGGATGCTGCAGTGTGTGCTCGGCCACATAAGGCTGATGGACATGTGGTGGAACCAAAGAGAGTTGTTTCTAGAGAGGATTCTGTGAAGTCTGGGGCCCATTTGATGGCGAAGAAGATTTTTGTTGGCAGTATTAAAGAGGATACAGAAGAATATAATCTGAGAGACTACTTTGAAAAGTATGGGAAGATTGAAACCATAGAAGTTATGGAAGACAGGCAGAGTGGGAAAGAGAGAGGATTTGCTTTTGTAACTTCTGGTGATCATGACACAGTTGATAAAATTGTTGTTCAGAAATACCACACTACTAATGGGCATAATCGTGAAGTGAAAGAGTAACGTTCTAAACAAGAGGTGCTGTCTGCTGGGTCACAGAGAGGACATGGAGGTGGGTCTGGCAACTTTATGGGACATGGAGGAAACTTTGGTGGTGGTGGAGGAAACTTCGGTGGAGGAGGAGGCTATGGTGGTGGAGGTGGTGGCAGCAGAGGCAGTTATGGAGGTGGTGATGGTGGATATCATGGATTTGGGGTGATGGTGGCAACTATGGCGGTGGTCTCGGTTACAGTAGTAGAGGAGGTTATGGAGGTGCTGGACCAGGATATGGAAACCAAGGTGGTGGATATGGTGGTGGAGGAGGAGGATATGATGGTTATAATGAAGGAGGGAATTTTGGTGGAGGTAACTATGGTGGTGGTGGGAACTATAATGACTTTGGAAATTATAGTGGACAGCAACAATCTAATTATGGACCCATGAAGGGGGGCAGTTTTGGTGGAAGAAGCCCAGGCAGTCCCTATGGTGGTGGCTATGGATCTGGAGGTGGAAGTGGTGGATACAGTAGCAGAAGGTTTTAAAATAAAACAAACAGCTACAGTTCTTAGCAGGAGAGAGAGCGAGAGTTGTCAGGAAAGGTACATGTTACTTTGAGTCCTCCTGAATGCATTAGAGGAACTGTAAAAATCTGCCACAGAGGGAATGATGAGCCATAGTCAGAAAAGTCACTGCAGCTTAAACAGGAAGCCCTTCTTGTTCAGGATGCTCACAGCCACAGTTTGCAAAAGTGCAGCTATCAATTAATGCAATGAGTGTCGATTAGATGTGCACTCCCGAGGTCTTTTATCTGTTGTAGCTTTGTCTTTTTTCTTTTCACTACATCAGGTATATTGCCCTGCAAACTGTCGTAGTTGTACCAGGAATAAAAAATTATGGAACTTTTAACTTTTCAATATTTGCGTAGTTCAGTTTTTCTACATTTTAGTACAGAAATGTTAACAGAATGCAGTTTTGAAGGTGTTTCCTTGTGGGTTAACAAGAAGACCATCGTTAATCACTATTTTGTATGAGTTTTGCTAAAGTTAACTGTAAAGAAACAGCTACTGACTTGCAGTTTAAGGGGAATCTGTTCTCCCATTTCCAAAACTATGATGACTGGGCGCTGACATGCGGAGAGAACAGATACTTGTATGTTTGCAAATGTGTGTTTTAGAGAATTAGGATTGGGTAATAAAAAATAGCATATTTGTGAATTTAATAGCATTAAGATTACCTTCAAATGAAAAAGATCTCAAAAGTTAAAAAAAAAAAAGAATAGGACTTTTCCCACTGAGGCCAGATCGGGGTTGGGGAGGACTCTGTGAGGGAGGAACCGGGAGGGGGAGCAGCATTTGGGATGTAAATAAATAAATAAATAAGACTCATAGGACAGTTTCTTCTGGAATAGGATCAGTAAGGAGTCTGCATAAGAAGACTATTCCTCAGAAACTCTGCTGTCTCCCTCAGTTGCATAGCATTGTCCCCATCAAACAGACTGCCCTCAGGATTTGGTTGAGTCATCGGAAGACAAAGACAACAGGGCATCTGACATTTAAGCATGAGTATTAGCTACCTGTGACTTGGAGCAGACGTCAGACCAGCAAACGCACTGTTCTTCTGAATGAAAGCAGATAGACCATTGAGAAAGCAACCTTGAAGTTCAGTGCTTGACTTCTTCAGAGTGTCTAACGGGTATGGAGGGGAACTGCCATTTCTGAAGCACAGCACAGGACTTTGCACTCGTAGGCGGCTGATGTCTGTGCCACATCCTTCCTCAGGCTTCTCTTCCTGTTTGGCCTTCCGGTTGCGTGTGGTGGCTCATGGAGGTCTGTGGGATGCACTGAGCACCTCTGACCTGCTTTCCTCTGGCTAAGGTCTGTGGGAGGTCTGCATAGCTCCCCGGAGCCAGCAGTGAACAGCTCACTCTTAGCTGCTCTTTTAACAGTAGGTCTTTGCTGGCTGCCCTGCCAGACCTGGCTCCCTAGGGAACGTGACACTGCTTGTGGTCACCCACCACCACTACCACCACACTTATGTGCTACCCAAGAGGCATGCCCAGCGTCCATGTGTCCTGTCTACTATATTTATGCTTCCTCTCAGACTGGCAGCAGAAAGCGTTGGATCTGAAACAGAGGGGAAACCTTTGGTCCCTGAAAGAGGACTGTGTGGGTGAGGGTCAGGGGACTTCTAGTGATACTGTGTGCCTTGCTGTGGTTTGGTTAGCTTGCCTTTAGTCTCTCTCTGTCTCTGTCTCTGTCTCTCTCTTTCTCTCTCTCTCTCTCTCCGTGTGTGTGTGTGTGTGTGTGTGTGTGTGTGTGTGTGTGTGTACGATGCGTTGCATGGGTGTTTGTGTGTTGGGGGAACAGAGGATAACACCACATGCCTTCCGAAATTAATTTCTACATTATATTTTTAAACAAGGTCACTCAACTGAACATGGGGCTCTCTGATTGGCTACACTGGCTGGCCAGCGAGTCCCAGGGATCCTCCTTGTGTTTGCCTCCCCAGTACTAGGATTACAGCCACATGCCGGTGTGCCTGGCTTTTTACATGGGAGCTGGGGATTGAAACTCTAGTCCTTTCATGCTTTGTGTGGTGAGTGCTTTACCAACAGAGCCACCTCCCCAGCTTGTAACTTTCAAATAATAACGTGCAGGCTTCCATTTGTAGCCTCAGTTTCTATCCAGTGCTCTACACCATCTCCTTAAAACCCATCCCTCCACACAATCTAGTAGGTCTATTAGGGTGCTGGTGTGGGGGAGTATAACCCTAAGGTAGAAGAGACAAAAGGGGATACTTCCAGATTGTCTAGCTATCATGCCTTGCAGAAGCCACATTACCTGACAGCTCCTGGACCCATTGCCATGGTGCCCAACTGCCTAGGCTGCTGTCTGGATGACATATATGCTACCTTTGACCTGCCGTATAGGCCCCTGATGTTTCAATATGAATGGGTGCATGTGTTGAGTTTGGTCTGGTGCTGTTATGTATTCAGATGCTAAACACTGGTTGCCCTCCCCCATGAGGAGAGCTTCATGTACACCAAGTAAGTACTTGCCATACATGTATGTACATGGAACCTCGTTATGCACCTTGCTGTGTAACCTTCCTCCTCAAGGTAACTGCTCACCCAAAAGCCTGTGAGTGAGTAGTAGATAGAAATGGATGAGTCTTCAGATACCCGGCTGGGGGTCATAGGTAAAGAGGGAGGAGAAGAAAGGAGTCCAAGAAAGCGGCCATGAGAGGAGAAGGACCGTGAGTACATGGCCGAAGAAGCAGCCAGTAACAAGGGCCTTATGGCTGGGATGTAAGGTAGAATAGTTCAAAATCTGCCCAGTCTAGACTTAGAGCTTGTATGAAATAACCTACAGTGTGCATCTTTTTTATGGGCTAAGATGTATGATTCCTTCTACATCCTTGGGAGTCATGTTCAGCCAGGCACCCATTTATTGGTTAGCGTATTAAATAAGGCTGTGTATGGAGCTATTGACACCCTTCGAATGAGAAGCAACGACATTTTGCATTTCCTGGTGCTAGGAGTCAGGAATCCAGGCTGAGTTTAACTGGATCCTTTGCTCTGGAGTCCAAGGGCACAGTCATCTTAGGGCTGGACTGGAAAGCACCAATCACCATGTACACCAAACACATGTCATAACGAGAATGGTGAAGTTTCCCATGGGATGTTGGCCCGGGCCTTAGTCCTTCATGGGCTACCGGCCAGAGGAGACTGTTTTTAGCTCTTTACCACATAGGTAGGTCTTCTGGTAGGGCAGTTGGAAACATGGCATCGGACCTGATTAGAACAAACGAGGGGTGGCAGAGGAGCAGGCCCTGACTGGCCTTTTGTAGGTTAGCTTCTGGAGACATACCCCTTCCCCTCTACCTTTAGTACCTTAGAGGCAAGTCACTGGGTCCGGGCCACATTCAGGGGAAGAGGACTACACTGTAGTGTGAACACTAGGAGGTAGGGACCATTTCTTTCTCACTGTTAGTCCACTTGCTCACTCGTTTATCCTAGAGCTCTCCCGGCAGTGAGGTGCAGTGGAAGGAGTGAGTGATTGTGCCTCATTCACTCACTCCCGTTCAAGCAGCACAGCCTTCCCCCTGGTGAAGCCCAGAGACACGAAAAAGACTTCATGGATATGAGTATGAATGTTGCCAGTGTGTGCAAAGAATGTTCGCTCTGCCTAGGTGTTCTGCTCTGAAGACGGCTCCTGTCAAGATTAGCTAAGCCTGCCTCCTTGTTCAGGTGTAGGTAATAACTCCCTCTCTTTGTTTCTCAGTATTTAGTAAGCCTGCCTCCTTTGTTCAGCTGTGTGCAATAACCCCACCTCCCTGTTTGACTGTAAGAAACAAATAGTCTGCTGGCTGTTGTAGCCTCTCTGTCAGAGGTCAGCCCATCTGGTTCTAGTTTTTCTGAGTCTCTGTGTTTGTATATTTTTTTTTTTCATTCCCTCTCTACCTGGCTCAAGCTAGTCCCTGGCGTCGTGCTGGATACGTATTAACTTTTAAAAAACTAAAGCTGGTTTATCTCAGAAATTCAGAACAGAATTGTGCGTTACTTAGGGGAACTGTGAAAGATTAGAAATTCAAATGAGCATTTGTAATGGTTAATCTTCATTTTCAACCTGACTGGGTTTTAGAGCCACGCAGGAAATCTGAGGCATATCTTTGGGTATGATTGTGGGGGCTTTCCTGAGAGGATTGACTGGGGATGGGAGACATACCCAGAGTATGGGCAAGTGCCATCCGAAGGCTCGGGAGTTGGATGGAATGAATGAAAGAAAGGAGAAAACCTTGGAGCACGGCCGTATATCTATTCTGATTCTTGTCCTTCAAGAAGAGGCTTCTCTATTAGAGGCTCCCACTGCCATGGTGTTTGGTCCCAGCAACATGAAGGCAAGAGACCTGAATTCTAGGGAACCCCCTTTAGTGGTTTCTGTCATGTAACTTGGTCACAGCAACATAAAACTGAGTAACATGGTCATTGCTACTTTTGTGGCATCCCGCTCTTTTGAGGGAAATCACATAAATTTCATTTTTTTAAAAAAATCTATATAGAAAGTCCTTTTCCTGCTCAAACGTGTTTGAGTCACTCTGAATCATGGCTAAGGTACCTTCTGAAGGCACAAATAACACAGCTACATGTGTGACTCCAAGGTGAATGCCGAGTGAAATTTGTTCAGATGTCTAAGATGATGTTGGTTGATCCGCCGAACTGCATTGTGGTTATTTCATTAGCTCTCTGATGACCGACACTCCACATCTTCATCATATTTGGTGAGGTAAATTTGTTTAACACGAAGTCCTGGTACCCTTTAAAGTAATTAAGCTTCCAAATTAAAGTTTAATTGTTCAATCATTTGCTCTGTGAAGATAGAAACAAATGAAGGGCTACTATGACAGATTGAAGGCTTCGCCTTGGATCCCCAGAGCTGGTGTGGCTGGCAGTGGAGGAACTAAAAGGACATCAGCAGAGCTACTTCTGTGGACTGTGGGCTTTGCTTCCTAATAGAAATAAAGCCAGAGGTCACTAAAGGGAGCAGAGGAGAAGCAGGTCACACTCTGATTACTTACAGACCCTGACCTTCACTGAAGGTCCCTCTACTAGAACAGAGATTCTGGTGCTTCCAAAAGATCCGTGATTCCGTGATACAAGTGCCTTTATGGACAACAGCCAATTTCCAGTGAAACAGAATGAAAATGGTCTTCGTTTGCAAACACAACAGGTGGATGATGTTGTGTGTTCGCCAATAATAAAATCTATACGATAGGGTTACTTTGTTTCAGTTTTAGGCTTACTGCCATGAGTTTTGGTTTGTTTGTTTTTTTTAAGTTACTTCCCAACAGTTGAACATAAGACCTGCCCAGATCAGTTAGGACTGTGAATTCCTGAGAGATATTATATTTCTTATTTAGTTGTGCGTGTGTGTGTGCGTGTGTGCATGTGTGCGTGTGTGTGTGTGCGTGTGTGCATGTGTGCGTGTGTGTGTGTGTGCGTGTGTGTGTGCGTGTGTGTGTGTGTGTGCGTGTGTGCGTGTGTGTGTGCATGTGTGTGTGTGCGTGTGTGCATGTGTGTGTGCGTGTGTGCATGTGTGCGTGTGTGTGTGCGTGTGTGCATGTGTGCGTGTGTGTGTGCGTGTGTGCGTGTGTGTGTGTGTGCGTGTGTGTGTGTGTGTGCGTGTGTGTGTGTGTGTGCGTGTGTGCGTGTGTGCGTGTGTGTGTGTGTGTGCGTGTGTGTGTGTGTGTGTGTGTGCGTGTGTGTGTGTTTTATATAGCTATAATAGACTAAGGTTCTCTATTTTACTTTTAAACTGAAGATGTCATAGTTTCAGTATTTCATTATATTCCTTTTGAATGACACAGTATCACTTAAAGACATTTACAAATAGAGAATGAATTGAAAGACAGAGAATGGATTGTTAGGCCAGGATATGCAATGTATGACTGAATAGGTTCAAGGTATCAGAATTTCTCATGTAATTTTCTGTCTGCGCTTACATTCCAGCAGGTGTGGTAGGAAATGTTGATATCTTAAAAGGAATGTTCATCCTCTTGACAGAGCAGTGTAAGACTGTAGCATTATCTTCACAGTGGGTGTGCTGAGGTCTTATGCTGTTGATGGGGGAGACCACTGTTGGCCTAATCGTTTTTCATTCATAAACATTTTAGATGAAAATACAGTACATAAACATCAGCTGCTTCAAAGTATATTTTTATTGCAT
Organism: Rattus norvegicus; assembly: GCF_021556685.1. Classification (NCBI taxonomy): domain Eukaryota; kingdom Metazoa; phylum Chordata; class Mammalia; order Rodentia; family Muridae; genus Rattus; species Rattus norvegicus. Next base: position 5,038,351 of record NC_141549.1, on the reverse strand, counting down.
AATTTCCTCACTGTAGAATTCTTAAAGTGGGGTTGAGAGATAGGAATATTTTCACCCTTTTTTTTAACATAGTACAAACTCCTATCCTTAATAGATTACATTCATCAATGCAATTTTGGGGCGTAACAGTTTTATCTGTTAGCACTGGAATTCTTGCTTAAGTTATCTTCCGCTTAAATTCCTGCAAAGTGAGTACATTTTTCAATTCTCCTAACTTTTGTGGTTGTTGCTGTTGTTTCTGTTGTTGCTGTTGTTGTTGTTTCTGTTGTTGCTGTTGTTGTTGTTGTTTCTGTTGTTGCTGTTGCTGTTGTTGTTTCTGTTGTTGCTGTTGCTGTTGCTGTTGCTTTGTTGTTGTTGGAAGACAGGGAAAGTCATCTCCTAACCTTTGTTCTTGTCGTTTTTGGGAAAGAATAGGATGATATTGCTCCTGCTCCTGTTCGCTCGCCTCTGCTTATTTAGTTGTTGTTCATGGTCGATTTGTTTTTGTGGCTCTGGCATCTTACCCAGGATTTCACACAGGCCGGGCCAGCACTCTACCACACTGCCCAGCCCACTTCCTAAGAATTTTAGCTCACCCTTTCCTAATGTGTCCCAAGGAATAGCATTTAGACATCTTAGTGTGATCTAGTCTCTGGTGTTTCCCTCGCTGCCTTCGCAGCTGTTCTCGGCTGGGCTGTTAGAAGCAGCAGGGTTCACAGCTGCGGCTGGAGGGGGACACGTACTGCTCTTCTCCAGGTTGTCCTCACAGTGCCTTGTCATCTCCACATGCCTTTGCTAAGGCTCTTCATTTAGCCTGGGAAACTCTTTCCTTCTGTTCTTATTTTAAAGACCACAGTCTGCTGAATTCTAAAAATGGCTTCCAAATAATATATGCTCTAATCCCCAGAACCCGGTGATATGACAGGCTGCCACCCTCATGATTGTGCATCGACATTTGACATAGCTGATGTTCAGACAGGTTGATGAGTGGGCCTGTCCCAAACACACAAGTTCTTTTAAAAAAAGGAGTTTTCTGGTAGCAGAGAGAGAAACCATAGATTTGAAGCAAGGGCAAGATTTTACATGTGGCTGCCAGCTTGAGGCTGGAGAGGCCGCATACCAAGGACTGCAGGGAACATTTAGAGGCTGAGAGTGGACCCATGTTGACCAAGAAGGAAGCCATGGCCTCAGGTTTACCACTCTATGACTCAGTTCTACCACCAGCCTGAAAGTATGGAAGTAAAGTGTTTCTGGGCCTCAAAGTTAAAAGCCCTTGACTTCATCCTTGACCAACTTAAAGCAGGGAAACCTGGACTTCTGTTCAATCAAATTGTGAGGCTAGGGTGGGTGCATTTTAAACTGCTGGTGATAACAGAGAAGTAACACTGAGTAGGAGAGCTTTACCATATGAAACAGAAATTACTGTTTTTTTAAAAGATGGGATTTCTCTGTGTAGCCCTTGGCTGTTCTGGAACTCACTCTGTAGACCAGGCTGGCCTTGAACTCATAGAAATCCACCTGCCTCTGCCTCCTGAGTGCTGGGATTAAAGGCATGCACCACCACCACCAAGAGCTGGTTAACTTTGATGGTCAACCTGATGGTGGAACAGTGGAAATATAGACATGCCTCTGGGCATGTCTATAAGGGATTATCTAGATGATTAGGTTAAACCTCTGGGCATGTCTATAAGGGATTATCTAGATGATTAGGTTAAACCTCTGGGCATGTCTATAAGGGATTATCTAGATTAGGTTAAACCTCTGGGCATGTCTATAAGGGATTATCTAGATTAGGTTAAACCTCCGGGCATGTCTATAAGGGATTATCCAGATTAGGTTAAACCTCCGGGCATGTCTATAAGGGATTATCTAGATTAGGTTAAACCTCTGGGCATGTCTATAAGGGATTATCTAGATTAGGTTAAACCTCTGGGCATGTCTATAAGGGATTATCTAGATTAGGTTAAACCTCTGGGCATGTCTATAAGGGATTATCTAAATTAGGTTACTTGCAATGGGGAGACCACAATAAACATAGGCAATACATGTCTAAACATAGACAGTGCACTGGGCTCTCAGACTGAATAAAAGAGGAGAAATATTACAATCATCTCTGTCCTGACTGTGGATACAATGTGATCAACCGATGACCTCAACTCCCTGCCTCCTGATTTCTTGGTTGGGATGGACTGTACCCTAGAACTGTATGCCAAAACAGACCCTTCTTTCCTTGATGTCAACCCATCCCATGATCAGGGAAGCTAAGGCTCCTTGAATTGAAGGATACGCCAAAGACCTGCATGGGCGACTGGGGAGCTCTAGGCATTTGAGCTCAAGAGTAGTGCAAACAAAGGACTTCTCATTTTTATTATTCAAGCAAGCAAAACATGAGGCAGCATTTCCAGTTAGTTTAAGAAATTACAGGTACACTGAGGGAATGCACCTGGTGCTATATCTTATCATCTTTGCTCATGTGAAAAGAGCCATGAATACCATCTACCCCCACCCCCATCCCCAGCCCTTTCCCAGAGAGGTAATGTGGACAAGCCAGGGCATTCTCTTCATGTCCTTGCTTTCAAGCTCATTCAGTGATCATACTTTATTAGTTCTTCCTAGGAGGCCAACTTGTGGGAAGAATGTTCTGCACAGTGCCCCGTCCATAGGTCACAGGAAGCTCGAAGTTTTTTCACACAGGCCCCCAGACCTTAAGTTGTTTCTGTCAGGCATTCATCACAGCAGCAAAACAAGGAACTAAGAGAATACAACCCCTTTGCTCGACTTGGAGAGGTCGTGTATGAACATTGCTGACTGAAGTTTTAGCACTGAGTGTATGCTTGAAGGAATTACAGCCAGCAAGCAATAGCCATGTGTGCTCACAACTGTTCATAATAGCTAAGTGCCCTTTGGTGTATACACAGACCCATCGTTTAACTTTAAAGCAAGACCAAGTTGTTTGCAGGGAATTAGGACTAGAGAGCATCACACTAAGCAGAATGAACTAGACTTTGAAAGACAAATATACGTAATCTCATATGTGGAATCTAGACTTAAAAATATACTTGAGAATGCAGGCTGCTGGTTTGGCCTGTGGGTAAAGGCACTTACTGCCAAGCCTGGCTACCTGAGTCTCATCCTTAATAACCCCATTGAGGAAAAGCAAACTGACCCAGGCAAGGTAATTTTTGACTTCCACTCGAGTGTTGTGGCACCCCCCCACACACACACAAATAAAAAAGAAGACATAAAAATGAAAGAGATTATTATTTGGGAAAGTGGGCCAACCAAAAGTGAGAGAGGCACTCAGGGTAAATATCTTCTAAGTGTGATCTCTACATGTGTGTAAGTGTCCACGTGAAACATGTTCATACTAATGTATGCTAATAACAGTAGCCAACTGTAGTAGTCATGGTTTGGTAAAGGAGCAGAATTAATAGAATGTGTAGATTTTGTGAAGGGGCTTACTAGGTGGGCTTTTGAGACAGGTGTGTGGCCCTCAGCAATGGTCATCTGTACTCTACTCTGAAGTAGCAGAAAATCTACCAGCTGTTCAGTTCTAAATAGTGCTGGAAGATTCCGGAGACTCACCGATGCTCAGTCCATAGGAGACAGAATCTAGAGTCAGAACTGTCAACGAGGGAGTACCATGGCGGCTACAGATGTGTGTGTTCAGGAAGAAAAGAAAGGATGATCGGAAGGTGCCATCCACTTCCAGGGCAGGGATTTCCTCCTAATTCTCTGAGATGCCCTTACCGTCTCAGAGGCTTGTCTAGTGGGTTGATTCTAAGTACTGTCAAGTAGACAGGACTAGCCATCAATCACTCTGATGTCCACGGCAGACTGAATGTGCTGGCTGCTGGTGACTTGTATACTGTCTTCTCTCCTCTGCCTGACTGAGTCAAGCACTTCCAGATGTACTGACAGATAACTGAGTTGGCTATAATTATGCACTTATATTTATCTCAGCACTTTGCCAACAGGGGGACAGATGAGTGTCAACATGAAGAGAGCCGTTCCACAAAGACAGAATTGAACTTTCAAAAGAACTGGACAATTGCCGCTCAAGGCAGTTGATCATACCCGAGAAGACAAGGCAGTAGGGGCCTTGAAGCAGCTAGTCAGGCCTCAGCAATAATCAGAGAACAGAATGGGGTGGGCATATGCTAGCATGAACACACACTAACACGACAAAGTCTCCATTTTACACAGTCAGGAAATGGTCCAGCCCAGTGAGCCGGCCTTCTGACCTCAATTAGGAGAATCAAGATAATCCCGACAGGCACGCCCAGAAACCCATCTCCCAGGTGACTCTAGAGTCTGTCAAGTTGACAGTTAACGCTATCCATGACTGCGAGGTAATTAAAATCAGGAAAGACCTTTGCATTCGCAATCCTCCAAGGATAGCTCTGAATCTTTGCTTCACATTGGCAGATTTAAATCCAGTACTTTTTGCACAGTGCATTAGAAGATGGCCCTCTCGGCACTGTCAGGACAGAAGAAAAAGCTTTTATCAGGAGAGTGGCAAGTGACAGCATGTGGCTGTGAGGTAAAATAAGATTTGCCCAATATCTTTTTCCTATATTTGATTCTGCATGTGACCTGCTATTTTAAAATAGTTACTTATCGGTTTGTTACACTTATTTATTTATGTAGTGTATGTGTCACAGCGTGCACGTGGAGGTCAGAGGACAGTTTTGAATGGGTCAGTTCTTTCCTTCCCCTGTGGGTCCTGGAGGTCAATCAAATTCAGATTATCAGCTTTGGCAGCCAATACCTCTACTGCTAAGCCATAATAGTGACCAATTATTACCTGTACCTTTTTGTTTTGCTTTTTTGACCAACCGTCTAGGACTTTTATATGTTCCTGCCCCTTGAGAGTATTTCTATTAGATCAGGTGTGTGCACTTACATACACACACAAACATTTGCACACATATTCTCTCATGTGTACAAGGTGTTAGATTGAGTAGGTTGTAATCATGAGGTATAACTGTATTTTGAAAAAATATTCCTGGAGAAACGAGAATACCAATGGTAGTTATACTTGTGTGATGGCTTTTGCATATTTTCTACAAAGGCATTACTTTTGAAATTAGGTAACAAAGGAAAAGAGCAACAACCACCACCACAACAACAACAGCAGCAACAATGGTAGAGTAACATAACAATCTTTTAAGATCAAGTCCTCCCAGCTTAATTTCTCCCCTTCAAGTTTGTCTCTAGTCCTATGAAGTTTAAAAATCTTAAGTGTGTATATGAGAATGTATAGATGACATGTGAGTGTGGGCATTCGTGTGCACTGTGCACAGACAGAGTTAAGAGGACAACTCACTAGAATACATTTTCTCTCTCTTGTGTTTTCTGGGACTCTGAGGCTGCTGATATCTTTACAAAATGCTAATTTCTCTCCTTCTTTCTCTCTCTCTCTCTCCCTCTCTCTCTCTCTCTCTGCCTGTCTCTCTGTCTCTTTGCCTCTGTCTCTGTCTGTCTGTCTCTCTCTGTCTGTCTGCCTCTCTGTCTCTGTCTCTGTTTCTCCTTTTTTCTTGGTTTTCTGAGACAGGGTTTGTCTGTGCAGCCCTGGCTGTCCTGGAACTCACTCTGTAGACCAGGCTGGCCTCGAACTCAGAGATCTGCCTGCCTCTGTCTCTCAATGCTGGGATTAAAGGTGTGTGCCACCACCAGTCTAAATCACCAAGTTCTTTATGCCCTGTGGTCCCTCGCTTAGGCTTTGGCTTCACACTATTTCTGATGTCTAGCATGGCTAACTATGTTTGATATGCAAGCCAGGACCATGGCTTATAAACGTCCACATCCCTCAGCTCCAGGCATATTTCTTTCCTGCCAGACGGCAGTCAAGGGGGTGAATGAATGAATGAATGATACTCTAGAATAGAGACAAATGCATCCGACACTTTAATAATGCCCTTAAGAAAGCTCTCACCGAGTGTCATTGGTAAGCTTTTTAGTCATATTTACATATGTAATCCAAATTCTGTGCGTTTTTGGTATCTTAAGTAATCTGATAGTGAGAGCCACACACCAGCTCTGGAATTAGTCTTTCTTTGTAGCAGGAGAAGGAAGAGCTTTCCGAAAGCAAAGGCAGCTGGAGTGCTACAGGCATGCGGGTCTCAGACAGATATGAGTCAGGGCCTGGAAGGCTCTGCCTGTGAGGTATTTCCTGTCCCTCCTGCTGTGTGCCTAGATTACCCGGAGAGCCTGCCCCCTGCTGCAGAAGGGAGCTTCCAGGGAGCTTTTGCCAGCTTGCATCTCCTGCAAGCACACTGGGCTGTTCCAATTTTGTTAGTGTGATTGCTGAAAATGGAGTGGTCTATTAAAAAGTAATGGTCACCGGCTGACGGCTTTGCCTCTTGCAACATTAGTGTCACTGTGATGGATTAGCAGAGTCTTCTAAGTGGAAAGGCATGTTTCCACAAATATTTCGAACAAACATAAATTCACTTGCAAATGTTACTCTTTTTTCTTTTATTCTTCTATTTATTATTCTTTGGTGGGTGCTACGCCTCTCTGAGCACACATGCAGTCTTCCTGAAGACTTTAAGGGATTCCGACTGTGGGAGGGTCAGAGGAAGCTCCTGTTGTCCTTCTCCATGCTTTCGGAGTTTGGCTTTGGCTCCTGACCTGCCTGCTCAAGGGGAAGAGAAGGCAAGAACCACAAACAGGGTAGGGTACCCTCTGGACTAAGGTTCAGGGTAAGCGTAGTGGGATGGGGACAGGATATGGTCTTTGAGTACCCTAGGAGAGCACTCCACCACTGAGCTGCATCCCAGCGGGGTTCTCTTCTGAGTGGAAAGTCAAGTCAGCTTAGTGATTTGAGAACTACTTTCCTCCATTTCTTCTTTCATTGAGATATTGAATAACTGCTTCTGATGTTGTCTCCCAGCATCTAAGGGCACCAAACCAAGAAAGCCATGATTTTCTCCATTTTTGGCTCGACTCCATCACCATAGATGCTAAACCTTGACTTGATTCTAAGGGGTTGGGACTGGAAGCTCCTTTGACTAGTGCCATTCCAAGAAAGGATTTAACAATGCGTTTACTTTGAGGGTGTTCTTCTGTGTGGAGAGAAGATATAGTAGAATCATTGTCCAATGGGCCTGCAGACTCAATATGTACCTATGGACTTTCTACCCATGCCCAAGTTCCCTGAATTAATGACTCTGAGACTTCTTACACATGAACGAATACTTAGGCCATAAGCTATGGGTTGTTCCCTGACTAACTCATAACTTAATAATCCTGTTCTATGAATGCCACATGCCAAGCTACCTCTCCTTCAGTTTAATGTGTCTGTCTCCATCAGCATTTGGGCTGAATCTCCTGCCCCTTCAACTCTATCCCAGAATCTTCTCTCTATCCAGGAACTTCCACCTCCCTATTTCCTGCCTGAGCTCATAGGCCAACAGCCTTTTATTAACAGGTGAAGCTTCCACACCTTGCACAAATGATTTCCTCTATATAATAGATGTGAGAGTCAAGGGTAGCTAGCTAGAAACTCGTAGGAGCCCAGCCATTGAATGTAAGGAAGGGATTCACATCTATGGCCACCCCTTTCCCCTGATTCCACTTAGCCCCTGTTCTACAGATACCTGGCTGTTGGTTTTGCTAATCTGGTTTTCTGCTAGAAGCCACTGTCTGATTTTCCCTGGGGAGTGCTCAGTTCTTTGATTTAGGCCTGGATGATATAGACTTGACCTCCAACCTCATGGGTGAGTGAGTGAGTGAGTGAGTGAGTGAGTGATGAGTGAGTGATGAGTGAGTGATGAGTGAGTGGTGAGTGAGTGAGTGATGAGTGAGTGAATGAGTGGGTGAGTGAGTGATGAGTGAGTGAATGAGTGGGTGAGTGAGTGATGAGTGAGTGAATGAGTGAGTGAGTGATGAGTGAGTGATGAGTGAGTGAGTGAATGAGTGGGTGAGTGAGTGATGAGTGATGAGTGAGTGAGTGATGAGTGAGTGAGTGATGAGTGAGTGAATGAGTGGGTGAGTGAGTGATGAGTGAGTGATGAGTGGGTGAGTGAGTGAGTGATGAGTGAGTGAATGAGTGGGTGAGTGATGAGTGAGTGAGAGAGTGAGTGATGAGTGAGTGAATTAGTGGGTGAGTGATGAGTGAGTGAATGAGTGAGTGAGTGATGAGTGAGTGATGAGTGAGTGAGTGAGTGAATGAGTGGGTGAGTGAGTGATGAGTGATGAGTGAGTGAGTGATGAGTGAGTGAGTGATGAGTGAGTGAATGAGTGGGTGAGTGAGTGATGAGTGAGTGATGAGTGGGTGAGTGAGTGAGTGATGAGTGAGTGAATGAGTGGGTGAGTGATGAGTGAGTGAGAGAGTGAGTGATGAGTGAGTGAATTAGTGGGTGAGTGATGAGTGAGTGAATGAGTGAGTGAGTGATGAGTGAGTGATGAGTGAGTGATGAGTGAGTGAGTGATGAGTGAGTGATGAGTGATGAGTGAGTGATGAGTGAGTGATGAGTGAGTGATGAGTGAGTGAATGAGTGGGTGAGTGATGAGTGAGTGATGAGTGAGTGAATGAGTGAGTGAGTGATGAGTGAGTGAGTGATGAGTGAGTAATGAGTGAGTGATGAGTGATGAGTGAGTGAATGAGTGGGTGAGTGAGTGAGTGATGAGTGAGTGAATGAGTGGGTGAGTGAGTGAGTGATGAGTGAGTGATGAGTGAGTGATGAGTGAGTGATGAGTGAGTGAGTGATGAGTGAGTAATGAGTGAGTGATGAGTGATGAGTGAGTGAATGAGTGGGTGAGTGAGTGAGTGAGTGATGAGTGAGTGAGTGATGAGTGAGTGAATGAGTGGGTGAGTGAGTGAGTGAGTGATGAGTGAGTGAGTGATGAGTGAGTGAATGAGTGGGTGAGTGAGTGAGTGATGAGTGAGTGATGAGTGAGTGAGTGATGAGTGAGTGATGAGTGAGTGATGAGTGACGAGTGAGTGAATGAGTGGGTGAGTGAGTGAGTGGGTGAGTGAGTGAGTGAGTGAGTGATGAGTGATGAGTGAGTGAGTGATGAGTGATGAGTGATGAGTGAGTGGTGAGTGAGTGGGTGAGTGAATGAGTGAGTGATGAGTGAGTGGGTGAGTGAGTGGGTGAGTGAATGAGTGAGTGATGAGTGAGTGAGTGATGAGTGAGTGAGTGATGAGTGAGTGAGTGATGAGTGAGTGAGTGATGAGTGACATAGACCTAGCAAGGAAAGCACCACCCTTTCCCAGAACCTAGAGACACGCACAGGAAAGTGTCAACAGATGACTCTGCTACAAGATGCTCAGTCATGTGGTGGTTACTTAAGCATTCTTTCTTCTCTAAATAGAATACTTTCTTAATTGCACCTTATAAAAGTTACCCTAACAACACCCCATTTATTATACTTGATATTTGTCTCTTTTGTGGTTTCCATTAATGTTAGAAAAATTCTGAGGCTATTGAGTTGACAGACACGAAGTATCCTAACAAGCTCGGGACGGGAGGCTTATTCACTAATTATCTGGATGAAAGATTTATGGTTTAACATAACTCTCAGGGAAATATAAAGGCACGTGTTCTGGTTTAAATATGAAATATCCCCACATTATGTCCCCACGTTCAGTGCTGAATCCTCAGCTGATAGCAGTGAGGTTCAGGAAACTTCCAAACACAGGGTCTAGTCAGACTAAAATAGTTGTTAGGGGCATGCCTTTGAACATTATACCTGGTCCCCAGTTCCTTCTCCTGTGCCTTCTTCTCCCCTCCCCCACTTCTCTGTGCTTCCTTTTTTTTCCATGAAGTAAATAATCTTCTCCACCACACTCTCCCACCGCCATGATGTTCTTCCCAAGTACCCAGGATCAAGCAACCATGGACTAAATCCTCTGAATCCATGAGACAGAATGAATCTTGTTTTCCTTCAACTGTTGTCTTACTTAGGGTTTCTATTGCTGTTATAAAACACCACGACCATAAATAATTTGAGAAGGAAAGAGCTTATTTTAGCTTCCAACTCTAAAGTTACACTCCATTAGAGGAACCTGGAGGCAGGAGCTGATGCAGAGGCCACAGAGGGGTGCTGCTTTCTGGCTTGCTCCCCATGGCTTGCTCAGCTTTCTTATAGAACCCAGGACCACCAGCCCAGGGATGGCGCCACTCATAGTGAGCTGGACTTTTCAACCACAATCAAGAAAATGCCCCACAGGCTACTGTGGAAGGGACATTTTCTCAGTTGAGGGCTGGCCTCGTTTGAAGGACTATATCTTCTGTCAAGTTAATATAAAACCAGTTGTTTCTGTCAGGCATTTGGTCACATCAAGAAGAAGAAACTGACATAGCCGGGTTCTTCTGCTGGTTGAGCATCCTAATATAAATTAATTATATAAGGAATGAGACCTGCTGGGCATGGTGGCACACGGTTTTTGTCTCAGTCCTTAGGAAGAAGAGGCAAGCAGAGATCAACCTGGTTTAGAAAATGAGTTCGGGACACTTCAGGTCACAGAGCAACCATGTCTTAAAAAACAAAAACAAAAAAGAATGAACATGCCAACAACAACAACAAAAAAATTAAGACTTGGAAATTGGAGTCCAGTGAATAGCTTCTCCTAGTTCTGGTTATCCCTAAATGCCAGCAGCTCTACATGATTTCTGTTTTCTCTGTTGTTTGTGATCAGATGGCCCTCCTGCGAGGGGAATGCTGTCTCTCACATTTTACCTCCTTCTGTGGTGATAAAGCTCACTGAAGTCAGGCTTCCTGCAAGCTACATTAAGCTTGTGTTCCTGCAGGCCAGAAGGGAAACTGTGATGTCAGTTCCAGGTTGAGAACATCAGAGGACAAGGCACATTTCTTGAATCGGGACTTTAAAAGCAAAAGCATAAGGAGATCCAGATCAGTCCAGTGTTCGATAGCTTCCCAGCGTCTATATGAGCTGCCCATTCCCTCCCCTCTTTGTTGTGGCTTTGACATCCCTGTGCAACAATTTGATGTTGAAATATCTGAGTCTGCCAAATGTGTTTAGAGATGGTGTTTCATTGCAATGAGCTTTTCGGTATTGTTCACCAATCCATCTTTAAGTTTTCAAGAGACACTCTAAAGGCTAACAGTTTCAGTCAGAATGTTAAGGATGAAGGAGGATAGTGGGAGGGAGGGGATGAGAGCAGGGTCTGTAGCCACTGTTCCAGACTTGGAGAGATGAGGGTTTCCAAAGTGAAAGGAAGGTCACTTGAAACTCATAGAGATTCTTCACTGGACAAAGAACTACAAAAAATACATTTTGGAAATAGATGGGAGAAATTGGGCTATGATTTAAGTTAAACATTAGATAACATTGAGAAATTATTCATACTTTTCCTAGGTGTAAAATACAGTTTTATAGGTCTATAAGGTGTCTTTATCTTTTAGAAAGTATATTGAGACACTTATGGATGAAATATCACAATGTTGAAATTGCAACTTTTTAATGTTTGTTGGTATGCTTGCCTTTTTGTTTTGTTTTGTTTTTGAGTTAGAGTATCACTTTGTAGCCCAGGCTTGTTTCAAACCTGTGATCCTCTTGCCTGAATGCTGGGATTACAGGCAGGAGCTAAATTTATTTATGTTTTTAAATATATGATATATAGAGGATTCTGAGTGGCCCAGTGGCTGGTCTTCCTGAGGACCAGGGTTTGAGTCCCAGCATCCCTGTCGGTAAATCCAGTCCCATGGGACCTGACCTCCACAGGCATTTGGGATGTTTTGTTTTGTTTGTTTGGGGGGTTTGTATTTCTAAACTGACACAAGCTAGAGTTATCTGAGAGGAGGAAACCACAACTGAGAAAATGCCTCCATGTGATTGGCATGTATGCAAGCCTGGGAGTCCGGAAGTTGATGTGGCAGGGTCCAGCCCATTGTGGGTGGAGCCATCCCTGGGCAGTTGGCTCTGGGACATATAAGAAAGCAAGCCGAGAATTCTTTTTTATCCCCGTACCTCATATTTTTTTGTTTCTATTGTTTTTTTTAAATTAACTTGAGTATTTCTTATTTACATTTCGAGTGTTATTCCCTTTCCCGGTTTACGGGCCAACATCCCCCCAACCCCCGCCTTCCCTTCTTTATGGGTGTTCCCCCCATACCTCATTTTTAAATAGTGTTATCTGGTTGTTTGGTGTCTAACTTCTTCAGTTGTTTGTATGTATTGGATATTAGCCCTCTATCGGATGTAGGATTGGTAAAGATCTTTCCCCAATCTGTTGGTTGCCGTTTTGTCCTATTGACAGTGTCCTTTGCCATACAGAAGCTTTTCAATTTTATAAGGTCCCATTTGTTGCTTGTTGATCTTAGAGCATAAGCCATTGGTATTCTGTTCAGGAAAATTTCCCCAATGCCCATGTGTTCGAGGCTCTTCCCCACTCTTTCTTCTATTAGTTTGAGTGTATCTGATTTGATGTGGAGGTCCTTAATCCACTTGGACTTGAGCTTTGTACCAGGGAGATAAGAATAAATCAATTTGCATTCTTCTACATGCTGACTGCCAGTTGAACCAGCACCATTTGTTGAAAATGCTGTCTTTTTCCAACTGGATGGGTTTAGTTCCTTTGTTAAAGATCAAGTGACCATAGGTGTGTGGGTCTTCAATTCTATTTCACTGATCTACCTGCCTGTCTCTGAACCAATACCATGCAGTTTTTATCACGATTGCTCTGTAATACAGCTTGAGGTTAGGGATTGTGATTCCCCCAGAAGTTCTTTTATTGTTGAGAATAGTTTTTGCTGCCCTGGGTTTTTTGTTATTCCAAATGAATTTGCAAATTGCTCTTTGTAGCTCTATGAAGACTTGAGTTGGAATTTTGATGGGGCTTGCATCGATTCCATACAATTTTACTATATTAATCCTGCCAATCCATGAGCATGGGAGGTCTTTCCATCTTCTGAGATCTTCAATTTCTTTCTTCAGAGACTTGAAGTTCTTGTCATACAGATCTTTCACTTGCTTGGTTTGAGTCACATCGAGGTATTTTATGTTATTTGGAACTATTGTAAAGGGTGTCATTTCCCTAATTTCTTTCTCAGTCTATTTATCCTTTGAGTAGAGGAAGGCTACTGATTTGTTTGAGTTAATTTTATACCCAGCCACTTTGCTGAAGTTGTTTATCAGGTTTAGGAGTTCTCTGGTGGAACTTTTGGGGTTACTTAAGTAAACTATCATATCTGCAAATAGTGATATTTTGACTTCTTCCTTTCCAATTTGTATCCCTTTGACCTCCTTTTGTTGTCTAATTGCTCTGGCTAGGACTTCGAGTACTATATTGAATAAGTAGGGAAAGAGTGGGCAGCCTTGTCTAGTCCCTGATTGTAGTGGGATTGCTTCAAGTGTCTCTCCATTTAGTTTGATGTTAGCTACTGGTTTGCTGTATATTGCTTTTGCTATGTTGCCTTGAATTCCTGATCTTCCCAAGACTTTTAACATGAAGGGGTGTTGAATTTTGTCAAATGCTTTCTCCGCATCTAATATTTTTTCCCTTGAGTTTGTTTATATAGTGGATTATGTTGATGGATTTCCATATATTGAACCATCCCTCCATCCCTGGGATGAAGCCTACTTGATCATAGTGGACGACCATTTTGATGTTTTCTTGGATTCAGTTTGTGAGAATGTTATTAAACCGTGGGGTACAGAGCTAAGTGAAAAATTCTCAACTGAGGAATATTGAATTGCCGAGAAGCACCTAAAGAAATGTTCACCATCCTTAGTCATCAGGGAAATGCAAATCAAAACAACCGGGAAATACCTCACACCAGTCAGAATGGCTAAGATCAAAAACTCAGCTGACAGCAACACTGTCACTGTTGCTGGGATTGCAAGCTGGTATAACCACTCTGGACCCAGCTATACCACTCCTGGGCATATACCCAAAAGATGCCCCAACATATAACAAAGACACATGCTCACTATGTTCATAGCAGCCTTATTTATAATAGCCCAAAGCTGGAAAGAACCTCAACAGAGGAATGGATACAGAAAATGTGGTACATCTACACAATGGAGTATTATTCAGCTACTAAAAACAATGACAAGCAAATGAGTGGAGGTAGAAAATATCATCCTGAGTGAGGTAACCCTCAAAAGAACACACATGGTATGCACTGATAAGTGGATATTAGCGGAATGCCCAAGATACAGTTCACAGACCATATGAAGCTCAGAATGAAGGAAGACCAACGTGTGGATGCTTCAGTTCTTCTTAGTAGAAGGAACAAAATACGCATGGGAGATAGAGGGTCGGAGGGACTTGGGAGGAAAAGGGGAAAGGGATGGGAAACTGGGGGTAGCCATCAGCAAGTCCTAGATGCCAGGAAAGCAAGAAGTTCCCAGGACCCAAAAGGGATGAGATTAGCTGAAATGCCCAACGAAGGGGAGGGAGAACCTGTAGAGACCACATCCAGAGGTTAGGCAGTGGTTGGAGGATGGTGCCACCCACTCATCTCCAAGTTTTTAACTCAGAATTGCTCCTGTCCAGAGGAAATACAGTGACAAAGTGTGGAGCACAGACTGAAGGAAAGGCCGTTCAGACACTGCCCCACTTGGGGATCATCCCATATACAGATCCCATATACAGACACCAAACCCAGACACTAATGTAAATGTCAAAAAGTGCTTGCTGACAGGAGCCTGATGTAACTGTCTCCTGAGAGGATCTGCCAGAGCATGACAAATACAGAGGAGGATGGTTGCAGCACAGGGACCCCAGTGGAGGAGTTAGAGAAAGGACTGAAGGAGCTGAAGGGATTTGTAACCTGTAGGAAGAACAACATCAACTAACCAGAACACCCCAGAGCTCCCAGGGACTAAACAACCAACCATAACGTACATATGGAGCAACCCATGGTTCCAGCCACATATGTAACAGAGGATGGCCCTTGTAGGGCATCAGTGGGAGGAGAGGCCCTTGATTCTGTGAAGGCTCGATGTCCCAGTGTAGGAGAATGCTAGGGAGGGGAGGCAGGAGTGTGTGGGGGGAGCAACCTCATAGAAGCAGGGGGAGTGAGATGGGATAGTGAGTTTCCTGAGAGGAAACCAGGAAAGGGGATAACATTTGAAATGTAAATAAATAAAATATCCAATTAAAAAAAATAAGAAATCGAGTGGAGAGAACTCTGAGGAGGAAGTCAGTAGACAGCACTCCTCCATTTTCTCTGCTTCACTTCCTGCAAGACTTCCTTTAAGGGTTGACTGAGGAGTGGAAGTGTAAGACAAATCCATCCCTCCTCACCCTGATCTGGTTGTGGCGCTTTATCTTAGCAGTAGAAAGCACAGTTAGACAGGACGTAAGAGGCACACAGACCTATGTGCAGGCAAAACACCCATACACATTAAACATGGGCGAAGTAGGGCAAAATATTTACATCTGGGCGATAGTCATACACAATTCAGTGAACAATTCTACATTTGAAGCATTTGACAATAGAGGTTTTTATTTTTAAGGACAAGTACATCGCTCGTGAATTCTTTTCCTCTATCATCTATTTTTAGGACCCATCTTGGTTCCCCATCTTTAATGAATATTATAGAAGAAAACTCCAAATATAACTTAGGTAGATTTAAATGAGCTTTAAAAATATTCCATGCTATCGGAATATGAAATTATGCAACATTTATAAGCAAAAAGCTCATGAAGCCCTCTTAATTCTCCTATGTTCTGTGGGCGGGACCAATGAATAATAAAACCATTGCCTGTTGAAGGAATAAAACTTTGACTCGTAAATTGAGCTCCATGAAAATTGTTTAAAGTACTTTGTAAGTGTAATAGGTTCCCCAGAAACAGTTCTCATTTGCACTGCAGCGTCTCCTATACACAAGGAAAAGTGATATATGCTCATCCTAGAACACAGAGACCATCTATTGGAACAGCTCTCAGCACCATTTGCATTATTGATAGTTTGGTATTCTTAGTTCATATTTTCTCTGAACAAAAGAAGCTATCTATCTATTCCCTGCCCCATCTCCTTTTCCTCTTTTTCAGACCAACAACAGAGATGAAGACAAAGTCAGAAATAGGCAAAGTAAGGTTACACCCAAGAGCAGAAGCCACTTATAATGAAACCAGTTTACCCCGGATTTAAAGCTTTATGTATTTGACAATTCATTATATTTTAAAAGTAAGCTTGTAAGAGTTATTTAATTTTTTTAATTTCTTAAACCTGTGTGTGTGTGTGTGTGTGTGTGTGTGTGTGTGTGTGTGCTTGCATGTGTTTATGTGCAACACGTGCACAAAGGGACTGGCATGGGGAGCTGGAAACTGAACCAGGTTCTCTGTGAGAGCAATGACTGCTCCTACCTGCTGAGCCATCTAACCTACTTCTGTTGTTGAGACAGCTTCAGTCTTGGCTGATCTAGAATTTTGTATGTAGAGTAGGTTGGCCTGGAACTCACAGAGATCCACTGGATTCTGCTTCCAGAGAGTGGGATTAAAGGTGTGCACTACCATGCCCAGCGGGAATTCTTATACGGACAGGGTAGTAGCCCTCTGTCTGAGAGAGGAGTTTACCACTTGTCATTTTAAGGTGCTTTACAACTTACTATTGCAATTGATTGCATCATGAATAATGTATAGAGTTACACAGAGTCAGGATGTAAAATAGCAATTACCACAAAGCGGGACAGTCCGTTCATTGGCATTTCTTGAAGATAATAATATTATTATTACGGGACAGAGATATTGTACAAACAAATCTAATAGTTGTAAATGTTTGGAAATCAAGGCATGTATTAGTCAGGGTTCTCTAGAGGAATGACATCAGCAGGGTGTGTGTGTGTGTGTGTGTGTGTGTGTGTATTTATTAATTCAACTTACATTAATTTAGCACTCACAGCTGAATTGTATCTGAGAACTCAGTAGCTCAGGTCACAGGTCTCTGCTATTTCGATCTGATGTCTAAACCCTGGAGTGTTCCTGAAGAGTCATTGGTCCTCAGTCCAAGGCGGAAGCCTGAAAACACCGGTTCTGATGGCAAAGAAAGATCTCACAGCTGTTACAACAGGGCAAAGCAGTTCTGAGATGAGAAGGAAGAGAGGGAGGGAAAATGGTGAGTCACCGCCCTTCTGCCACACCCTTTTCATCTGGACTGCCAGTTAGAGTCTTCCCAAAAGGCAGACAACTCTGAAAAGGCTCCCTACTCTGGCGGTCCTAATTTGTGGCAAGTTACCATTAAAACCACCATAAAGAGGCATCATTTGCAAATAATAAAAGAACTGAAGTGGTAGGCTTCTTTTCTGAGGTTTGACCATTTGTTTAAATATCACCTAAAACCAGACCGTTTCTGTCAACCCAGACTGTGGCCTTTTGTGGGGTACAGTCAGTCAGCCACCATTCCCCAACTGCACAGACTAGCTTTTGAACTTGGCGTATTTGGGAATCTTTTTAGAGTAAGCTCTTCTGCTCGGACACAGTTCTTGGAGATCCACCCATGCTGCTTAGCTCCTTAGTGCAGGGCTGTGATTTGTTATAAGAATACAGCACCATTTGTTTATCCAAAGACTTGTTAGTGGGTGCTTGGGGGATTCTCTTCTAGAGTAGAAAATATTTGGTCTGCGTATATAGACCATGAGTCAAATCCCCCTGTCTCAGCCTCCTGAGTGCCGGAATTGTAGGCATGCACCAGCATACCTGGCACATTCTGTTTTTGTCTGTCTCTCTGGTATATGTGTCTATGTATATATGTATATATGTATATATGTGTATATCCAGTTTTGTATATTCTATAGGCTTTTCTATGTACACAAACATGTCATTTGCAAATAATGAGCACTGTGTTTCTTCCTTCCCAGTCTGGCAAAGTTGAATGAGATTGTTTGACCCAGCCCTATTAGGAGGTGTGGCCCTGTTGGAGTAGGTGTGTCACTGTGGGGCGTGGACTTTAAGACCCTCCTCCTCGCTGCCTGGAAGCCAGTCTTCTCCTAGAGCCTTCAGATGAAGATGTAGAACTCTCGGCTCCTCCTGCACCATGCCCGCCTGGATCCTTCTATGCGCCTGCCTTGATGATAATGGACTGAACCTCTGAACCTGTAAGCCAGCCCCAATTAAATGTTGTCCTTAAGAATTGCCTTGGTCATGGTCTCGGTTTCCAGCAATAAAACCCCAACTAAGAAAGACAGAATAATTTTACATTGCAGGCATGTTTGTGCCAGCGGCAGGGCAAGCGTAACCTGCTTTACGTGTACTGTACAGATACCGCAAGGGTTGGGGTAGGTGGTCTCTATCACACTGAAGATGCTCCTTTCTAGTGATAGCTTTTAACTTGTTTCTTTTGAATCTTGAATTTGTGTTTCAATTTGTCACTTTTATTTCGCAGATGTTAGGAGGGTTATCATGCTTTCCTTCTCTTCCTTGTCAATGTGGTAAATTACATTTTTTAAAATTATTTTTTTCTTATTTTTCAAAATGATAAAAATTGCATTCTTGTTACCTTGCAAATGATAAAACTATGCTTGCTTATCATAATTCCCATTTGTGTACAGGGACAATTTGACTTGTAACATTTTGTTAGGGATTTTTGAACTGAAGTTCATAAAGGATATTGTTGTATAATTCCCTTGTAATGGTTTTATCAGATGAGTTAAACATCTTCTCCTTTGTTTTCTGAAAGTACGCCTGGAATTATTTTTTTCCTTGTCTTTGATGGAATTTTCTGTAAAACTATGTAAATATGTAAAACTGTGTGCTTATTTTTATTAAAATTCAATTTTTTGTACTGTTACAAGAATTTCATGTTTTCTCTTTCTTCCCGTGTCAGTTTTATTATGAAGCTGATTTTCAGGGAATATGTTCATTTAATTTAGGTGGTTGACTTTGCCAGCTTGGGGCTATTCCTGACCCTTCCTCTTCACTGTCAAATGCTGTAGGTACCATAGAATTTCTTTCCTCTCCCTACCTGCAGAGAAAGAGGGAGTTGAAGAGGAAAGGAGGGAGGGAAGGCAGGGGAAGGAGGAAGGGAGGAAGGGAGGGGGAGAGAGAGGAAAAGGGGGTGGAGGGAGATTTATTTGAGGTTTAGTGGCTTAGCGTCCTCAATTCCTCAGAGCTATGTGACCTGTCACCCGTCTTTGGTGGGCTCCTACCTGATACTTGGAGAAAGTCCCTCCTGGTTCTCATGGAGCCACCAGAAGTTCAGTTACTTTTCCTTTATTCCCACTGAGGTTTCTTCCTTGCCTGATCTTCTACCAGAGTTCTAGAGGCAGTCCAGCTTTTCACCATGTGTGAGGCGACACCATTCCTTTGTAGCGTTCTATGACATGAACGGGTGATGGAGCTCTGTTGTCATTTGACCTGCCATCGTTGGGTAACCACACTCCAGACACTTTGTCTCTCTGTGTAGTTCAATTTGTTCAAGTGGCAGTGAGATGGGGCTTTCCATTTTCACCTTTTAAAATTTCCATTCAATACAGCAAATACAGAGGCGAATGCCAGCAGCAAACCACTGAACTGAGAATAGGACCCCCGTTGAAGGAATCAGAGAAAGAACTGGAAGAGCTTGAAGGGGCTCGAGACCCCATATGTACAACAATGCCAAGCAACCAGAGCTTCCAGGGACTAAGCCCCTACCCAAAGACTATACATGGACTGACCCTGGACTCTGACCTCATAGGTAGCAATGCATATCCTAGTAAGAGCACCAGTGGAAGGGGAAGCCCTGGGTCCTGCTAAGACTGAACCCCCAGTGAACTAGACTGGTGGGGGGAGGGCGGCAATGGGGGGAGGGTTGGGAGGGGAACACCCATAAGGAAGGGGAGGGGGGAGGGGAATGTTTGCCCGGATACCAGGAAAGGGAATAACACTTGAAATGTATATAAGAAATACTCAAGTTAATAAAAAAAAATATAAAAAAAATAAAGACTAAGAACAAAAAAAAATTGCCATTCAAAACGACTTATTTAAATTGTACATATCAATATTTGTGAGGTATGGTGTGGCATGATGATTCGGTGAATGCACACCATATGTAATATGTTAGGGCAATTAGCAATTCTAACCTCTCAAACTTCTATCCCTTCCTTGTGCTAGGGAGCCTTCCTTTTCTAGTTCTTTATAAACAAAAATACCTCGCTAGGAAGTTGGCTCAGTGGATAAAGCACTTAGCATGCATGCGTGAGAATCCAGAGCCCACGGAAACCGGGTGTGCTGGCACTTGTCTATAATTTCAGCACGCCTATACGGAGATAGGCAGCAGAGACCTGAGAATCTCCAAAAACCCCTAGGCTAGCCTGCTGCATACAGTGGCAAGCAACAGAAAAACAGACCCATCTCAAACAAGGTGAAAGGAGAGAATGGACACCCAGGGCTGTCCTCTGAACTTACACACACACACACACACACACACACACACACACCACAGGATGCACATATGTGCACACACACACAGGAATGCATACTCATGCAGACACATCCAAATGCATTCCCCCGGACGTACACACTTCATGCATACGCAGTAAACAATACTATGATATTACTATAAACTGTACTTCGACTGTACTGAGCTGTAGAACAGTAGGATCTATTTCTTCTGGCTATTTCGAACTCCTTATCTGACCTCTTCTAGCTACCTGTGCTGATGTGTCTACGAACTGAACACACACACACAATAGAATTACCTGTGGGAAGAGGGAACATGAGTGGAGGGACTGCTTCCTCAGATGGACGAGACTGCGGGAGAATTGATTGATTAATAATGGCAGAGGACAGTGATCCAATTGTGGATGGTACCACTCCCGGGCAGCGCTGGAGTGTATAAGGAAGCAAATTGAGCAAGTCCACCCCACCTCAGGGTGGGGCAAGCCAGTAAGCCGTGCACTGCCATGGCCTCTGCTTAGTTCTTGCCTTCCGGTATTTCCTTGAGTTCCTTCCCCAACTTTCTTTCATGATGATCTGTGAGCTGTAAGTTGAAGCAAACCTCTTCCCAAATTAGTATTGGTCATGGTGTTTATCACAGCCATAGGAAGCCACTTAGGATACCACCTTCCCACCGCCCTTCTGGTCCTCATGCTCTCCGGTCCTCACTTCTGTGAAATATACATTTTTAAGAAGGGAATCTGGCCCTGTTTTCTACATGTTCTCCTATAGTATGTATACTGGGGAAGGAAACGTGTTCTTTATTTATACTGAAATTTTAAATCCAAATGAAGTAATCCTCAAGTGTGCTATGAAACCAAATTTAATTTTCCTAGATTGACTCAGTGCCAGGGGTGGTTTTTTCTCTCTTTAATAGAAATCCATCTTTAATCGTATACTAATGGCCTATGTAAGATTTATTAGGCTTATTTCAGAATTTTGTATGATGTCTACTCTTTGCCCACCGTCATTGTATTTAATCATTGCGGCTTGATAATGCATTTTTAACATTTGGTAGATGTTTTGCTGTGCCAAGCCACTGGAGTCATCTCAAAAGCAGAACCAGGGTCATTCCTACAAAGAATAGCCTTAGTCAGGCTGAGATGAAACGAGGTAGGACTTCAAAGAAGGAAGTGATGTCACAGTGATGTTTGCACAGGGGAATGCTCGCACAAACAGGGCTATGATTTCTTTCCTACCCCACAGAAGGGACCAGGTTTCTGTGCTCAGTTCCTCTCAGTGCAAGGGGTAGAAATGTTTTAGAATCGATATAGGGCATAGGGTAATTGCCATACATTTAGCAAAGAGTTACCTTCTTGGTGTTTCTGAATAACAATCTAGATAGTCTCATCAGTGCCTGGAGTACTCAAGGCCCTAGCTTGGCTTCCCTTCCCCAGCAGAATCCAGCATATGACCAGGCTCTCTGGTCTCCTCCAGTGTGTAATAGCATTCCTGATGTTTTAGGATTTCCTGGTGTTTGTTTTTTCATGGGAACCCTGCAGGTTTCGCTCTAAAATGATCTACCCATTTGATTAAATCATTCTAAGCATGTAAATTAACTTCCAGATGGCTGATATCATTTACATATTTCTCACGATAAAATTATCTTTCTTTGCATTCAAGGCTTCCTCTCTGCCCTTTAAGCTCTTCTTACTTACGTTTATGTCTAGGCATTTATTATCCTTTCTGTAGTTTCTGGGGGTATTTTCTCTCATTTTCTACATGTGCGTATCTGACATTTTATTAATTAATTAACATTTATTAAATAATTAGTGTGCTGGTCCCCAGGGATACCAGCAGAGGGAGCCAGATTCCCCGGGGCTGGAGTTTCTGGAGGTTGTGATCTGCCTGATGTGGGTGCTGGGACCAAAACTTAGATCCTTCAGGAAAAGTGGCATTCTCCACCCCACTGAGCCATTTCAGCCCAGTCTGTGACTTAATGAGTCACTCAGTTCTTTACGGGCTGTTTTCCTGGTTTGGAACCACATGTCTGTTCATTGGCTGAGAGCGGTTTTTATCGACACTGAGCACTTAGGTAAGAATTTCCCTCTCATTACAGGCTTAGCTGCATCATACCCCAAATCTACAATTTATGCTTATGTTTCTTCTTTGCCAAAGGGTTAACAGAGAGTCTTACATTTTCAAGGGGAAGAACTGCTTAGATTTCTTATTTTTTGTTATGATCAGGGACTATTTATTTCCTTATTTATTGTGTACCCACATGCATGAGTGTGCCTGTTTGCATTGTGCCTGTGTGTGTGTGTGTGTGTGTGTGTGTGTGTGTGTGTGTGCATTTGTGCTTGAGTGGTCAGTTCTCTTTCCTTGAAGCAGATCTCATGGATGGACCTCAGGTCATCAAGCCAGTAGGAAGTGCTGACCCATTTCCTTGGCTCCGCTATTTTTTTCATTTGTTAATCTATACAAACATTTGAAATAAAAATATGGCCTCTATTTGGGGGATAGAATGCCAAAAGTATATTAATCAGCTTTGTCTATTGATTATGTCACCTCAACTAGTTTCTGCTTTACTGAAAACACCATAGTGAACCAGTCTCTCACTGCAGCCGTACACATCTGTTCCTCCTCGTTCCTGATTCTATCGTTTTAGCATTATAAATATATAGTTATATATTCTCGTGGTAAATGGATCCATTTTAATTTTATAGCTACTTTCCTGCCTTTGAAAACACTTAAAGAAAAATTTTTATTAATTCTTTGTTTCACATCGTGTACCCCAGTTCTGCTCATATCTACGCTTTGCCCTCGCAACTCCCTCCACCCCCAGGGGAAAAAAAATCACAATCAAAGAAACAAACCCAAAGCCTGGAAAGGCATCTCATCATGGAAGCTGTGGTATATCTCAGTGTATTCCACAGTGTACCTCTGTCCACACATCTTCACTTGCCGATGTTCATTGCAATGAGTCATTTGTCTGGTTCAAGATCTCGGGCTTCAGTGAGACCATTGGGTCCTCACTGGGACTCCTCCCAGTTTTCCTGTTGTTGCCCTGTGGAGATCCTGCAGCTTTGGACAGCAGGACTGGCCCTTTCACAGGACCCCACCGTTCACAGATGAAATAAATTTGGGGCTCACTTATGCCTTCGTCATCAGGGCCAGCTCCATTCCGTTGCCAAGGCGAGGTGCGGGAACCGCTCTCCTGAGTGCCATAGCCGATGAGGGGGCAGGGCTAGCTCTTGGGGCCAGTTCTCCTGATTACCGCAGCTTGTGAGGGGGAGGGGCAAGGGCATCACCTCCACACCCATAACGCCTCATGGCAGGTGAGTGGTGGGGCCAGCTTTCCTGCACTCTTGCCCTCAGGGTTGACTCATACGTGTGCCTTGATCAGAGCTAGCCCTAATGCATTGCACTGCCTAGGTGAGGTGCAGGGCCCACCCTCCCCAAGTGCTGTAGCGAGCAAGGGGCAGGGCCAGCTCTCATGTTTTCATGACCCTGTGGGCAGTCTTCCTGATGGAGGTGGTGGTGGCGGCGGCATCACTTCTGCACCTGTGCCATACCCCAGGGCAGACCACTGAGGGGATTGGCTTTTCAATGCTCATGTCCTTGGAGCCATTTTACCCACACCCTGCCTATCAGGGCCAGCTCTGCTGTGCTTCCTGGGCAAGGCACAGGGCCAGCTCTCCAGAGTGCCATGCAACCATTGAGGGGTGGGGCAACTTATGCACTGGCAGAGGATATCTCGGTGGTCTCTAGCAGCTTTCCTGACCGGGGACATCCCCATGTTCTCTAGTGGTAATACGAGCCACGAACAAACGTTGACACTGACCCCTGCCACTGTGAGGCCATAGACTCAGGCTGGGACCTCACCATAGCAGGGCTGGCCACTCACAGCAGGCTACTCCTCTCTACCCTCCCATCTCCCTTCTGCCTTTCTTTATAATATTCAAGCTGCTTCACTTCTCTTTCTCTCCCATCTGACCACGTCGTGCTTGCACATTGTGCTGGCTCCAGATATAGGCTGGCCATGCGGTTGGCAGGTCCCTGGGTGACTTCATCCATGTTGTATGGCCTGTCAGTAAGCAGGTGTCTATGGCCCACCTGGACACTGGAGGGCAAGTCTGTGGCTGGCATGGCCGACCACAGGTCTCGTCTGTCTTCCTCCTTCCGGGATGTGCTGCTGGGATTTGATTTGATTTTTTATGAGTCCGAGGCATAAGACAGCTTTGGCCACCAAACCAGGCACCAAGCTAGGATAAACAAAGGGCTGTCATCTGCTTTGCCCCTGACGGATATAAGAACACCATCAATAAGTTTCTTTACCATTACTAGGGGTCTAAAAATACTTTTTGGTAAAAACTGTATCATACATTTTAAAGATTACAATTCCTTTTCTTCATTGTTGTTGTTTCCTTTTATTTGGCTTCCTTCCACTTCTTTACTTGGACAAAAAGAAAAGAAAAAGAAAAAAAAAACAAAACCAAACAAAAACCACTAAACTACCACCACCACCACCAAAAATGCTCCATGGTTGATTTTGTTTAAAGAATGCCACTGCGATAGAAAGTAAACTAGGCATTACTTCTGGTTATCCAAATCAAAATTATTGAAACTCATCAAAAACTTTAAATTTTGTTTTGACTTTTGATATTTAAAACATACAAGCCACGCATTACCATTTTAGGTTTATTTATTTTATGTGTATGAATGTTCTGTCTGAATGTGCGTATGCCTGTGCACCATATGTGTGCTTGGTGCTCACAGAAGTCAGAAGTGGGCATCAAATTCCCTGGAACTGGAGTTATGGATGGCTGCGAGGTTCTCCGTGGCTCTTGGAACTGAATATGGGTCATCTACAAGAGCAAAAGTCCTCTAAACTGCTGAACCGTCTCTTGTGCACTTCTTGGTATTTACGTTTTCCTGGTAACTACTTAAGCCTTTATTGTCCCGAGTGTATCTACTTAATAACATTTGATGAGAAATGATTAGGTTTTTCTGAATTCTCTCTATCTTCCATTTTGTATCTCTTACTTAATTTTGTGTAATAATATTATCCTGTGTTTAGCAATTAGTGATTCTGTTATTTATGTATAGAGTTGTATGATTTATAAACATTTATTTTATTTTCTGAGACAAGTTCTCTCTAGCTGGCTAGCCTTGAACTTGCTACCTTAGGCTGGTCCCAAACTCTTGCTCCTTCTGTGTGAACCTCTGCATGTGCTTTGCCACACCTGGCCAAGGTGGATTACCTCAAAGAGTTAAGTTTTGGTTACGTGTTTTGGAGGTGAACTCAACCTTTTGCTCCTACTTGCTCTTCCTCCGTGGCCTTCTCACTCTCCAGATACCTTCCTTCCAAACTCCCAGGGAAAACAATATTGGCATTCTGTTGTATTTCCATAGTCCACATTGTGTAGTCTTAGTTCTGCAGGGTTTCTTGTTTAGAGCATTGACTGTTTCCTTCAAGATGTCTTGTACACCCACCCCTTGCCAGCTGCCATACGGAGCACCGGTGGTGGCATGGGCATGAGAGAGCCAGCCCACCCTTGCCAGCCCACAGCACAGCAGCAAACACAGTGACATATCACAGGTGCAGGAGGGCTGTCCCTGCCCTTCTTCTGCTGCAGCATAACTGTCCTTGGTTGATGGCTTCTGATGGAGATGAAGATGGAGAAAGACTCATCCTCCCTGGGAGGCTGGCTACTATGTCCAGTGAGCATAAGGACAACACAAGATGGACTTCTTTCTTTTGGGGGGCAGTATATGGGGGCCAGACATGAGAAGATTGGGAGGTAAGTGCAATTGGGGTGCTTGATATGAAATTCTCAAAAAAATCAATTAAAAATAAAATAAAAAAATTAAAAGATCTCATGTAGAAGACTCTGAGGGGAGCTCTGAGACTCATTAGCCACTAGTTTTGGATGGAACTTTTAAACCAGAAAGTTATGTTGGATCTGAAACACTTGCCCACACAATTCCCCTTAAGAATCCCCTTGGAACTGCTCCACTCTCATTTGGTCTTTAAGAGACTTGTAACACTGATACTGTCCTGATCTACCCCATTTGACAAGCAACTTCATATTTTTGTCTAAAGGATACTTTAGACAAAAATCTTTAAAACTCAATTTGTTCCAGGATATATCTCAATGCTAATCAGCCATTCAGGAAAAGCTTTCCCTAATGATCAAGCTATCAGTCTAAGTTTCATGTTCCCAAGAACTTTTCTTCCATTATATCTTTAAATATTCTCTCTGCTCATTATCTTGGGTTTCTTCTTTGAGAAGTATAGTTGTGGGTATTTGGATAACCATAGGATGTCATCAATACCTAGGTGTTATTTTAACCTTTTCTTTATTTCCATTTTATAGTTTCTGTTCTCTGACTCTTTACTTTCTCCAGCAGCTCTTTCTTCTTCTGTCTCTTCCAACTTTATTTCTTTAGTAGTTTAAAAGAGTCATTTCCATGTAATTCTTTCTTAAACTCTAACAGCTTATGTTTCCCCCTTGTAATTATTTCATCGTGTTTAACCTGAGTTTCTTACATTCTTGTGTTGTGATCTTTCATTGCTGAGGGGAACTTAGGCTATCATAAGAAACAATGTTTCTTATGTGTTAACATTGACAACATAAGTTGTTACAGTTTGTGCTGGCTATTCTTATGTCAACATGACACAAACTAGAGTCATCTGAAAGGAAAATGCCTCCCTAAGATCTGGCTGTAGAGTATTTTCTTAATTTGTGATTAATGGGGAGAACTCAGCCCATTGTTGGTGGTGTCATGGCCGGGCAGCTGGGTGGTCCTGGGTTCTATAAGAAAGGAGGCTGAGCAAGCCACGGTGAGCCAGCCAGTAAAAAACACCCCTCCATGGCCTCTGACATGGGTTCTGCCATGCCATCAGCTCCTGTCTCTGGATTTCTTCCATGTTTGAGTTCCTGACCAGATTTCTTTTGATGATGAGCAGTTATGTGGTGAAGTGTAAGCTCCCCTTCCTTCTCAGCTTGGTTTTGGCTATGGTGTTTCATCACAGCAATAGTAACCCTAAATAAGACATGGATTTTATCTATGTGAAAGCAAAATTTCTCTCTGTGTTTCTCTCTCTCTTCCTCCCTCCCTCCCTCCCTCCCTTCCTCCCTCTCACCCCCTCTCAGTTTTCCGTGTGCTTTGATAGGCTTTACTTGGGTAGGCTTTCCAAACCACATCTTTTCTTGTTTTCTGTTGTCAGAATGACAGATCATTAAATAGTGTCCATCTGATTGCTTGCATAGTAGCATTTCCTTTGCTTCAGAGGTTTGCCCTGTTGGAGGGCACTTGTCTCCAGTCTTATTTCACTTCAGTCCTGGATGCACATGGCCACAGGAGATGGAGCATCCTCCTTGAGTTCAAGCCAACAATTGCTAATGTTGGGACTTCTTGGCACTCTCCAGCCTCCATTTTCCCATCATCCTGCAGTTTGCACATCACATGTGCCTTTCTGGTCAGCTGTCACCTGCATTTTTTAGACTGGAGATTATAACCACTTTCCACTCCAATAAAAATAGAATATGTGGGTCTTTAGACTCATTGTGGCTGTTTAAAGAAGGGGGAAAGAAGCTTACTTGTAAGATCCTTGTTCGTATTAGACGTCTGAGTGTTCTCTGTGGGTCCACTCAGCTTCCTCTGTTTCATAGAAACCGACAGTAACAAATACAGAACAGTTTATTATCATAAGTACAGCTTTGGGCTCTTGTGTTTTATAGAGAATTTGTACACAGAGACAGGAAAATTAACTTATAGACGCACATACAATAAGCCTTAATGATGTAAAAGAAGTGTTACAGATTTGTCAAGTATTTATACTTGAAATAGAGCATGTGTGGGGGTAAGTGGCAAATATGAAAGTCCTCTCTCATTGTGACAAGTCCAAGGAGACTGGCAGAGACTGTGGGAGGATGAAGTTAATGAGCCCGTTACATTAGGCAGCCACCTCCAGGAGAGCAAGGGCTCTCCTGTATCCCTACACATGCTATGCAGGGGGCATTATATAAATATCTAGGCTCTCTCGTATGTTTGTCATGGTTCTCTCTAGAGCCACGGAACTTATGGAATGAATCTCCCTAAGGATATATATTTTTTTCTCTTGATATATTACATATATAGTCATATATATATGTATGATTTATTGGAAGACTTATAGGCTGCAGTCCAGCTAATCCAACAATGGGCAGCTGTGAATGGAAAGTCCAAGAATCTGGTAGTTGCTCAGTCCCACGAGGCTCGATGTCTCAGTTGATCTTCGGTTAATGCTGGGATCCAAAAGAAGTGGGCTCCCATGCCAGTGAAGGAATGGATGCGCTAGCAAGGTGAGGGCAAACAGGCAAAGAGCAAAAGATTCCTTCTTCTATGTCCTTATATCGGCTTCCAGTAGAAGGTGTGGCCTACAGTAAATCTGTGTCTTTCTGCCTCAAGATGTATGCCTTCCTACTAAGGTCTGGACTAGAAGTGGATTCGTCCACTTCAAACCAAGCCAAAAAATCTCTCACTGGGTGTGCCTCCTTTTTCGAATTGTAGTTCATTCTAGATGTAGTCAGGATGACTACCAAGACTAGTCATCACATCTTGTCTGAAACTTCATGAAAGGAGGCTTTCCTACCGTGCCTGAAGCTTTGGGTTCAATCTCTATCCCTGGAATACAAACAAAGCAAATCGATGTAAAACGTCTAAGTTGTTGGTTAAAGAAATAAAAGGTTAGGGTATAAAAAAAATCACAGTGGTACACACACACACACACACACACACACACACACACACACACACACACACAAGAACCAGACCGAAACAAAGAACCAAAGAAACCTGAAAGCAGAAGATGTTACCAGTCTTTTTGTCTGGGTATAAGGGTGATTTCATATTCTCTTTTACTTTCTGTGCTTGGTTGAGAAGTGACGTATACATGTGGCTTCTACAATAGAAAATAAATGGTTGAATGAAAAAAGAGAAAGAACATAGTAACTCCTTTAACAATCAAGATGTTTGAGAGACTTTTCTGGTTTATATGCCTACACTGGCAGAATGTAATCTTAAAGCATTGGATTGCTATTGTAGAAATATATATTCAGAGACCTCTGGTCAATGTGAGTTTTTGTAGTTAAGGTTGTATCCTAGCTTGCTTTTTTTTTTTTCTGTGATAAAACCTTGACCAAAGCAATGTGGGGAGGAAAGAGTTGACTTCCTCTTACAGCTCACAATCCATCAAGGAGCGGTGCTACAGCAGGAACTCAGGGAGGAGGCCATGGAGGAGAGCTGCTCACTAGCTTGTTGTCCATGGCTTGCCCAGCCTGCTGTATTATACAGCCCAGGACCACCAGCCCAGGGGTGGCACAGCTCACAGTAGGATGAGCTCCTGTATTAATCACCAACCAGGAAGATGTCCCCACAGGCCAATATGGTGGATGCATTTTCTCAATTGAGATTTCCTCTTTCTAGGTGACTCTAGATGTATCAAGTTGACAAACACTACTCTGTACAAGTTAACATTCTTATTGTTTTTCTCTTTCTGATGCTGGGATGGAACCCAGGTCCTCGTACCTGTTAGAAAAATGCTTCGTCACAGAGCCACACCCCTAGGCATAATATCAAGGTTAGCAGCAGCATGGTTTCCCATGAATCAACCACAATTAGTTTAACCAACATCCCATTCTCAGTCACGAACATGGTTTCTTAGCCTAGTGTAGACAATATTGTGACAAATGTTCCTACAGCAAAATGTTGTCTTCACAATCATTTCACCAAGTTCTTAAAAGGATTTATGGAATATCTATTAAATGAGACCGCTGCTTTAATTCAGGTAATAAAGAACATGTCTGTCCAATGCTTTCTAATTCGTTCAGGTGAGTTTGGATAAGAACGCTGAGTCTGTAACTTCAAGGCACATTCCTTAAACACATAATTGTTCAAGACCTATAGAAAAGGCAGCCACTCTTATTTGCTCCCTAAGAAGATTCGAGTAATCATGTTATGAAAGGGAATCAACTACCTCCCAACTCATCTGATAGGAAGTACACAGATGTAGAATCAACAGAGTGTAATGGCCACACCATGTAGGGCCCTTGCCCTCTAAATGAGTTCCTCTTTGTACCACAGAGGAGGTTATGTTCAGTTTTCTCTGCCAGTTCTACTCTATGCTGAGTCAGACTATGGACTGCAAGAACTTAAAAAGGATCTAGGGCCAGTAAGACGGCTCAGTCGGTTAGGGTGCTTGCTGCTAAGCCTGACCACCTGAGTTTGAGCCCTGGGACCCACATGGTGGATGGAGAGAATCAGCTCCTGCAGGGTGTCCTCTGACTTACATGTTTGTGCCGTGGCACAGGCATACCTTCTCATTGCCCCTCCACCGAATGAATGCATAAACCAGGAAATAAATAAATGTAATAAAAAGTGCGTTTTTGGGAATGTGCTTGTGCATTTTAATAGACAATTTATCAACATAAAGATATCTTCCAAAGTATAGCCCGCTGCATGCGTGACAATTTCTACAGGTACTGGAGAATCTGACCCCAAGGTAAGAAGTTGGAGGTGGATAATCCCAAGATTGATTTCAAACAGTCATATTGTGAGTGTGTGTGGTGTTTGAATTTATTGATTTTTCTTATGGATTTAGTGATTTCATGCAAATATTTTAAATGTTTTGTTTTTATTGTGTAGGCTTAGATTTTTCAAGACCTACTTTAATCAGGGTCCTTTAACTATTCAAATCCCTTCTAGATCACCTACTAGAGGTAGAAAGAAGAAAGGTTCATAGGAAACAGTGTTGTGGATCTGTTTAGAAGTAGCTCTTTGGGGGAGATTCTAATCTACATTGTCAGGAGATCAGCAGTTCGGTCCAAAACATAAAACTCGAATCAGAAGCAGTGGCTCCATCCCAGAAGAAACTACAAAGCTCCACCCAATTGGCATGCGTCCGCAGAAGCAGCAAGAAGCAGTTACTGCAAGAAGAAGAATACTGACCAGGAGACGATCTTTCTCTCTACAAAGTCATAACAAGCAAAGATCAGTGAAGACAAGCAGAGTGTCCCAAGGTGTACCAATGCAAGAGCACCATCACTGGAGACTGTGAGGTGTTGCAAGGGAAGCCAATGCTAGAGCGCTGTTCACTGTCTGCTAAGGTCTACTTATACTCTTTCCAAACATCATGAGTCCTCTCACGTGTCTGCCTCAGCGAAACATCCTCTCATAAGACAGCTTCCAGAAAAACACCACGTGACACCATTGAGTCTCCAAAGAAACCAGAAATTTCCACTCCATATTGTACAAGTTACGTAGCAGAGAAATTTACTTTTTCAATTATTGATATTCCTAGAGTTTAAATACTTTATCTTTCATCCCACAACACAGCCTCTAAAATTTTTCACGTGTAACGGATTGAAAAGTAGCAAGCATCGAGATGAAATTCAGCATTGAAAATAGTTGTTATCGGTGGAAATATCACCAATGTGTGTATTCTGGGACTCCAGGGATGCTCTAGCAGCACTGCTGAGCCCATGGGTGCTAGGCAACTAAAAACTGGGGAGTATTTCCTCCTCTGCACAGAGCTCTATTCCAGCCCAGGGAAGCATCCTTCTCTCCAGATGCTTGTTCAGGAGCCCTTCCTGCCACGGATGACTCTAGGACAGGTTGTCACACACAAACCATTCTTTGAGAATACCGACATCATTTTGCTGTTTCATAGGCGTTTAGCACTAGGCATCATCTACTCTACATGCTCCTCACCATGATTCAAGCAATCCCAATGAGTTAAAAGCAAAAAGCAAAAGTCTCCCTTTGTCTCTTCAACCATGTTTACATCATGGGGAATCTTCGTAAGCAGTTTAAGTGTATTACTTCCCAAATGGTCCCAGCTGCACCCAGTTACTTTCCTAGTTGCTGTGATAAAATACTGACAGAAGCCACTTAAGAGAGGGGAGGTTTATTTTGGTGCCTGGCTCAGGGGAAACATTCTGTAGTGGTCGGGGAGCCATGGCGGTCAGCTCCGTCCCTGGTGGTAGGAACATGTTGTAACCAGGGATTGTTATGTGGCGCTGGAAAGAAAGCAGAGAGCTGAACTATAAGCAGAGTAGACTACGGCCCTCCAAAACTGTCCCCCACCCCGGCTAGGACCTTCCTTCTAAATGTTCTACAATATTCCAAGACAGTATGAGGAGCAAGTATGCAAATTCATGGCATTATGGAGGGTCTCTCGTGTTCAACCCACAGCAAATTCAGGGATATGAAGCAAAACATCTACACACGTATTCATGGCTTTAATGTGACACAGATGGGTGCATGCTGCATATGCTGTGTTATGACCTGCTTTTGTACTAACGTGTCCACTACGGATAGCTTGCAACATAGGCATATCAGTTCGTAGAACCCGCTTCTCTTTTTCCTTCCTTCATTTATCTATGAGGTACGGCGAATGAATCCAGAGCCTCACGTGTTCTAGCAAGAGCTTTATCATGGAACTGTACTCCTCGATTTTATTTTGAGGCAGAGTCTCATTAAATTGCTCCACTCTGGTCTCTTGACCCTCTTGCCTCCACCTCTGGGGCAACAGATCCATGTGTGCACCCCCATGTTTGGTTGTGCTTCCCCTTTCTAAGTAGCTATATGAAATTACATTATATGATAAACTTATTATTATTGTTATTATTATTTACCAATTCCTATTCGATAGACATTTGCAAGCTTTGCAAGTCACGATATTTTAAAGGAAGCAGATCTTATCCCAGAAAGATGCTTCCTGCTGCCAAAAGGCAGTCTGCCCTCTATGGAAATAAGCAACTCTCGGTTCACACAATTAGAAGGTGTGTGATGTGTGAATGCCTCCTTCTCTTCCCCATTCAGCCTGATGAGAGCCGGAACAGCAGCATCAGCATATGTTCCCACTGTTCACTTAGGGCCTCCTCTTTCACAGGAGCCTCTTCTCTTCCCCAGAGAGGGTGGCTGCTGAGGCGCTGCCTCGCTGTGCAAGCCAGTGCCGCTGTGTGAATCTGACACACCTGTTCCCCAGACACAGAGGAGCAGTTGAAATCCGTTTCTTGGGAGCCTCTCAACTGAATGCCAGTCCCAAGCCTTACCCTAGCGCACACCTCCGTTTTCAGACTAAGAAAATGCAAGGTCATGGTTAATACACATATGCACAGTCACATACATGCGTGTAACATATTATTTGCTCTTATGCACAATCACAGGCACACATAGGCACAGCCGTGGACACAAACTCTCACACAGAGTCATTTTTGTCAATAAAGACAAGGGGCTCACTGAGTGCTTGTTCTTATGCTGGGAGAGGGATAGATAGTAGGACTGCAAAGCCCTTAAGCCCAGTCCTAGCCAGTTGGCTCTAGCCCTGGTAGCCAGCATTGGCTTAGGGGAGCTACTCCATGCCAGCTGATCCCTCCAAATACCTTCCTCTGCCCTTTCCCATGACAACCTTCTTAGAGTTGGGGCAGCTGATAAATAGAAGGGCCACATCTGGTATAGAGTGTGCTCCCTGGCCACTTCCTGCCATCTCCTGTGCTGGAGGCTTAAGAGCCTACTTCTTCCAGATCAGTGGAAGGTTTAACATGGAAAGGAGCACCACATCTGGTTGAATTCAGCTCAAGGTTGCTTAAACATCTACTCCGTGCAGGGGTTTTGACACAGTGGCCCTTGGGCTGTTTTCAGGTCTGTGTTTTCCCAGGGCTGCATTTCAGACACAGCCAAACTGCTCTGGCTAGCAGAACACCCTCTGTCATCACTGCAGTCTCCCCAGACCATGGAGCACAAGGAGCTAGAAACAACACACGGAGGGAAGGCAGGCTCTAAAGGTGGTGGCTAGCACCTTCCGATATCTCAAAAGCCAGCGTTAGATGTGGTGTCTGGACGTCTTCTTCATCTCTTTCTTTTATTTCTCCTTCCAGAGAAGGAAGACAGTATAGGAAAACAATTTTCTCTGGCCCTCACTGTCTTGGCAAGTGCAGTGCTGTTTGCAAGGTACTGGGTCGTGGTGTCTAGGAAGCATGAAGGGTGGGACTTTAGGAGAAAGAGATTTCAGCCCAACAGCTGTTCCAGCTAATGTGTGTTGTGTCTCACAACCCTGAACATCTTCCTGTAGCCACTTGCAGTCACATAAGGAAGGAGGTTAACACAAGGGGGGATTCAGTCAATTAACCAATCGATGAGTAGTGATCACTGCTAGGAAAAGAGATGAAGGCATCTAAGAGCACCACTATGTGCATACTTCTATTTTACCTGAGACTTTCAAAGCTCTCTCTATAATGGCTCCTTTACAGAAACTCAAGTTACAGAGAAGCAACCTCCGGCCATTCAGAAGGAAGGGGAACCCGGCAGAGGACATCATAGCTGCAAAGGCCTCAGGAGACAGTAAGCCTGGCTTTCCCGAGGAGCACCAAGTAGCCTGGTTGGATCACAGTAAGCATGGGATGATGGAGAGAAAGCTGGGTGAGGAGCCAAGGCCCTCAAGTGCATTTTGATTTAATGCAGAAGGCATAGAAGGATTTTGACCTTGGGGTCTGATTTTTCTTTTCTAAAGAGATGGTGTTTCTAGGTGCGAAAGGAGAAGCAATCAATCGAGAAGGAGTTTAAGGATGAGACTGTAGTGTGCTGGACCAGGTGGCAGTAGGGGGAAGATAATGGCTTCTGTGTGGCCCTGTGTTCAATTGTGATGGGGAAGCAGGAAGCTGGGCTTCAACTGAGGACCCAGCAGCATCATTGGTCAGTGAGGCAGCCTTAGAACCTGTGTGGGAAAAGACTGTCTGTGTCCTCAGGATGGAGACAATAAAGGTTTATTGCATTTCTGTGTGTATGCTCGTTTGTGTGTGTGTGTGTGTGTGTGTGTGTGTGTGTGTGTCTTCGTGTGTCACAGAATACACTGGGAGGTCAAAAGACAACTTTCAAGAGTCAGTTCTTTCCTTCTACCCTACGAGTTCGGGGGGCAGGGGGACATTGAACTTGGATCATCAGGATTGGTAGTAAAGGCCTTTACATGCTGAGCCATCTGTTGAGGGCCCAGGATTTTTAAGTCTTTCTCACTTAATAAATGTAAGATAAAGTCCCAAAAGAGGAAATGCTGGGTCGAAAGTTCACTAAAGCATTTGATGTTCTGTTCCTTCAAACAGTGTGCACCTCCATTAGTCCCACCAAAACTTTTTAGCTGGGATCAGTGTTCCTTTCCAGCCTATAAAGTTACACAGCTCTGCCCAGATAAACACTATACCCACTTGCCACACTGGACTGAAATTCCCATTGTGGCCTTCTTTAAGTCAGATTAAAAAAAAAAAAAGATCAATGATGCTTGATCTGATGATATTGAAAAAGTTAATAAAAAATTATGTTATTGTAATAATAATAAGAGGTATTCCACCATGTGGAAAGCTCATGCAGGATTAAATGCAAGGTGTAATGGCCAGTCCACATTTGTGCCTCTGGGTATACTAACCACAAGTGCCAAAGTCATGTGCAAACCTACCCAGGTGGGCTGGAAAAGGGATTCGGAACAAGCAAGCTTGGTTGCTGCTGAGAAAGTGATTTTTTTTTTAAAGTGAGAAACAAACAGAAATCCACTTACCAAACAAACAAAAATCTCTTGGTAAGGATCAAAGCCACCATTCTTCAGTTAACACAGAAGTGGATTGGGTTTCTTAAAACCACGTGCAAGCTCTTTTGTATTTATATATTAATAGATAAAGCAATTTAAGCTCTGCATCATTCCAGAAGTTCTAAGTGTAATTCTTTCCCCTCCTTGAATGTCCAGTGGGACATTTCAAAATCCTTAAGGGACAGGACAACTTTTGCGTGTGACTTGTCCCACTTCCACATACTCAATGCCCTCCTAACCTCAAGGTATGGTGACAAATATAGGGGTCTTACTTGCTCGAGAGCTCAGGTGTGGGGTGGGGTGGGATGTAGTGGGATGTCTGAAGCTCTCCTCCACAAATGCTTTCTCTGGGATCTGCCTGGAGTTCCTTAGACTTGGAACATGTGAGTATTTTACAGCCTCCACTTTGCCATCTCACTAGCAGTTCATTGTTGCAGTACCCGGTGCAAGCTAGGTAGCAGGCAGGGCTGGTGCTCTGGTCAGCGAGTGATGATCTCATCTGGCTAGACTCTGTGCTACAGCTGAGAGCAGTGTGTCGAAGTGCCTGCTTCCGGGGGTAAAGAGCACGATCCAACCCCTCCATGTTGCATTTGACACAGAAGTTACTGTGGCTGTTCAGAGCACTCTGAACTGATACCACGGAACCTTCCTTTAACTGGCTGTGGTCTTTGGACTGGTCACTAAGCCCTTTTGAGTTTCATGATACCTGTTAATGAGAATACACACCCGGATCTCTTTCTTCAGGGAATGTTAGAATGATGAAAAGGGATAGAATACTTGAATGGCAACTTCCCAAATTGTTAATAGACTTGGAGATATTTTAAATAATTTTTGAGCGAGTAGGAAATACTGTATCCATCTTAAATGTAAATGTATCAGACCGTTTTGTTTAATCTCAAAATCCTTTCTCTGGGTTAAGATCTCTAGCTGCCCTACAACCACTGTGGAGTCCACCTGTGCCAGGTGGCATGAATAGTGACTTAACCACCAACTGTGGTCATGGCCTTGGTGCCCTCACCTGGCTGCTTCTGACTAAGTCCTATCATTTTGCTGTGTCAATCTCTCATCAGTTAAGGGCACAAGACTAATCAGGACGTACATAACGTGTCTATTTTTTTCTTCACACACACTATTGTTGATCCTCTGTCAAAGTGCATAAATATATATTTCTCTTTATTGCTTTCGGAGAAAGGCCTGGTCTACAAATCCCAGGAGGGGAGCGTGTCTGGTTGGTTCACCTCCAGCACCCACTGCATGCCCTGTGTGACCAAGATGCTTGGCTATTACTGACTGAATGGATGAGTGTAGGAGAAAGGCTGTTAGCTACAGACACCAGGGAGGGGACAATAACCGTACGAATCAGGGCTAGTATGTATTCATTTATTCATTCATTCAAGCATCTTTATTTAGGAAACCCTTGCATTCTGGCAAGAAAATTAATTTTCTCCGAGCCCCCAGTTTGAGTGTCAAAGCCATATGGACCATTCGCCCCCGGGGTCAGGCTGTGCTTGGTTCGGTTAGGAAAGGGCTGGCATGAGTTCATAGGCTGGAGGTGTGCTCAGAAGCAGAGAATTCATTAGAACTAGTTAGTCATCCATGGAGACACTGCCGGTGGGCGGGCGGGGTGCACTTGGAGCTCCGCTGGTGGGCCCATTCCTGGTGCTGCTTTCCTAGGTAGGTGTATGACTGGCCTTAAGCCCACGAAAGCTGGGGTCTGCCAGTACTCAGAAAAAGACCTGGTAAAGAGCCCCTCACATCCAACTCAGTAATCCGAACCATTCACTGCCAAGATAACTTTTCCAGAGACTGCTGTGAGGGAGAGCGGGGCTGGATCCTAGCCGGATACTACCCAGTGGAAGCCAGAGCCTACCCTTATTCTGCAACAGAGAGCAGAGAACTGGGGTACAGGGTATCAGGGAAAAAAAAACCCTATAGATCCCAGAGGCGGAAATACATGCACATAAGGAGAACCGAGGCGGCGGGGGCGCGTTAGACTAGGCGAGGTCAGGAGCGCACGACTGCCCAGTTCGTCCGAGTTTGCTTCGCCAGGCGAGGATGACTCAGCCTCACTCGGGTCTTTACCGCCAGCCCGCGCGAGGGCTCCACAAAGTTCCTAGTCACACCCTAGGGCTTGTACGGGGATGGGGACAAGGCTTTTCTAAGGGTGGTGGCCTTGGTGAAAACGATCTCCTGGGACTTCCCCTGCGGGTATCTAGAAGCCTCCCCTGGGCTCAGCTGCCTCCTCCCTGGCTGGGGCTGGTGTGCGGAACCTCCCGGCTCCGAGCAATCTGACCCCCCTCCACCCTCTCCCCCCGCATACCCCCGCAGAATGAAGGGTGTCTGCGGGTCAGGCTGGACTCCCCGATGCCTTTGCTTCCCTTCCCGCCCCAGCCACCGGGCACCTGGGTGCACCGCGTAAGCAGTGCGGACCCCGAGCTTCAGTAGGCTCCGAAGCACCCCAGCCCGTGGTCCCGAGCGCCAGCGGTGGCTGTGCGGCCGCCCGGTGCCGCGCTGTAACTGCAGCGCCACCCTCCGCGCTTTCCACCAGTCGCCGCGGCCGCGGAGCAGCGATGGGCGGCCACGCCGCGGTGCACTCCTAGTCCCCGACCCCCTATCCTATCCCCAGCCCGGTCCATCGCTATAGGAGCAGGTCCACTGCCACCTTCGCCGCCCGCTGGCCTCTTCTACACTTCTGCCTCTTTCCAAGGAGCCCTGAGGGGAACAGGGAGGGTGTCCGGCCATCTCTAGGCTCCTTAGCCTCCCACCCCAACACCCCTAACCAGTCCCTAGGGCTCTTGACCAGATCAACCACTGGCAAAGTGTGGAGCATCGGGGCCCTTGGCCTCGCTCCTGAACCCCCCCACCCCCCACTCCGCTCCGGTCGCCAGGGCCTGGGGACCGCCCGGGGCCACCCGAGAGTCGCGCCCGTGGCGGCGGACTGCGGAGTTGTAAAGAACTCAGCGGCCGCAGTGGGCCGGGCGAGGCGCGAGCCGTGGCGGCCAAGGACACTGGAGTTTGCGAGTCTCCGCCCGCGAGGCGCCTCCCGCCCTCCCGCCGCGGCTCGCCGGACTCCCCGGGGCCGCCGAGGCGGGGCCGGGCAGCTGCCGCGGCAAGAGGCGCGTCTCGCTCCCTCCTCCCGCGCCTGCCTCCTCCCCAGTGCTCCCTCCCGCCTCCTCTCCGCCCTCCCCTCCCCCCCAACCCCGCTCCTTTTTTCCCTGCTCCCCAAGTGAGCCCGGCGCGCGAGAGGCAGGAGGGGCGGCGCGCGGCGGAGCAGGCAGCCCAGCGCGCTCGCCCACCGCCCGCCCGGCGCAGCTCTCCGCGGCCGCTCCAGTCGCCGCCGCTGCCGCCGCCGCCAGGATGGCCGGGCCGGGCTCGCTGTGCTGCGCGTCCCGGGGGGCCTCGGCGCTCCTAGCCACCGCGCTTCTCTACGCCGCGCTGGGGGACGTGGTGCGCTCCGAGCAGCAGATCCCGCTCTCCGTGTAAGTGCCTGGTGTTGGGACTCCCGGGGAGGGGCCGCTAGCGCCCTAGAGAGACCCGGGGCGCCCAAGTTTGGGAGCCTGCAGGTGCGGTTGGGTAGGACCCGCATCGGGTGCGGGCCTCGCCTCTTGCACCTGTCTCCCAGCCTCAGCACCCAGTGGCGGGAGACTAGGGTGGGACCTTCTCACCCTTTCCCTGGGGCTGGGGAGTAAGACCTGGAGAGGTTCACCTCAAGTGACAGCGCCAAGTTGAGAGCCTGTTTACCCACTGCAACTTCCACGGGCCGTTTAATGGTCCCCTTTTCTGATACCTTGGCATCCTACTTTTCCGGGAAGCGGGGAGGGGGATGGGTGGATTTCTTCAGAGTAGTATTTTCCAGATGATGCTCATTTTAGGTGTTTAAGTAAGCAGACAATTGTTTCTCTGAAAGCTCGTTGGTCTTAGAGAGCCAGGGAGACTTTACACCTTCTGAACTCAGGTGACCCCAACCCCGACCCCTTCCCACGCTGCTGCGCTCTGTACCTTGTTGTTGGTGGTTTGTAAGAGAGAGCTTTTTCTATCTTTCTTTTTTCCTTTAATGTTCTATCGCCCCGGTCTTTCAGCCACAGCCTGGTGTGTGCGCGTGTGTGACGGTGACACGGTGACACTGGTATTACATTTCTTCCCCCTGCTTCTTTCTCCCCATAGAGTGAAGCTCTGGGCCTCCGCTTTTGGTGGGGAGATAAAATCCATTGCTGCCAAGTACTCGGGTTCCCAGCTTCTGCAAAAGGTAAGGTTTCTGTGGTGACAGACAGCGATGATTTTTCTAGCACAGAAAATGGAGGCAGATTTAGTTTTTCCAAACAAACGTGAGCCCAGAGCTGCATCAGTTATCAGAGTAGTCTCTGATCTCCGCTTCTTGGCATTGTGCTGTGCAGTGACTTCTCCCTACCAACTGGTTATTTTTAGATGACACTTGATTCCAAACACAAAGAAAGGCAGGATACTCACTCGCACTGTCCTGGCTGGGGCTTGGAAACTGTGTTTGCACGGCTCTTCTCGCAGTTGTCGGTGTCTCAGTGCGAGAGCAGATGCTTCCCTGGCCAAAAGATGCTAACTTCTTCCAAGGGGCAGCATCAGCGTCTGTTCACCGAGCCTCCACCTTGCACGGGAGTCATAGGGTTCAGTGTATCGGAGAGATACCAGCGGCATTGTTTGTCATCCCTGCAGCCCTACGATCCCATTATTCCCCAATCATCTAGACTCAGGGCTGGGGTGCATTACATCATTATAGATAAGGTGAATGGATGTGGTTATCTTTCCACTCAGCTGCACTGCCGGGTAATAAGCTAGGAGAGTGGCCCACAAACTTAAGAAATGGCTCTGTGTCCATATATTTCTGTAAAGTAATGAGAATGGAGAATTGATTATTAGGCTGCTATCAGAAGCTGCATCAATTTTAATTCAAATAGGCAGCATCGTGCTTAAAATTACATCTTGAGATATATGGCCCCCTTCCTCCTCCTTAAGATAAAGAATGAGCTGGGGGTGGGTTGGGGGTGGAGATCGGTGTGGGTGAGAAGAATCGCAAGTTAGTAGATGAACCAAATTAATCCAGGTATTCTTCTGACAATAGAAAATAAGATTGGCCTTTAGGGGACAATTCTTCGAGAATGGGTATAAACAGCCTAAATTGTTAAGTTAACTTTTAAGCATTTTAAAATGTGTTTTTTTTTTTTTTGGGCCAATGTGCCATATGTGTTGTACGCATGCTGCCTGGTAACCAAGTCCATATTTTATTTATGGCATTCCATTTCAGAGAGTAGCATTTCGCGGCGTTACGTGAAACTGTTTGCCGCACAAAAATTCAAATATTATAATAAGGCGTCCTCCAATGATAGGATGGCACAGTCTGCTAGATAAAAAAAATGTCAGGCACCGAATCCTTGAAGCCATGGGGAAGATGTCACCTTTAGTATTGGGATGGAGCTCTCTGAAATTTGGTAAAACTTGGCCTGCCTCAGTGGAAGACAGCCATTGACATACCTGCAAAGAATGGCCTTTCTCCCTGGCATTCTCTTAATTCGGTCCAGCCTTGCCTGCACTCTGGCTTTTTGCCTGCTTGTCAGATGTTTTATGTGACACGTTCCGGACTGTGACACAGCCTGCGTATTTTGCCTGTGCTTTGAATTCTGAGACGCCCCGACTGTGGGCATATTGTAAAACTTTAAAGAAATATTTCTCATCTATATGTTGTAGTTGTAGAAGTTCCAAAAGAACCACTCCCCCGCCTTTTTTTGGTCTTGTTTGTACTCAGATAGTGTCTAGTTCACATTTTGGGGGGAACACAAGAGATAAATTTGTCCTCTCCTGGAAGTTTGCACACACACATGCGTGCTGCACAGATCCCATCAACCCTATTATTGGTTATTGTATAATAGCAAATTGGCCATGGCTAAGATGCTTCTCACCGGCATAGTGCCCGATACTGAATCCGCCAGGCTTGCTCTGCCCTTGCCGAGTCGCAGCTTGGCAACTGTGTAATTATTTCCAGCTGTTTAGTGCTTTGTTACCCTTCCTTGCTGCTGTTTGGCCTTTGTAACTAATTCAAGGGGAAGGTGAATTGGTGCTTTCGGTTAGAGTCCAGGGTGGGTATCTGCTCTAGTCCTAGGGTTTGTCGTCTTTCACAGTGCATTCTTTAACTGAGTGACCGGGAGGGTGGGTAAGCTGATTTATGGAGCATTTTTGAGAAACCTTTGTGCCACACCGGAATCTCCCAAATGTGACTGTATTCTTTGTAATGGTGAAGAACATTGGTTCAGAGAGTTCAGCAGGAATGTGAAGAGTTTGGGATGTTGGAGATAAAGCAGCACTTGGGAGAGCAAGGATGCTGTCACCCTCCCGGCTATTTTCAAGTTTCTGGCCACTTGCATTAGGACGTTATCTCCTTAAATCAAAACAGCACGCATCTATCCATCACATCTCTGTATCTTAACAGTTGGAGTACTTTGAAAATGAGTTAAAAGATTCAATTGGAAAAATGTGCTAACACTGTATTAGGGGATTTCACGGGTGACAATCCTGGGTTGCATAATAGACTGTAATTACATTCGTAAGGTGAGGGCATTTACTTTTTGTTCTCAGTTAACAAAAAAAATATACCATGTGCTATGATATAATTTTATGTATTTATGTAGTTTTCTAACTGGGACTTCATATTATGAATTGAAATAGCATGTTCGTTTTTAGAATGGAAGTCTGTCCGTCTTTCTTTTCTCCCTTCCTTCCTTCCTTCCTTCCTTCCTTCCTTCCTTCCTTCCTTCCTTCTTTCCCTCCTTCCCTCCTTCCTTTCTTTCTCCTTTTCTCTTTTGATCTAGGGCCTAAACTTCACAAAGCAATTACTGTGACTATAAATGAAATAAGAGTTGGCCACCTACTTTGAGGTGTTTGGAGACTGGGAGATCTGCCACTTTGGCTTTGTTAGGTAATGTGACTTGCAGTGGACTCAAGTAAACACTCATGGCTAACGCTGTGGTTCACCGCCCTACAGAATCCGTGTCCTCGGCTGGCTGTTCCTATGCTTGGTGACCGCCGTTCCCCCTGACATAGCTTAGGATCCTATAGTACGTCTTCTCTGAGGGCTGGCTCTCTTAGTTTCTTCTTTTTGCCCTAGTTGAACATGGGAGTAGCAATCCATCCATTTCGTTTGCAGCAGGCGCTTATAATGTACAGGGAGCCAGGCATTTTTTTTTTTTTTAATTTTGTGTGTTTGGGCTGCAGAGTGGGAAGGCAGGAGTGAGTCCTGAGCAGTTTTTGGGGTGTTAGATGCTCTCTAAAGTCAATGGGCGGTGTGCTTCTGTGTGCCTGTCTGTCAGCTGTTTCCTTCACTGGCAGATACTGTGGGGCTTCCCATTCTCCTCAGTTTTTAATTAACTTCCTATTTGACATATTCATGCCAGTTTTCAGCCGCCCAGTCTTGCTTCATTTTCCCCAAAGAATGTGCTTTGTCTGGGTTCTTTCCAGGAGGGAGGAGTACTTTGGTCACCTCCCTATCCTGGGATTCACTGACAAGTGTTCTAATAGGTCTGAGGACCTGGCTGTTAAACACAAAGACATCACACCGTTAATATTTGCAATAAAAGTCACTAAACCGGCCTGATTTTCATCCCCTCCTCCTCGGGGGGTATTTCCTCCGAAGCTGAGTTTTTTCATTTTGTTTTGACTTGCATCCAGGGGAATATTGGGGTCAAGTGATGTTTTCCAGAATTGAGATGGTGAACATGGGTAATATGTGCTTCTGCCATTACCATCCACAAAGCACACACAGCTACCCTGGACACATCCTGCAGCACTCACCAGGCCATTTGATTCTTGAGATGCACAGGCAGGCTTTTGTGCTATCAACTATTTATTGAGATGGCTTTGATACATAAACTTGATGTCTCTCTCTGTAGGACAGAGCCAGCAAAGCAAAAGGCTGGTTCCCTTAGCCGTCTTTACAGTTATGACTTTTCATCAATGTGGAAATCAATGGACTTTTTAATAATTAACAAAGAACATTTGTGAATTGTGGATGGGGGTGGTGGTGGTGATGGTCCGTGCTGTGCTGCCCTGAGGAAGCACATCCCTACAGATCATGAAGGAGGCTCTGCTCTTGTAGAATGAAGACAGCTACCTGCCGTCCCCCAGGATACACAGTTAGCCTGTGTTACTGAGGTACGTTCAGATGGGTAGACTTTCTTCTTTTATATTATCTTTTAAAGTCTTGACATTTCTGAAGTGACAGTTCCCAACCTTTCTGGCTTATCACTGGTCTCATTAGTCCTGTCACCAGGATACATGTTTGATAGGTGTCTGAACTCTTTTTATTTTCTTTTTTTCTTTTTTTCGGAGCTGGGGGCCGAACCCAGGGCCTTGCACTTGCTAGGCAAGCGTTCTACCACTGAGCTAAATCCCCAACCCGTGTCTGAACTCTTAATGCCCACATGGTCCCTTGATAAGTTCCTCTACAAACCTATGGTTTATTGTTTTTCTTTTCTTTTTTCTCCTGCCCCCTTTCCTAAGATTTCTGCTCTGTCAGAGATACCCTGCTTTCTTTCTGGAACTGCTGTAGCCTGTGCTACTCAAGGAGATTTGCATATGTTTATTGAAATTAAGGGGCTGGAAATATGAAAGAAATTCTTGTTGGGGGCCAACTTCGGGTTTCCCTGGCAGTTGT
The DNA here is from genome assembly GCF_021556685.1 of Rattus norvegicus. Taxonomy (NCBI): domain Eukaryota; kingdom Metazoa; phylum Chordata; class Mammalia; order Rodentia; family Muridae; genus Rattus; species Rattus norvegicus. The sequence continues at coordinate 4,993,797 of NC_141549.1, read as the reverse complement.
GAGTTTTGATCCGTTAACAGGGTGATCTCTTTCTCGTATTAGTTAATAAAGGGCCGTGGTTGTTACACCACCAGTTTGTTTTGGGGCAGACACACATGAATATCAAATCATCCACTGGTTATGAACCCTCTCAGGCATGGACAAGCGCAATTAGCCTTTTCAGTTTTCGATGAAGATTGTCACTGTGTGGTAGGAGCCACGGAAACCTAAGAAGCCACCATCTCTGTGAACTCAGGACCTTTATCCAATTTCATATCTTCATTTTGCAGCGCACATCCGTGGGAGTGCAAATTTGGGACTTCAGACTCTGTTTTTGATTGATCTCCACTGGTACATGGTGCTCCCACATAAGACAGCCAATAAATGACGAAGTGTGCTGAGCTTGCACATCTCATGTGAGCAGGATCCTTTGTCTCAGGGTTGTCATTAATCCAGATTTGCCATCACCGAAGCCAACAAACGGGCCTTTTCTTTATCGGCACACACACGGTCTGTCAGGGTCCCCCACCTCCGGAAACAGCAGCACCAGAGAAAATGGCCCCGGAGCAGAGACTTACAGGGTCTTTGAAGTGTAGGATGTTAGCGGGTGTAAGTTGCTTAAGATGCTGTGATTTGACTTAGAGGTTTTGTTGTGTCTGAGACCATGGAAGAAATCAAATAGATGCCATCAAGTGCCAGTCTATGAATTAGCATATGAGACGTCACTTTCTTTTAATGCCATTTTTACGTGAAGAGTTAATGGCCTCTGTACCATTCACAGAGAGAGATTTCTGGAACCTGGCTCTGACGACCTCGATGACCCTTCTGTTCTCCTCAGTCCATTAAACAGAATGTACCTTTTCTTTCAAGGAAAGGGGACAGGCGGTGAGGAAGAAGAGCAGCTATATTCCTCAGGCTTTCCTGAGTGTATAGCCATCAGCAGACTCTGAAGTAGACTCACTGTGCCCTTGCAAAACAATGGCCGGTGCTTGGAGTCACCCTCAGTGCCTTGGGCAGCTGTGAAGTGGATGTATTGTGGGATGGTCTGCATGCCAAACCAGCAGAAAATTATCATACAGATAAACTTTGAAAAAAAACACAGTGACTTTGAAAAAAAACATGACAAGTTTTTGTTTGCCTTGAGAACACCTGTGAAGTGTTCGTTGGGCCGTTTAAACGAGGCATTGCATTCTGGGATCTGTAATAAACGCATCTGTTAGATAGCTTCTCACTTACCCCAGATCGGGATTATGAGAACAAACAACTCAGGGGCCAAACCATGTGTTTCAAGGATGTATTGGAAAAGAAAGGCTTCTCTCTCGGCAAGGGATGGACGGCCACCTCGCATACTTCAGGACCTTAATCTTGACACCAGTCGTTGGAAGATGGTCAATCCTCTCGAGGTTAGCAGAGCTTTGTGTAGCTAAATAGTCCAGACAAGCGAGCTGAGCAGAGCCATAAATGCTGTGAGTTCATACCACAGACCGCTGGTCATGCTTTTTAGGGGGAGCAATGTCCAGTCAATATAGGGGACTGCACCCGTCATTACCATCATAGCTACTGAGTTTGCGCCCGTACAACAAGGTGGATGCTGCTCGCACAGAGGATGCTTGACGATGCCGGCTGATGGAGAGGCTCACGAAACAGAGCAAACCAGGATGCTGGTATAGAACCAAGTGACTGCAGTTCATCCGGCAGGGATTGGGCTAGTATATAGGATGGTGTATACAGCTGGCTAGTATACAGGATGGTGTATACAGCTGGAGTATACAGGATGGTGTATATAGCTGACTAGTATACAGGATGGTGTATACAGCTGGCTAGTATATAGGATGGTGTATATAGCTGGCTAGTATACAGGATGGTGTATATAGCTGGCTAGCATATAGGATGGTGTATACAGCTGGCTAGTATACAGGATGGTGTATACAGCTGGAGTATACAGGATGGTGTATATGGCTGACTAGTATACAGGATGGTGTATATAACTGGCTAGTATATAGGATGGTGTATACAGCTGGCTAGTATACAGGATGGTGTATACAGCTGGAGTATACAGGATGGTGTATATGGCTGACTAGTATACAGGATGGTGTATATAACTGGCTAGTATATAGGATGGTGTATACAGCTGGCTAGTATACAGGATGGTGTATATAACTGGCTAGTATATAGGATGGTGTATACAGCTGGCTATTATATAGGATGGTGTATGTAGCTGGCTAGTATACAGGATGGTGTATATAGCTGGCTAGTATATAGGATGGTGTATATAGCTGGCTAGTATACAGGATGGTGTATACAGCTGGCTAGTATATAGGATGGTGTATATAGCTGGCTAGTATACAGGATGGTGTATATAGCTGGCTAGTATACAGGATGGTGTATATAGCTGGCTAGTATATAGGATGGTGTATACAGCTGGCTAGCATATAGGATGGTGTATATAGCTGGCTAGTATACAGGATGGTGTATATAGCTGGCTAGTATATAGGATGGTGTATATAGCTGGCTAGTATACAGGATGGTGTATATAGCTGGCTAGCATACAGGATGGTGTATATAGCTGGCTAGTATATAGGATGGTGTATACAGCTGGCTAGCATATAGGATGGTGTATACAGCTGGCTAGCATATAGGATGGTGTATACAGCTGGCTAGTATACAGGATGGTGCATACAGCTGGAATGTGAGGGACTGCTGAGAACAGAAACAGCTGTGTAGTTTTCAGGGTCTGTTTGTTGGTCACAAAATGCAGAGTGTTAAAGTGCTGAACCAGGTCTGGGGTCTACGGGTCCCTGCTTAGCCTTCTGTGGGACAAGATGTCTTCATTCCGGCTTGCTGGTTTTCTTCCCAGACATCTTATCCTCAGTCTCATTGGTTACGAGATTTCCTTTGCCCATCCTCATTCCATCGATGAGCTTGGAGCATCTGCAGATTCTCACCCCTTAGAGATGTCCTCTTGAAAGCAAGGCCACTGGCCTACGAGTTTTGTCTGCTTCTCTTCTCTGTCTTTCCCGAGGAGCCCTGGGCAAGCGGCTTAATCTAATAGAAGAAGGGTGCATTAGCTCTGCGGTCTCTATCCCAGGTCCTGTGATAATCAACTCAGGGTCTTTCCATTCAAGCCTTCCAACAAGCGGGACATGGTGTCCGACCTGTAATCCCAGCACTGGGGAAGCTGGACAAGAGAATTGTGGGCTTGAGGCTACTCAGTGACCTCTCTCGAAAACACCAACAGCAGATCTCTCATTAAGCAGATAGGGCAGGGCTTACAGTTCGGCCCGTTTCACAGATCACTAGCTGAGGCTTGCAAAAGCTAAGCAGCCTCTTCCAGTAGCTGAACTGGGTTTTCAGGGTCTGCGCATCTGGCCGCATACTTTAAGTGATCTTTTGAAAACCCAAGTTGCTCTCGGAGGAAGAAAGTTACTAATACCTGGATTTCTCTAGCATGGAGTGCTTGGGAGACGAGATATGATGACATCTGGAAATCGCTTCGGAAATCATTCGAACCAGGATAATGACTGAGAGGACAGTCTTGGAATCATAACAACTTAGATTTGCAGTCCATATCTCCATTTCCTATCTGGGTCACCTTGTGGTATGATAGTTCGGAACCGGTACCTTTACGTTGGAAAGGGTGCCAACATGGCCCTTGGAATGAGCTATGCAAAGTGCTTAGCACAGATCAAACGCTCCCTCCTGGCAGTGACTTCTGGTGGGCGTCATGGGTTGCATCATGCAAACAAAGCTCTTCATGTCATCCTTGCTGAGCACTCTGGGGCCTGGGTCCCTCGATACCCGTGGGTTCAGGAGTGAACGGGGGGCATGGGTTGGTAATTGAGGACCTTGGAGGAAGGCGATCCACTGGGTAGCTGACAAGGGACCAGTGCCACAGGCCAGAGGGGTGTAGCTACTACAGTACAGTTCCTGTATGAATGAGTATAATCCAGCTCCCTTCTTCCTTGACAGGAGAAGGTGTCCGTCCACTGGAGTCTGTCAGCCATGGTCTGCTTTGCTTTCTGGGCAGTGGATCAGGCTGAAGAAGTAGCTGCTTCTGAGAGAGAGAGAGAGAGAGAGAGAGAGAGAGAGAGAGAGAGAGAGAGAGAGAGAGAGAGAGAGAGAGAAGAGAGGCATAGACAAAAAGAGAGACTGATTCATAAGTCATAGGAAGACGCAAAGCCTCCCAGCTATTTACCTTGCTACAGTATGTGTACCACAGCCACAGCGATACCTCTTAACTCTATGTCCCCTTGGACTACATGCCAACACGGGTAATAGCAGAACACTTCCTGCTAGGACACTATTTTCTGCTGGCCTTTGGAAAGTCCAAACTTTCCCCAGGGTCTTCTTGGAGAACGGTGGTGGAGACCAACAGGAGGTGGGCAGGGGTATTAGAGAGGTGAAGCAGTGTGTGAGGGTAGCCATCTGTCACCCCCCCGCAGGAAGCCAGGGCACCTGGTGTTCCTTAGCTCTTCCTGCTGTCCCTGTCCTTCCCAGTGCTTGCTTGGCAGCCCTGCTGTTGTGTTTTGGCCTTGAGCATCTGCAATCCTGCTCTGTGTCCTTAAAGAGGTTAAATGAGCACAACTTGCTACCTCTCCCTGGTTACTGGTGCCTTGAAGTCTTGGAGGTGGGATTTCCTATAGTAACCAAGAACCTTTCCAAACTGCTCTCCCGGCAATTTTATTGGTGGTTGGGACCCACGCTGAGGTCAAGCCGCCTTACCTTGCAGGGTGGATTCGTGCTACACCAGATGCGAGCGGTTGCCAAGGGAGGGCGGCAGAGCTAAGATGGTGGTTGGCGGGGGCAACATGCATCTAGGCTGCTCTGGCACCACCTTCGTCTAGGAGAAAGAGCAACTTGTAATGGTCTCAGCCATGACCGGAAGACTCGACTGTCTTCAAAACCCAGGGGGCATCTTCACTGACAACTCCGGCCAGCCACTCGTCTCCCTAAGTTTGTTCCGTGTGTGTGACTATTTTCCTAAGACTTTGGGCTCATGTTTTCAGAAGAAGTGAAGGGAATACGTGGTTTGTGGAGCCCCCCAAATCTAGATCCAAATCTGGACCCACCCGTGCTCTTAGCAAACTTTGAATTTCTGTCTTAATTTTCCTCCCCTATCACCAGCTCTCCTTCTGTCCCTCCCCACTCCTCCTTTTCAAAATAGCTTGCAGCGTTTTGGGACACGGCCTCACAACAGCCCTGGCTGGCCTGGAGTGTCTCTTTCCTTATCATCCTGAGTGCTGGAATTATGGGTGTGCCACCACACTGGGCTACTTCTTAATTTTCTGACAGCTAATTCCTGGCTCTCAGGAGGATATCAGGCATCTATATCTGGTTCTAGATTTCTAACATGGTGAGCTAGGGATGACTGAGGAGGGATTTTTCTTTTCTTTTTTATTTTTTTTGTCTGTTTGCTTTTACATTTATTTGTTTTAGGGGTGAACTGTGCTACATTGTCACCGATCCGCTCAGCTTAGGTTTTGATTCATGTATCATAAAACAGCACACACATGGGTAGATGATTAGGCTCAGAGGTTAAGCATGCTTGCAGAGGCGTGAGTTCAATTCCCAGCACAGGTCTCAGGTGTCTTAGAGCTCCTCCAGCTCCAGGGATCTGATGCCTGCTTCTTGCCTCCCTGGGCACTCACACGCATGTTCTCATACTCACTGCCCCCCATACATACACAAATAATGCAAGTGTCTGTGACATCAGGCTCTGAGGATGATGGGATTGTGTGACCCTTAGCAGGTCTGAAAATCGCTACGTGGCCTAAGAAGCCTGTGTGTGTGTGTGTGTGTGTGTGTGTGTGTGTGTGTGTGTGTGTGTACTCTATCATGTCTATGTCCTGCTTTGTTATTAGTGAAGAACAAGAGACAGACTTGAAATTATTGTCCCTTTGACCCTGTGGTGGTAACTGCAAGGCAATGTGTCATGCACGTTAATGGATAGAGGCCTAGTGACCAAGAGGCACAATTAGTATACATTCTTGAGAAGGGCCGTTTTTGTTTTCTTGCCCAAACTCTCCCACTCTTGTCCTTTGCATGGTAAAAGTAGGGAGCTGTGGAGTTAAAGTCCGTTCTTGCTGTGACATTGTCCAATTCTCTAAACAAGGCACACACTGGCTATGTAGGGCAAGTGTTTCGCTCCTTGTGCCTATGTCATCCACAGCATTTTCCCACTGTTTTGGTTGAAGCAGAGGTCGAGAAACATCTAAAGAACAAGAGATGCGGGAGGTTGTAAATCTACTGGAGGCAGGTAGTTTCCAGCCATGAGTCCTAGCACACGGCTGTGCACTCCGCCTACCAGGGGTTTCCATTATCGGTGGGCCGCCTATTGGAATGGTGCGGATGAGCCGTATGCAGACAGCTCAATGGCCATACACTTTGGTCTCCCCAGATATAAGTGCCACCCATTTGCCTTCTGGGAGAGCAGAGCTGAAGTTTAAATATCCTTTCTTAGTGTTGGCCTGGTTTGTCCCAGCAGGGATGCTTGTCATTTGGTTTTACACAGAAACCAGACAGTGAATCAAATGGAATAGACCAACCTCACCACTAAAAGGCAGCAAACCGGGGCCTTTGGGTTTGGATGTAGGTGTGTTTGATAGTCACTGGCTATTTTCTTTTCCTAAAGGAATTTTGGTAATTAATTACCACCCTTCCTCCAGTTCTGTTCCCAAGCTTACATATTGCAGAATATCAAGAATGTTGGTCACTCCGAAAGAAGACGTAATTCTCTTTACGGACTGTTCGCAGCCCATTTATCTTTGGAGAACGGCTGAGAATAAACGTTACCCAGCACAGAAGTTCCAGAACTATGGAGCCATAGCTGGATTTTCTACTTGAGGAGCAAGCTTTGCATTTTCCCCCCCTATATCTGAAAATAAATGCCTTAAGACTGGTAGGAAATATAGAGAGACTTAGAAAGAAATCAGGGGATTGAGTTAAAAAATCTGGGTTTAAGAGAAGGAGTTCGTCTTGGGAACAGACATCCATACAGAGCTGAGCGTCCGTCTGAGCCAGCCATTCTGGTTGGGGTCTAGATGGCTCTGCTTGGGAGTCAACGTGAGTCAGTTGCTGGACCTCACTGTTCCTGCCTAGCAAATAGAATTAGAGGTACTTAGCTTCTAGGGCAGAACTGAGAGGTCTAAGTAAGATGCATGCAGGATGCCTGGAAATAAGGAAGTGTTCATAAATAGTGAGGCTGTTTCCATCAGTGTTACTATTCCCAAGGCATAGCTTCCACAGGCCAAGCTCTGGCTGCTGAGAGGCCAGCTGATGGCAAGGCTCTGGGGGTACTGTTTGCAGACTGTCACCAAGCTGGATGCCATTGAACTCTACCAGGGGCTCCGAGGAGGCAGCACGAATGATGAGATTGGCAGCGTATTTGTGGTTTGTGCTGTCGTGTCTATTTAAACACCGTTATCCTCGAGGTATAATACCATCTCTGTTAGAGATGCACAAACAGAGACGGAAAATGTAGCTGTGTTCAACAGCTGTGCTCAACAGCTAGGCTTTGGGCCTTGCTTAGAGAACGGTGTGGGGTCAGAGGGAAGCTTTGGAGCATTTCCTAGGGCCAGCCATCCGCCACTTGCTTGGTCTTCGTACATACTTAACTCATAAAGGTTGCAGTATCTTCCCAGCTGCACTCACTGTCTTGTTTCTTGGAAGTCTTGCCATTCTCTTGTATAACAAGGAATTTAAAGGAAACTGGAAGGGAAGGAGAGAACGGTGCTCAGATCTCCGCCTTTCAGTAGCTCTTTCTTCTGTTGTCTTCTACTTCCTTCTGAGGGTCAGCCATCCCCCTACCCTGCATCTGAGAATTCAGTTGACTTTGTTAAACTTTCCGCCCTGGGTATTCATAGTGCTGTTGGGTGGTACTGTAGAATAGCCAGCTTGGACTCTGAGGCCCTGGGGCCAGACAGTTCTGACTTTGAGGTCCAGCTTGACCCGTCTTACCTTCTCATTGACGACGTAGGTTCCAGTTCCACAGTGAGCTCATGACAGAGTCACACAATAGAGGTCACACCGAGTCGGTCCCTGGGAAGCATCTAGTCAATTTTTGTTCCTCGGTTAATGGGTTACTAACAATAGGGCCCCATTAGTTGTCTCTGTTTCCTGGATGTTTGCTGTGTTCCTGTCTGGTTTTTTTTTTTTTTTTTTTGTTCATTTGTTTTTCTTTTCTTTCAGTGAAGCCTCCTCTTCTTCTTCCTCCTCCTCTTCCTCCCCTTCATCCTCTCCCTCCTCCTCCCCCTCTTCCTCTTCTTCCTCCTCCTTCTCTTCTTCCTGAACAGTTGTCAGCCACCTTGAAGGCCACGGCCCTTTGACCCCCAGGGTCAGCTTCATTTTGGGTGGAATGAGTCTGGCTAATTCTTCCATGCCCCTGGCAGGTCTGGTGCTGTGTGATATTCAGAGGCCACCTTATCTCCTGAATCTTGATAATCGGGGAGCAATGAGTGGGAGCTTGCTTCCCGAGGTTAGGCTTGCCCTTTCTGACCTGAGAGAGGGTTCTCTTTTGGCACCTGGCCTAGAGCTGCTTTCGGGATGGGATTCAGAATTTTTATCGTGGCATGCATCAGTGTTTGTATAAACAAAGGAAGACATAGCTAGCCCAGCCTCTTCCTCGTCCTTGCGAGCTAGTGATGCGTAGAGCGCCGTGCTGTTGGGCACTGGCAGAGGTTGAAGAGCTTCTGCCACTTTCCCCATTTACCGTCCAGTGCCCAGTTTCTGAGCGCCAGTGTTAGGCTATTGGATACCGCAAAATCTGGAGGCTGATCTGTCTGGGGGAGAATATGTAGCTCTGAAGCCCCGTGGGCAGGTC